>NW_018128022.1:1112564-1116453 GCF_001952655.1 Monopterus albus | reverse complement strand
ATTTCAGTCTCTCGATGTGCAAAACTGATAGAGACATACCCCAAGCGACTTACAGCTGTAATCGCAGCAAAAGGTGGCGCTACAAAGTATTAACTTAAGGGGGCTGAATAATTTTGCACGCCCAATTTTTCAGTTTTTTATTTGTTAAAAAAAGTTTGAAATACCCAATAAATTTCATTCCACTTCATGATTGTGTCCCACTTGTTGATTCTTCACAAAAAATTAGTTTCATATCTTTATGTTTGAAGCCTGAAATGTGGCAAAAGGTCGCAAAGTTCAAGGGGGCCGAATACTTTCGTAAGGCACTGTATGGGTTCTTAACTCCTTTGCTTGTTGGTTTTTGAATTACACAAGACGAAGCATTTTTCCTACATTTAGAAATCACTCCTCTGATCTGAGGCAGATTCAGGCCATAAACTAGAGGGTTAATGATGGGAGGAATGATCATAAACTCCAGAGATAAATAGAAAATATTTTTACTTCAACATTATAGGTCAGTGAAAACTGAAGATATGCAATAGACACTATGTGGGGCAGGCAGGTCTGTAAGGCCTTTCCTCTGAATTCAGATGAACCTCTCCTGCAGACGAGCAAAATGCGCAGGTAGGTGTACAGGACAACGGACAGGGGGTAAAGATTGATGTCAGAGCAACAAACTGACTTGCTGTGTTGATCACAGTTGTGTCCACACCGATTACAGACCAGCAGTTGCAAAAAATTCTCTGCAGTTTGTTTCTACACAAAGGCAAACTGCCGGCCTGATAGACAAAGTAGCCTACATTACACACAGGGTAATATCACAGCAAAAATCAAAAGTGTTACAGTCCTAAATGTCATTTTACTGTGATGTTGTAAAGGCTGGCAAATAGCAAAAAACTTGTCACAGGCCATAACAGTGAGGAGAGCAATCTCATGTCCTAGACAGGTGTTAGTAACGTACATCTCAATGAAGCAGAACGGATGCAAGATGAGATGAGTGTCAGACAGAAGGTCCATCAGGAACGTGGGGAAGAAGCCACTCGAGCCATACAGAGAGTTTAAACACAGAGCTGATGCAAATATAAATGGGCTGATGCAGAGAGGTGGCTCGGGCATCTGTTTCGGATGCCTCCTGGGCACCTTCCTAGGGAGGTGTTCTGGGCATGTCCCACTGGGAGGAGGCCCCGGGGAGGACCCAGGACACACTGGAGGGACTGTGTCTCTCGGCTGGCCTGGGAACACCTCAGCATTCCCCCGGAGGAAGTGTCTGGAGAGAGGGAAGTCTGGGCATCTTTGCTTAGACTGCTGCCCCCGCAACCCGGTCCCAGATAAGCAGAGGAAAATGGATGGATGATGCAGAGGTCTCCAGGCAGACTGGAGGTCTCCAGGCAGACTAACAGAACAATGACAGCATTAGCAGAGATTATAGTGACGTAGATCAACAGAGGCTGAAGAAAAGATATGAGGGGCCCATAGTCTGCAAACACAGTGAACTGAAAATAGGAGGGAGACAGGCTGTTGCTCTTCATGTCTGCACAGCAGCAGAGCTGATTAAACTAGTGTGCCCAAAAAAGTCAGTATAGCTAATGCATTTCATATCATTCAAAACATAAGAATTTACAGAGATGAAATGTCACATGTTCTAAATTGCAAAACCAGCATCACATATCTCAAGTCAAATACACTACCACAGTTATTCACTGATAGCTCTTCTCTTGGCCTGAGTGTGTCTCTCTCTCTCTCACACACACACACACACACACACACACACACACACACACACACACACACACACACACACACAGGGCCCAAAGGGAGATGATACAAGTCCAGCCCTTCACTAACTCACTGTCAGGGTTGGCACGTAAAGCTGCCAATGTCACGGGGTAAACTCAGTTATAGAGCCAGACAAAGATAAGTGAAACACTGTCTCTTTAATAAGAGCACTGGTAACAAAACGATACAGAAAACTATGTAAACTCAAAACACACTCCGGTTGATAATACAGTCCAGGGTAAGAGCCAGCAAACTTACACAGCAGAGGGATCCACAAATGAGAGGTCAGAGAGGAGAGTTCAATAGTCAATACAGAGAAAAACACAAGCAGAAACAGAAAGCTAGGCAAAACTCAGTCAAACAGAAATCCGGAGTCAGAGCTGGAATCACAGGAACAGGTAAAATGCTGGAAAGTCTGAACAGGAGTTAGAACAATCTGGCAGCTTCCCACATGGTGAGAAGCTGCCTATATGCTATTGTAACCAGGTGTGATTAATGAGAAGCAGGTGAAACCAATCTGGTGATGAGAAAAAGTTCCCGGGAGTCAGGGTGAGCTGGGGACAGGAAGTAGTACCAAAATAAAAGCATGAGACAGGAAGCAAATGGGACAGAATCATGACACTCACTCTGTGTTTCTTTTAATGTCTTTTTCTTTGCTTGTAGATATATCAATACAAGAGACAACCAGGCTAACAGGGACAGGACAGATGGAAGATAGTGTTGTCATGATACCAACATTTTGGTACCGGTACCAGTACCAAAATGTATTTCGATACTTTCGATACTTTTGGATAGTTTTTCAGATAAAAAGAGAACGCAAAAAATGTCATTACTGACTTTATTTTAATAGAAAATCTTAGAATAACATCAAAATAAAATTCAAAATACTAGGCTTTTCTTATTGCACTCAAAAAAAAATTTAGAACAGTCAGTGTGAGTAAATAAAGAGTATGAAGTTAGAAGTTCTAACTTAGAACAATTAGAACAAATACAATTATTTGAAATTAAAATAAGCTAGCAACTGTAGCAGCAAAATCTCTTATTTTCCTATCAACATTATGTCCCTTCTCCCTATTCCCTCTCTTGTCTACTATTGGGTGGCTGATTCTTTTGGAGTAGACTATCTACTGAGTCTGACTCAGGCTTTTTGTCTTGTTGAGATTCTTGGCCAAGAAAACCAAAATGTCTAGGTGTTCCTCACTCAATCTAGAACGCCTTGGACTACAGATATTTCCAGATGTGCTGAAGACACATTCTGATGCACAGCTTGATGCTGAAATGCACATATATTGTCGTGCAAACTGAGCCAGGATGGGAAGATCAGACTCATGATGACCCCACCAGGCTAGGGGGTCCTGTGCAGCACTTATATCTCTTAACTGTTCATAGTCATCACACGGTTTAGTTTGTCTTTAGGTGTTGTCAATGTGGATGAATCGTGTCCTGTTGAACTGTCTGCTCCCCTCTTTTCCTGGGTGATGGTGCAGAGCAGGCTTAGATCACTTCTTTTTTTTTTTTTTTTGCTACAGCACCTTCTGGTTGGTGGCTAAATATGTATGTAAAACACTGAAGGACTGTGCTGTAACCACATTTAACATTTTGAAAAAACACATTTTTTTATTAAAATTTAAAAAAAAAAATTCTATGTTTGATAAGAAATCTTTATCATGTGTTGCACACTTAAAACTACTGAACTATTGAATTTGAAAAGGGTACATGTCATGAGTAAATTACCTGTCGCTCCCTGAACTCAGTGTGCAGGTCTGGGTGCTTATCCTGTAGGTGTTTGGCTAAGTTGGAGGTGTTTCCGCCCTTAGCCATGCATGTTTTAAAACATCGTTTACAAGTTAGAAGTTCTAACTTAGAACAATTAGAACAAATAAAATTATTTGAAATTAAAATAAGCTAGCAACTGTAGCAGCAAAATCTCTTATTTTCCTATCAACATTATGTCCCTTCTCCCTACTCCCTCTCTTGCACTAAGGGCATCTGTAAAATCACTCAGTGGAGCCAGGACATCCCTCACTGTTTCCAAAGTTGTCATGTCTGTGTCTTTCGGTATCAGGAACCATTTTTTTCTGTCATCAGCTAGAACAGCACAGACTGCTTGCTGCTGCTCACAAAAGCGTTCCAC
>NW_018128022.1:1109973-1110688 GCF_001952655.1 Monopterus albus | reverse complement strand
ATGCCGAAGTACTGCCATATAGCACTTCGCGCCCCTCGTTTGTCCACAAGTTGCGGGGTGGTGACTGTTACAGCAGCCATTCTCCTCTCCGTGCTCCTCTCTCTCTCTCTCTCGCTCTCTCCCTCTCCAACGTCTCTGCTATCTCCAAGCTTTCCTCCTGCTCCGTTTGTTGCTCCAGTCCACGCTGCTCAGTGAGCAGAGGACGAGGAAGCTGTTTCCTGCTCTGTTTTCCTCTGTTGCGGGCGGGCGCTGCCGGCGGCGCTGCAAGTACCGGTCCCATCCAAACGCAGTATAGTACCATTTTAAATGCCTCAGTACTGCGGTACCATACTAGTACCGGTATATCGTGCAACACTAATGGAAGATACCATCTTCATTAAAGGTGGAGTGAGTCCACCTGTCAGTTCCCCTCCTTCGGAGTAGCCACCAACTTCTGCTTTTTATCCGTCTCATACTGTTACCTTGTAAAGCCTCTGCACTTGAAGGATACCTCAGCAGCATACATTTTTCTCCAAACCCATCACTGGCAATCCATTTCCTTCTTCCCCTGTTAGAATCTAACCTCTTTGTCAGAAATTAACCCAATTCTTTTGTTGGAAGCACGAGAAGTGACGACAGGAGAGGACTGTTTAAAATCAACAGAAAGTTTACTGAAAGTCTGATTACAAGAAAGTCTCACAGCGCTGGATTCAGACAGCCAGAGCTCCCGCAGGAA
>NW_018128022.1:1106852-1109601 GCF_001952655.1 Monopterus albus | reverse complement strand
GTGTGTGTGTGTGTGTGTGTGTGTGTGTGTGTGTGTTTGAGACAATAAGCTGGCCAAGTGGTCGTCTTCAGGTGATACGACCCTCTGTGTGTGCAAGATACCCCCTGGTGGGGCAGAACTTGGGATATGCTTAGTGTGTCCAGGTGTGGACTAGTGGGGCTTTGTTGAGATGTAAATAGGTCGTCTGGTTGCCTGGGAGATGCAGACATTCAAAGGTTACAGAAAGTAAGCAGATTCTATCTCATTCAAATTGTAAGACATATAAGCAAGGAGAATGAATGTATTAGAAAATAACCAGGGCTCAGTAATGCACAATAATCAATACAGCTGTAGTCAGATAAGATAAAATTATGAAAGGTAACTAAAGGGAACTAAAGGCATGAGAAGTAACTAAAACTGATAAAGTAACTAGAGTCTATAAGACTCAAATCTTACACCCCCAAGAACATTTATCTTTTCTCAACAAAGGCCTGCGATGTATCTCTCCAGTCTAAGTTCCCAGACCCCTACCACTCACATCGAACCTGCTTTTACTGTGTGTTAATATGATCTGTATAAGATATACTACTCACATGTTATGGCAGGCGGCGTGTGTATGGTGTGGATCCCAATAGCAGACCCAGACTAGAGGAGGGGGAACTCAAGAAAGGAGTTTATTGAAGAAACACAGGTTATGCTGGATGGCAGGAAGACGAGCAGGCTCCAAGCAGGCAGGGAGCAACCAAAGACAGGCATAAAAAGAAACCTTGAGGACGAGGAACCAGGAGGACAAAGAGCCAAGAGGACGAAGAGCCAAGAGGAGACCAGAAGAGACGTGGAGACCAGAAGAGATGAGGAGACCAGGGGGAGACCAGGGGGAGACCAGGAGAGACGCGGAGACCAGGAGAGAAGAGACCAGGAGAGACAGGGGACAGGTAAGAAGAGAAACCAGGAGGACGAAGAGCCAAGAGGGACGAGGAACCAGGTGGAGACCAGGAAAGACCAGGGGACCAGGAGAGACAAAGAACCAGCAGGGCTGGCAGCAGGAGAGACACAGGAACCAGAAGACGAGCAGGAGAGCCGCCAGCAGGAGGGACACAGGAACCAGAAGACGAGCCGGAGAGCCGGTAGTAGGATAGCGGTGACAGTAAGGTTGGGCAAAGTAGCAATAGCCATCGAGTAGGCAAACTAGTGAACACGGGGCAGAGGTAACAAGCAGACAGACGAAGGGAGAGATGTGGAGCTAAGGACTTACACACTTAAACATAAAACAATGAAGGTTGCAGACTGACCGAGTGCAGAGTAAGCGGGGCTGTTGAGTTGCAGAAACAGGATCCAGTATAATAACATGGAACACGGAGTCGAAACAACAAAAAGGCTCAGGACACAAACACACAATGGTATGAGTAGGAACCAGCAGCGAATCAGCAGAAAAAATGGTGTATATGTACGTGACAGGACCGGTAGGTAATGAGCAACAGGTGAATGGCATGGTGACTGATTGTGGTGGCAGAACAGCGGGGAACAGGACCGGGAAATAACGAGCAGCAGGTGAGTGAAATGATGACTGATTGTTGTGACAGAGCAGGGAGGAGAGACGAGGTAAACAGAAACACAAATCCATGAGGCAGAGCGATGCGAAACTGTAACATCACCTTGTCCTCCGCTCTTGAAACGATTGTTTCTCCTTGCCTTCTTTTCCCAGCTCCTACCATCAGGTTCAGCCCTTAACCCCACACCTGCATTTCAGACCTCTGAATCATCTCCAACTGAAGCATACAATTTGTGCTTAAAAGAAGTAAGACAAATCAATCAGGCAACCTTCTATCCATCCTCTTCTATAAGTTGGACTCACCTCTCAGTCCCTACAAATGCTTGGTCTGCCATCTCCAACTCTGCACAGCATACGGCTAGATTCTGTTTTTATAACCAAATCAGGACAGGTTTCCACACTAGCATAGTTCCTCGCACACTTCAGAAGGATCCTGGCCCTCTTTGGTATTTTACGAGATCTCTATTCAGTTCATTTATTCCAGATAGAAGCTGCCACCACCACCTCAAGCAAAGGAATTAAAGATCATCTCATAAAAACATGGGCTGCTGGACTTCCCAACCATTTCAACTTTAAAGCCACTCAGATCCCCAGGATATCCATCAGGTTCATTCCTTAGAAGGTTTTGGAGGTCCACCAAGCCCAAGAGCAGCACTGGTCTCTGAAGCCTTCTCAAAACCACACTCACTTAAGCACAACCTCTGTTTACACAAATACTCATCCAATAACTCTCTATTAACATTGGAATGGATTTTAATCTGAAGTTCAGCAACAGGACCATGAACTGACACACTTCTTCCTCACTACAGCACATACACTCACTGTCTACTTTATTAGGTACATCCAACACTTCTACCTTAATGTCTGTGTCTATGAAGCTCAAAATGTTTCAGTTTTTGGTGAAATTGTCATAACTGTATAAATTCAATTATATGTTTAATGTTGAAGTCATAGTTAAAGGTGATGCTGTACTGGACTGCATTATATTCAGAGGTCTCTATTTTTCTGTCCTCCCCAGCTCCATACATGAGAGGGTCAGAATATTGGGATGAGCTGTGACTTGGACCAGCATATACAGGTGCATCTCTATAAATGAGAATATTGTGGAAAAGTCCATTTATTTCAGTAATTCAACTCAAATAGTGAAACTCGTGTATTATATAAATTCAGTACACACAGACTGAAGTAGTTTAAGCTGTTGGGTCTTTTAATTGTGAT
>NW_018128022.1:1105047-1106697 GCF_001952655.1 Monopterus albus | reverse complement strand
ATGGGGAAGACTGCTGATCTGACAGTTGTCCAGAAGACAATCATCGACACCCTTCACAAGGAGGGTAAGCCACAAACATTCATTGCCAAAGAAGCTGGGTGTTCACTGAGTGCTGTATCCAAGCATGTTAACAGAAAGTTGAGTGGTAGGAAAAAGTGTGGAAGAAAACGATGCACAATCAACCGAGAGAATTGCAGCCTTGAGAGGCTTGTCAAGCAAAATTCATTCAAGAATTTGGGTGAACTTCACAAGGAATGGACTGCAGCTGGGGTCAGGGCATCAAGGGCCACCACACACCGCCATGTCAAGGAATTTGGCTACAGTTGTCGTATTCCTCTTGTCAAGCCTCTCCTGAACCACAGACAACGGCAGAGGCGTCTTAGCTGGGCTAAGAAGAAGAAGAACTGGACTGTTGCCCAGTGGTCCAAAGTCCTCTTTTCAGATGAGAGCAGGTTTTGTATTTCATTTGGAAATACAAAGTGTGGAGTGTGGAGGAAGGGTAGAGAAGCTCATAGCCCAAGTTGCTTGAAGTCCAGTGTTAAGTTTCTTCCACAGTCTGTGATGGTTTGGGGTGCAATGTCATCTGCTGGTGTTGATCCACTGTGTTTTTTGAAAACCAAAGTCACTGCAGCCGTTTACCAAGAAATTTTAGAGCACTTCATGCTTCCTTCTGCTGACCAGCTTTTTGGAGATGCTGATTTCATTTTCTAGCAGGATTTGATACCTGCCCACACTGCCAAAAGCACCAAAAGTTGGTTAAATGACCATGGTGTTGGTGTGCTTGACTGGCCGGCAAACTCACCAGACCTGAACCCCATAGAGAATCTATGGTGTATTGTCAAGAGGAAAATGAGAAATGGGAGACCAAAGAAAATGCATATGAGCTGAAGGTCACTGTCAAAGAAACCTGGGCTTCAATACCACCTCAGCAGTGCCACAGACTGATCACCTCCATGCCACGCCGAATTGAGGCACTAAAAATGTTTTTTTTATAGGTCTTATGAGGTATTCTAATTTATTGAGATAGTGATTTGGTGGGTTTTGTTAAATGTGGGCCAAAATCATCCCAATTAAAAAACCCAACAGCTTAAAACTACTTCAGTCTGTGTGTACTGAATTTATGTAATATTCCACAATATTCTAATTAATTGAGATGCACCACTAAAACAATAAATCAATAACAATAATTTATTTGGTGCATGGTGTTTTATTTTAAGGTGGCATCTATTTTCTTAATATCAATTCTAATTTGTTTAAAACCAATGTGAACAAAATATCTGTTGTCGGAAGTCAACCACTTCCTCATCGGGTTTCAGATGATGGAAAAAATATTCAGTCACAAAACACCACAAAATACCAAAGTGCACTTAATTAATAATTACCTTTATTGACAGATGCGCATCTGGAGATCACAGCAACAGCAGCCAAAATGATCTGATCTGATCTTTCTAACATTGTGTATTATATACTATTCTTCCCGCCTACTTACATTCCTTAGGATGCAGCTGAGATCAATCAGCACCCAACCAAAGTTTCTATCCCACCATACACAATACTTCTCTCATGACAGTTAAACCTTCCTCCCTAAAACCAAGGTACTTTTTCTGTGATCAAAGGCACACATACACATAATGATTACATGAACACTCA
>NW_018128022.1:1097539-1104635 GCF_001952655.1 Monopterus albus | reverse complement strand
ATATAATTTGAATAATAGACTTAAGGCTTCATTAACTTCTCTCTCTGCCTGGGTTGTTGAATTATGGAAGATGAAGCCTTTTTCCTGCCCTTAGAAATGCAAAAATCACCCTTCTGATCTGAGGCAGATTCAGGCCATAAACTAGAGGGTTAATGATGGGAGGAATGATCAGAAACTCCAGAGATAAAACAGTAGCAAATGTAGTTAGTCCATCAACATTATACCAACTCAGTGAAAACTCACAGAATAAAGAGATGCAAAAGTTCCCAAAAGTCACTATGTGAGGTAGGCAGGTCTGTAAGGCCTTTCCTCTGAATTCAGATGAACTTCTCCTGCAGACAAGAAGAATGCGCAGGTAGGTGTACAGGACAAAGAACAGGGGGATGAACATTGATATTATAGCAAAAATCTGACTTGCTATGCTGATCACAGTTGTGTCCACACAGGAGAGCTCAATTATAGACCAGGTGTTGCAAGCAACCCTGTTCATGCTATTTCCACACAAAGGCAAACTGCTGGCCTGATAGACAAAGTAGCCTAAAATACACACAGGGTGCAACACAGCAAGTGTCAAAAGAAGTAGCACCATCCTAAATGTCATTTTACTGTGATATTGTAAAGGCTGGCAAATAGCAACAAACCTATCATAGGCCATGACAGTGAGAATATTCAACTCATCTCCTAGATAAGTGTACATAATGTACACCTGAATGAAACAGAATGGACGTGAAATGAAATGAGTGTCAGACAGAAGGTCCATCAGGAACCTGGGGAAGAAGCCGGTTGAGCCGTACAGAGAGTTTAAACACAAAGAGCAGATGAAAATATACATGGGCTGATGTAGAGAGGTCTCCAGGCAGACTGACAGAACAATGACAGCATTAGCAGAGATTATAGTGATGTAGATCAACAGAGACAGGCCGAAGAAAAGATATCTGAGTGGCCCATAGTCTGAAAACACAGTGAACTGAAAACAGGAGGGAGACAGGCTGTTGTTGCTCTTCATGTCTACACAGCAGCAGAGCTGATTAACTGGTGTGCCCAAAAAAGTCAGTATAGCTAATGCATTTCATGTCATTCAAAACATATGAAGAATTTACAGAAATGAAATAAAAAATGTCACACTAAATTATACAACCAGCATCACATTTCTCAAGTCAAATAAAGAGCTTTAAATAATGGCTGAGCACAAAGGATAAATTATATGAAATGCTTATGAACGACCAATGTGGTTATAAACAGTCACAGCTGACATTCAGCTACCAGCTCCTACATGTCCATGGAGCCACAGTTATTCACTGATAGCTTGCCCAGTGTAACCCAAACTGAGGCAGCTGCTGGACTTTCATCTTGTTTTGTTGAGAGCAGCCACACACAGAGACTGGGCCCAAAGGGAGATGATCTAAGTACATTAACTCACTCTATGTTTTCATTATTGTCTTTTTCTTTGCTTGTAGATATATCAATACAATAGACAACCAGAAAAAACAAAATCAAAACTGGACATACACTGTGGAGGTCAGTAGAATGAGGGGATATTTGAACTTTGGCCCTAAATTAACCTGAACATCGTTAAGCACCTATGCTTTATCCTTTGTCAGCAATTTGCTTGTCCTCACCTTGTCATCCCACAAAGGAGTTTTCACAGCTTATGAAACAGGAACTGAAATTTTGTATAAAACAAATGTTGTTGGTCACATTTGAAATATGAAATTCATAGATAATTTTTATAGGTGTTTTTTTTTCTTTAGGAGTGCACATATCTATGAAAATACTAGACTGAATTTCAAAATGAAGACTAACTCCTACATAGAAAACAGCACAGCTACACTGAGCTCTATAGGGTTTATTAACTAGGTCAAGGTCAAAGTGTTTATTTATCCTATACACAGTTAGGAAATGTGTTTCCCTGTACAATGAAATTCTTACTTTGCCGTCCACATAAATGCCACACAATACAAGTGAAATATAAAGTAGATATGAATAAAAAAGTCCAGAAACCACTGGATGGCAGTGTGAGGCATGTTCTTTTATTTTGAAAAGAGAAGGCTAATAAAAGGATATTTCACAGTGTGAAATTTATTATACATTAACGTATCAAAATTAGCATGTGCACATGGATCTTCACTGTTTTGGGAAAACATAAAAGACTGTCCTCAACTTATCACTATACAATATTTGTATGAAAAGGTGCTACTATCTAATTGGTCAAAAACTGTCGTGGTTTAGACTCTCCTGTTATTGGTCCTTCAGCCCATCCATCCTCCAACGTCCTGTCTACTCCAGTCATCGAGGGCAGCGCCCTAGGAAGGGAAAGAATACCTATACTGCCTTAATTTCTACATACACACTCACTTCTTCCTTTGTTTCCAACTAACTGCTCCATATTAGGCATTGCTTTCCGTTTCACTAATTAAAACTGTTCTGTGTGTGTGTGTGTGTGCATAATGTTCCTACCTTTGAAGCTTTCTCCTCTGCTAGCTTCCAGATCTAAGCTCTGTTTAACTAACCTTGGAGTCCCAGTGAATGGTAACTTCCCTGGCTCCACTAGCTCGGTGGTGATAATAAATTCACTGTGGACTCTCTTAGCCAGAGCTGTAAATCTAATGAGATTCAGTGATTTAGTGGACAAGACCCTATAATGTTGAACAGTGCTTCAGTGACTAATTCAGTGGTTCAGTGAACACACAGGGTTATATGTAACTATGTAAACATAACTGTGACATATAAGTATGTAAACTTATATGTGCTATAAAATAAAACCATTCATAAGAGCGTAAAATAAAAATCACCCTAACAGCAGCACAAGATAATGGGTGCTAACGGATGCAGCTGCTCTAAACTGTTCCGCTCGACACACAACTCCATGAACTCACATCAGAAGAGCTGTTGTCTTGAAGTGTTCAACTCAAGGTGACTATCACTGGGTTTGTTGTAGGAAGTAGGTTCACTGAGATCTCAGGTTACAGTATCTGGAACCTGACTCAGTCCATGATCCAGATTTAAATTCAGTCTGGGTTTTATTCAGTCAGACAACGTATACAGATATCTCAGTAAATGTAAGTTCTTGTGCAAATGTTCTGTTTTAAAGTGCAACGCATTTTTTACTGTGTCACTGGATCAAAATGGGTGCTTATGTTTACAGTGTTAAGGTATTTACATTATTATTACTTTTATTCTGTCAGGTTTGCCCAGCCACACTGGCCTCTCTCACCTTCTTCACTTTGTCTCTCTCTTTTAGCCTCTGATTGCTGATCACATACACCTGCACCTCACCCCTTGATTTTCACCAGCTGCACTTCATTAGTCTACCCTTACTTATGCCCAGCTCACCTCTCACTCACTTGCCAGTTCGTTCTCGTTCTTAGGCTATTCTCTTCGTCCTCTCCATAGATTGTTATGTTGTTATTGTTTGCCTTAATTCGGCACCTGTTTGTTATTTCCCCAGACTTTCATTCGTTCACCTCTTCTAGCCAGCTACTATTCTCTACATGGACTGTTTCCTCCGGACTTTGGCTCCACTCTACCCTCCCAGACAGGTCGATGCACAGTCACCAGTTTGTCTGCCAAATTCCAATGCCTTTCTGTGTTTTTTCCAGTAGCCACCATCACCCACCGACCAGCCCAGGAGTGACCCTGCAACGCAGCTCGGCCCACCTCATCCACTTCACCTATCTACACCTCCTGCTGCTGGTCGACACCCGGTCACTCTTCTCATTCATTATCCATGTACTTGTTGTTTTTGTCTGTACACTACATTGTTTGTAATAAATCACAGCTTGCACCGAAGTCGGCTACCTGGGTCCGCCTCTCTCTACCGCTCGCTCACTTCCATGCGTGCTGTAAGATTTGAGTCTTATAGACTCTAGTTACTTTATAAGCTTTAGTTACTTCTAATACCTTTTAGTTACCTTTCATAACTTTATCTTACTTGTTTATGCATAGTACAGCTGTATTGATTGTCCAGAACTACTGAGCTTTGGTTATTTTAATACATTTGTTAGCCTTGCTTATATATCTTACAGCTGTAATGAAACAGAATCTGCTTACTTTGAATGCTGTAAGTGCTGTGTAGAGACTAGATGTCTGCATCTCCTTGTGACCAGACAGCCTATTCACATTTTAGCAAAGGCCTATTTTACACTCATACCTCAACCCACTTAGCATATCCCAAGCTTTGCTTTATCTTGGGATGTCCTGCAGAGGCTGGGGCTACAACCTGAGATGACCACCTGGCCAGTTTAACACACTTATTAGCATCACACACACAGGGGGCCTGCAACTTAGGCCACCCTTTGATCAGTGCACCTCGAGATCAAGATCTGGATGCTGGAGACATGCACACACACACATAGCTAGATTTACCATATTTCAACATGGAAGTGCGAGCTCCGGCTCACACCAAATGACCAATAGGATCACAAACTATTGAAGGTTGCACCCCTGTCCAGGGCGGAGCAGCCCAAGAAAATAAAATGTATTGTCAGAACTTAATTCGGGGTCAGTGGATGGAACTCCTGCGGGAGCTCTGTCTTCCTGATCGCAGCGCTGTAAGGCCTACCTGTGATCAGACATTCAGTAAACTTTCAGTTGATTTTAAACAGTCCTCTCCTGTCTTCACTTCTCGTGCTTCCAACAAAAGAATCGGGTCAATTTCTAACAGTGCAAACAATTTCTAACATATTCATATGAAAGTATACATCTGTATGCAAAAGTTTGGCCACATCCTATATTTTGTTGAGTGAAAAGACAAATACATCTATTTTATTAACTTTATGGCTAGAAAAACTTTCAGCAGTAATTACCACATAAAAGTAATGGTACAAACTGTACTGGAATGACAAAATATCAAAGCTGAAGCCACTAAGCTGTTATGGTTTGGACTCACTTCCTGTTTTTGTGCTTTTATTTTGGTCTGATCTGGTTTTGTGTCACCTCACCTGGCCCAGTTTTACCCCAGTTCACAATCACCACTCATTATTTCCTCCTGTTGCTTATTATCCCCTGGTCTTCAGCCCATATGATCTCCTCCTTCCCTCATTCACTTGCTGGTTGGAAATGGGTGAATTAGCTCTGGCCTTATGAAGAACACAATTGGCACTAACTTATTGGGCAAACTTAAAAGGGCAGAAATGGGGTCATCCTACTCAAAAACTACTGGAAAGTTGTCAAGAGAAAGGTCAGCAGAGGAGTTTTGGATGTATGATAGAAGGTAAGATTAGTGAGGCAGGCTAGGAGGACAAACAGATAAGTCCTACTGTTCCATTATCTGTGATCCCACCTTTGGATGTTTGCGGAAGTAAATATGTGTGTATATATATATAGAGCTTAACTAAGCTATGGCCACATGCACATTGGACTGGGTTAAGGCCATTCAGTTACCTAGTCATGTTGATGCCATGTTAATAGGTGAATAGGAGGAAGACTCATTCCTCTCGTTGCAAATAAAGCTGCTGAAACGTGTCCTCTGCATATTCTCTATCCCAGACACACACCGTATGCCCTCTGAACCCCAGAGGAGCAACAATAATTTTACTTACTAGTTGCTTTTCAGTACCAGTTTAATAAAAGATACTGCATATCACATTACAACCATAATTCATATCTACTATGATTTTATTCTTGGAGGACAAACAGCTAAGTCCTGCTGTTCCATTATCTGTGATCCCACCTTGGATGTTTGCTGAAGTAAATATAGATATGAGCTTTTTAGAAATAGAGAAGAAGGACAGTGTGACACAACGTGAAGTAATTGGATATATAGATAAAAATTATGCAAAATTTCTTAATACTATATACAGATGCATCTAAGGCAGTGAATGGTAAAATTGGTTCAGCATTCATTATACTGGAATTAAATGTGAAATCAAATAAATGGGCCAGTGATAATCTCTCAGTATACACAGGAGAATTATTGGCTATTGTGCTAGCATTAGAATGGGTAGAACATAAACCACTGAAAGTCCTCATTGGATCAGATTCCAGCACATCCAGTCAGACTCAAGGCAAGACATAATACTGGAAATAGCTTGTATACTATTTAAATGTCAGAGGGCTGGAATAGATTTTAGGCTAGTTTAGATACCAGCACATATTGGGGTGGAGGGAAATGAATTTGCAAAAGCTGTGCTAAAAAAAAGAAATGTTTGTGTTGAAGTAAGCTATAGTAAGGCTGAGGTTAAGAGTTTGATTAAAAGGAAACTGAAAGAGAAATGGCAGGAACTGTGGGATAAAGATGGCAGAGGTCGGTTCTATTATAACATTCAAAGGAAAGTACCATACCATACCATACCATATCAACTTTATTTATAAAGCACTAAAACAACCAAGGTGGACCAAAGTGCTCTACATTGCAATAAACAATATATATTAAAAACACGACCCACAAGCACAAGCAAAATCAACACCAATATAAAAACATGAATCAATAAAAATAAGTAAAATCAATGCCAAAATAAAAACATAAGTCAATAAAATGAATAAAAACAACACCAATATAAAATATCAAAACGCCAACAAAAATAAATGAGTTTTTAAAAGGGACTTAAAAACAGACAGGGTAAAAGCTTGTCTAATGTACAGTGGTAAATTGTTCCAAAGTTTGGGACCAGCTTTCAAAGGCCCGGTTGCCTCTAAGCTTACGCTTTGTTCTAGGCACGCTCAAAAGAAGCTGATTGGCTGACCTCAGAGAACGTGTGGGTGTATGCCAGTGGAGCAAATCGGATAAGTAGGGTGGTGCAGAGCCATGAAGGGATTTAAAAACAAAAAGTAGAATTTTATAATAGACCCTAAAATAAACAGGTAAACAGTGCAGGGAAGTCAAAGCTGGAGAGATGTGCTCATATTTTCTCATGCCTGTTAAAAGATGTGCTGCAGCATTTTGGACCATCTGGAGGCGAGTGATGGAAGACTCACTAATCCCCAGATACAATGTGTTGCAGTAATCTATTCGGGAGGTGATAAAAGCATGAATTAGTGTCTCAAAGTGATGCCTAGAGACCATTGATTTTACTCTGGCCATCTGTCTTAATTGAAAAAAACTAGATTTAACGACAGCTGCAATTTGGCCGTCAAATTTCAGGTCAGAGTCCATTTT
>NW_018128022.1:1094731-1095484 GCF_001952655.1 Monopterus albus | reverse complement strand
CAGGGCTCGATCTTAGTCCTAGGCCACCTAATCCTAAGTGGTGCCACCGCATCAATGGCAGCCTGACAGGCAGAGTAAATATCTAATGTGAGATCCTCAGTGTTCACAGAATCGGAAATTGCAAGATTCTCACTAAAGAAGGCATAAAACTGAGCAGAAGTGGAAGAATTAAACATACGGCAAAGCTGTGGAGTAGCACAGGGTGCGGTTGTATCACAAACAAAGTCAATCTCAAATAACACAGGCAAATGATCAGAGAACACGGCGTCACAGATTTCTAATTCACGAACTGGCACACCATAAGATAAGACAAGGTCCAAGGTGTGCCCATGCTCATGGGTAGGACCAGCCACATATTGTGTAAGATTAAAAGAGTTAATAAGATCTAAAAAAGCCTTAACTAAAGGTTTGTCAGGTGTAGAAAGAAATTCTTGATAAAATGAGTGCTATGTTATGTATTTGCAAAACTGTTCAAATAATTGTTGAATATGTTTGACCTTTGTAAAGATTTGACCTGTGGACATGAAATGCTGTGAGGAGGTGCAGAGAGACTCAGAACAACAGGAAGTCATGCAGATACATACTGAAATGACTAAACTGTCTGCACGAGAATTGTGTGTGGGTGTAAGGTCTGATTGTCTTGGCTTTAGATTATCAACTGTGAGATATTAACTGTGTGAGACATTGCAATTCAAGCATCAACACTGTTCACTGTGCACATATAAGAATATGTATTGTAGCCCTAACACTAGT
>NW_018128022.1:1088678-1094350 GCF_001952655.1 Monopterus albus | reverse complement strand
ACCAGCCACAAATTGTGTAAGATTAAAAGAGTCAAAAAGATCTAAAAAAGCCTTAACTAAAGGTTTGTCAGGACAGCAGACATGTATATTAAAATCCCCAATAATTAAAACCTGGTCATATCTAGGCATAAAATGAACCAAAAAAATCAGAAAAGTCACCTATAAAATCCTTATTGAACTTGGGTGGGCGATAAATCACAGCCCACAATAAGGCCGGAGAATGACCCAGCTCAAATAAGGACATCTCAAAGCTGGGAAAGGAGGGTGATGATAAAATCTGCTTGCATTTAAAAATCGTTTTATAAATAGTCGCTACTCCCCCTTCGTGGCCTGATGGCCTCAGGGAGTTAAGAAAAGTACAATCAGGTGGCTGCAATTCAAGGAGAGCACTGGACTCACCCACACCTAACAGGGTCTCAGTCACACAAAGAAAGTCCAACCCTCGGGAAGTGAAGAAATCCTTTAAGATAAAAGTCTTATTTGCCAACGATCTAGCGTTACCCAGGCCGATCGTGATAGGACCCGGCAAGCTAGCCACCCTGGAGGTATGCTGCAGTGGTCGCAAGTTCGAGCAGTTAATCCCACGCCGGCAAAGACGTAGATAACAGCTATGAGGCCACCCAGTCCTCCAGTCTGAGCCAACCATCGACACCAACGAAGAGCAAACAGGATCCAGAGAACACCATGAAGCGCGGAGGCTGGTGCCCGGAGCACGCTGAACCAGAGAAGCCAAGGAAGGGCCCGCCAAGGAGGCCTTTAGCCTTACAAGCTGTCCACCCCGCCTGCCATGACGTCTCTGCCCCCTCCTCCTGAATGGGAGAGCTGGAACGTGGCGAAGGTAAGCAGGTATACCTGATAGAAACGGAGGTACAGATTTGTGCCCGTGACAATCAAACAGAACCAAGTTTGAAACACCCAAGCGAAGATTCAGTAAAGTTTGGCGATCGTACAACAACAGAGAGTCCCCATTCCGTATAAAAAATGAACAATACAGCACAAAAACACACAGGATTAGGAGCGGTAGACGGCAGGCCGTGCACACTGGCGCCATCTTGCCTTCCTCTTCCTCTAAGATCACATCAGAGCATAACACCTGTCACAGAAACAGCTCATCTGAAAAAATCATTGAAAAAATTAGTGTTCAAAGCAGGCCCGGTCGCCTGAATACCACAGCTAGGAATAATGGAATAGGACTCCAGTTCTATTTTGTGGGTTTTCTCTCTGAACTGGGGCCATGATTAAGAGGGATGGCCAGGGGCATTCGTATTGTGCCGCTAGAGGTGAAATTCTTGGATCGGCGCAAGACGGACAAAAGCGAAAGCATTTGCCAAGAATGTTTTCATTAATCAAAGTAGGAGAAATGAGAGGAAGTACTGGAAATGGGAAGAATGAAGATATGGTATCAAGATTGAGATTTGGGCATACTAGATTAAATAGTACATTGAAGTTAATCAAGAAACACTACAGGGGAATGTGAGGTGTGTAGAGTACAAGAAAACAGTGGAACATGTTTTAATGAGCTGTCCCAGGTCCCGGCGGGAGAGGGAAATATTTTAAAATACTGTTTTAAGACGTGTAATGACCTTTAGTTTACTGGAGGTGTTGGGACAAAGGTCAGGGGATATGGGATACAGAGCACTTATTAGGTTTTTAGAGAGCACAGGGTTACACAAGATAATATAAGGTGAACTGAGTGGGGTTATTTTGGGTGTGGTGGTAGGTAGGGGCCGTTCTGATCCACACTCCAATCTGGAAGGTGGCGGCAATGCACCTAAAGCTGGTTGCCAACTGCCATTAAAAAACAGCTGAAGAAGAAGTCACTTGCTGGTTCATTCTCCACTCACCGCACCCTGCATGTCTGCATTGTAAGTTATGTAGTCATCTCCTGTTTTTTTCTGTCCTGGTTACTTTTGGTTTGTTTCTTGTTTGGATGTATCTGTCAGTATGATCCTTGATTAGTTTCTCTGGTTTTCATTTTAGTTCTTTTCCTAGCTCCTTGCTTGAACTGTTTAGTTAATCTTTTGAGTTTTCTTTGTTACTCTCTGTTAGGCTGAGCACCTATTATTTCTTCCCTTATTCTTTTGTCTAGTATTTTTTTTATTTAAAATTCTATCTTTTATTAAAATTCTACTAAAGTCATCCCTTGGCTTGCGTATGCTTTTTGGGTCCTATCCTACTTGTGATCTAACACTAAACAGTGACAGCTGAAACATGTTGTATTGACTTGTCTGTTAGTCATATTTCATGCTTTAGTTCAGCTAAAATGTTTTCACAAACCCCAATGCTTTACTTTACAGGTCGTGATTTACAATGTATGTAGCCTGCAAGTAGAGCGTCATTTCATGTAATAACAGTGTACCTGTACAGAATGTACCGATGCATATACGTAAGTTCAGGGGACCAACATGCAACATTTGAAGAATAATGGGGTAACAACCTGCAGACTTCAAGTATTTTACAAATATGGACTATTATGGGTGCTGAAAATGTGTGAGATCCGCTGACCCTCATGACCTGCAAAACACCAGCAGCTTGTTGCAGTCTTCCTGTTTTGTCTTCCTGGGCCTGAGGCCATAAAACTGATTGACCATAGACCAATAAGTGCTGATAACTATTGTCTGTTTCAGGATGTGAACGGCATCATTTAAAAAGAAACTACTTTGAACTATCCAATGAGAAGTGGTACAATGAAGTTGTTTTATGCATAAATTGCAGTTTTCTTCTTTACTCATAGTTCTAGTTAAATGAAATAGCTTTAACGCACAGATCCAGAATTAGTGATATTTTGCTTTGCCAAATAATCAATACAAGTTACCTTATATTTTAACCTTGTGATTACATTGATTCCTAGTCATAATCTTTGACCTATGATCCTTTGAATTTTGTTACCCAAGTATGAAATGTAATTGTGTTTTTGTTTCTAATCACTGGAATTCAGGAGTGTGATTGTTTATTATGATAATCCTTAAATTTCTTACATAACCGTTTGCATTAATTGTGTTGATTTCACATAATCCCATGCTGCTGTAACCCTGATGTCATTAGTGATATTAATGAATCAATGAAAATTGTTAATAGGTAGAAAGTAATCAAACAAGAGGCATTAGTCTGCTGATTGTTGTTGATTTTTCATACACTAATGTCCTATGCTAACCAGAATGTTACTGTTGATTTATTTTACCTTATGTGTATTCACTATAATCTAGCCACAGGGGTTGCAAGCCAGTGACTTCTGTGCCGGTCCCAAGCCCGGATAAATAGAGAGGGTTGCATCAGGAAGGGCATCCGGCGTAAAAGCATGCCAAATTTAAACATGCGAATCATCAGTGCGAATTCCATACCGGATCGGTCGAGACCTGGGTTAACAACGACCGCCACCAGTGCTGTTGACCTACAGGGTACTGGCGGAAATTGGACTACTGTTGGTTGAAGAATGAGAGAGGAGGTAGAAGGATTCGTAGACAGGGAGAGAAGAGGAAAGGCAGGAGTATAGGTCTGAGAATAGGGACTCGTGGATAGGAGTGATCCTGAAGGAGGAGCTTGTGAGGAATGTTTTAGAGGTGAAAAGAGTGTCAGATAGGGTGATCAGTTTGAAGTTGGAAATTGAAGGGGTAATGTTGAATGTAGTCAGTGGTTATGCCCCACAAGTAGGGTGTGAGCTAGAAGAGAAGGAGAGATTCTGGAGTGAGTTAGATGAGGTGATGGAGAGTATTCCCAGAGGGGAGAGAGTGGTGATTGGGGCAGACTTAAACGGGCACGTTGGTGAGGGGAACAAAGGTGATGAGGAGGTGATGGGCAGGTTTGGTGTTAAGGGAAGGAACCTAGATGTTATGAACGTGGTGGACTTTGCTAAGAGGATGGAGATGGCTGTAGTTAACACCTATTTCCAGAATCGGTGCAAGCAGTGAGATTTATTAACAGTGTCAACAGTGCAAAAATATATAGAGGCGGAGAGGAGTAGTGAGAGGACCGGGTGTCAATCAGCGGTAGCAGGAAAAAAATAGTCAATGGAGTGATGATGGGCCGGGCTGCAGATGGTGGCGTCACTCCTGGGCTGGTCGGGTGAATGAAGATGATGACTGAGGGGAGAGAACAGCAGAGAGACAGATAAACAGAGACTGTGCATCGACCTGTGAGGCTGTGGCTGGTAAAGCTGAGAGAAACCAGGGTCTAGAGGAGAGGTCCGATGAGGAAAACCAGACACGGCGGGGCAGGACAGAAACCCGGGTTACAGAGAAAAAAAAAGTGAGAGCGTACTTGGTACAATGAGACAACATTAACGTACATGGGGGCCTGAAGACAGAGAAAGAACTGGCAGGGGAGTGATTGGTGAGCAGTGTATAAATAAGGAGGGAGACTAACGAGGCGCAGCTGGTGATAATCAGTGGAGCAGGGCAGGTGTGTCGGATCGTATAATCAGTGCGAGGGAGCTGACTAGTGCGAGGAAAAGAAGAGAGGAAGGTGCCACCGGGCAAACCTGACAGTTAATGTGTTAACCTTGGCAACATATTTTGTGTAAAGTTGGAAAGTTTGACTATAAATCACAATTAAATTCACATACTGTTTATGGTTTACGAGTTTGAGATGAACATTCAACTAAGTTAAATTAAATTAAACCTGCACAACATTTTTACAGCATCGAGCTGAAAGTAAACAAACTGGGGATGCACTGAGTCAGCTATCACCAATGCTCTGATGAGAGTGTTGAGAGCTGGGCCAGTCTTTTCACCTTCATAGCCAGTTCAGTTATGTCTTATGATCATCTGCTCAGATGGCTAATCCCATTTATACCACTCATACAATTTTAATATTATATTTGAGTTTATTAATAATGATCAAATTTCTATTCATTCAATTTAATTTCTATTTTTAAAGGCCACATTTTGCTTATCCAGGGTTCTTAGCTGCTAAACAGAGAACATACTGTATATTACAGAGTTTGGAAACATGAGCCATGTCTCAGTAGGTCTGTTACGTGCCGGACAGAGGCCTTTCTGCAGAGTAAGAACCTCAGTGTTTATGTCGAAAAAACAACTGGACCTATTTAATATAATGTGAACTACGTGCGTCCATACGCACGAGTCATGGGTGGTAAGTGTTGCACAACGAACGGAGGATCAAATCACTGTGCATGTAAGAAACGATGGCACCGAGGAAGCAGAGTGCACACACACTGTTCAGTAACAATCATGTTGCAGTCTTCACCTTAAAAATGAAACAATACATTAAAGAGAAATTAAAGCGCATGTTGGTGAAGCGCCAACACGTTGAGCTCAACTGACTGAACACAACAACCTGTTTGTAGGTCCATTTTCTCCGGCCACTTTTTAAGTGCATTCTGGGAAATATCTGAACATTAGTTCACAAATGTGATCAAATTTGACGTTAAAACGAAGAGATCTGAATACATTTTAATTCAGGCTTCAACCATTATGACCAGTTAACTCAGGGCCCACAAAAGCAAAGGCCCTGTGTGTTTATACCTGTGCGCTCCTCTGCTCCTGCGCTGCTGCTGCTCCACATCGAGAGCTGAGGTGGCTCGGGCATTTGTTTCGGATGCCTCCTGGGCGCCTTCCTAGGGAGGTGTTCCAGGCATGTCCCACCGGGAGGAGGCCCCATGGAAGACCCGGGACACGCTGGAGGGACTATGTCTCTCGGCTGGCCTGGGAACG
>NW_018128022.1:1080190-1087337 GCF_001952655.1 Monopterus albus | reverse complement strand
CCAGATTGAGATGGTTTGGACATGTGCAGAGGAGGGATAGTGGTTATATTGGTAGAAGGATGTTGGAGATGGAGCTACCAGGCAAGAGGTCAAGAGGAAGGCCAAAGAGGAGATATATGGATGTGCTAAAAGAGGACATGAAGTTAATTGGGGTGAGAGTAGAGGATACCGAGGATAGAGTTAGGTGGAAACAGATGATTTGCTGTGGTGACCCCTAACGGGAACAGCCAAAAGAAGAAGAATAAGGTTCAAGGTACAAAGTGTTTATTTGTCATATGCACAGTTATGAAACGTGTTTCCCTGTACAATGAAATTCTTACTTTGCCGTCCACATGAATGCCACAAAATACAAATGAAATATAAAGTAGATAAATAAGTAAAAAAAAATAATAAGGCAAAATCTAAGAAATAAGATTAGTAAGACACTGAACATTAAAGTAGACATAGGACGGTATACAAATGTATTTATCAGACTGTCTTAATTGCTCTTGCTGTGGCCACCCAGAGCAGTCAAGAATGTTACAAGCATCTATCATTAAAGTGGAGGTTTTACCCAAATTAAAAACCAACTCGGGTGAAATCAGGACATTAGCTCTTTTCTCACGGTGTATGTGGGACCTTGTTTCCCACCACAATATGGGTACCATTATAACTAGGCTAATGAGACCCAGAACACAGAGAACCATACCAGGACAACTGCTTAAACTTGTCAGACTAGGCATTTTGTCTGCTGTCCCTGTCAACGTTTTTGGTCTCTGATAAATATTACACTAGTGTAGATCATCTTCTGACTGTGGCTCTGGTTCTACAGGATTGTTTGTCAACTCAGGTAATGAGGTTCTTAAATCAGCCTTGAACTCATTCACTGTCCATCCAGCTGGATCCTCAGCTCGAGAACAATGTGTCTTATGGATCCAGTTACTTAGCTTGTTCTCAGTGAGCCACAGTTTAACACATTGTGTGGTAGCTTCCACTACCCTATATGGTCCTTTCCAACATGGCTCTGAACAGTGAAGTTTATGCACCTTTCGATAGACCCAGCTGTCCACTGCAACTGGTGTTGGTTCTTCAGGTTGGTTCCTGCTCAGGATTTCAATAACCTGCTCAGACACATTCATCACAATGTTGTTCAGTCATCTGACGTACTCACTCATGTCAGCATGCTGTAAAAGAAGAGGTGTTGAATCTCTAGGCATAACAGTTAAGAGGACAGGGCATCTTCCTCCCTGTCAGGATTTCATGTGGGCTTACATTAGGATTCACATTCAAAGTGGACCTGAGGTTGAACAATACAATAAGTAGAGCTTCAACCCAGGTTAGGTTAGTGTCTGCGCAGACTTTTGCGAGCCCTTCTTTTATAGTTCACGCTCAACAAGGCCTTGAGAGGCTGCATGATAGACAGCCCCAAACTTATGTTTTATCCCAAACATCTGCTCAACCAGACATAGATCATCATTTGAGAAGTGTGTTCCATTATCAGATCTGATAATCTCAGATACCCCAAACTGGGGGGATCACTTTCCTAGTGAGCCACTTGATTACCTCTTTACCTGTCTCTGTTTTCGTGGGTACAGCCTCTCCCCATTTGGAAAATGGATCCACACAAATATCATTTTCCTTCAACTCTTTTATCAGCTCCCATATCTGTGAAATCAACAATCTCTTCCCAGGAGCATCTGGAACTGAAAATCCCCTTAGCCCCACCTTCAGCGCGGCTCTGGGGTTGAACTGATTACATGTCTCACATGTTGCAACAAAGTATTGGTGATATCCCTCAAATGCAGATGCCACCAATTTTGAGAGATCAGACTATTTATCTTGGAGCTCGCACAGTGTCGTCTGCTGTGCGCCTCTTGACACAGCAAATTAAGTAGTCCTGCCGGGGCTACTATTTTACCTTCGTGGTTTCTCCACAGTCCTGTCTGATCCTTAGATGCCCCTTTGCCTAGCCACGCCTGCTTTTCAGTAGGAGCAGCTTTATTCTGTATTTCCCTAATAGTCTGCAAGCTCAACTGTGTCTCACAAACATGACCCCCTTCTGCAGGGTCTTGACTCATCTGTTATACTCCCTGAGCTGGACCTTCTGGGTCCCGAGTGCCTGTCCTAGGCTCCTTAAACTCCAACCCCGTAGATCTTGGATCCCTTTCTGTACTGAGCATCCAAAGCTCTGACCCCGTAGGTCTTGGATCCCTTTTATAGCTCCCTGAGCTACCTGATAACCAGCTGCTACTTTGGCAGCCAGATCTGCTGCATTATTACCTCTGTTTATCTGAGTCTCTGTTCTCTGACCTTGCACTTAATCGCCTGCTTTGGTAGCAACAATGCTTGATCTAGTTCCAGTAACTGCTGCAAGTGTTTTACCAGATAGGCAGTTGAAGTCACCAAACCTTTTCTTCTCCAGTGGCACAAGTCTACATGTACTGCCTGTATCGCATACGCAGAATCTGTGTAGATATTTACAACTTTGCCTTTTGACAACTGACACGCCTCTATAAGAGCAATCAGCTCAGCCATCTGGGTTGAACTTGGCTGTGGAATCATCAGCTTACAGTACTCTTAAGCCAGCCGTTGTGCCCTCTACCACAGTGTATGAATCAACTAGACAGCCAGTGGCAGTCTGATGACTGTGACCATCACAGTACAATGTTACCTCTGCATTAGGTAGTGGTTCCTGCAAGTTCTCATGCAGTCTCATCTCTGTCTGTTTTGCTCACGCAATCATGATCCTACTCAGTGACCATCTGTGTAGTCATGTTTATTCCCTCACTTGTAAACTGTATGTGAGCCTGATTCAATAACTGTTGTAAGTTCTGGGTCCAATGTGCAGAAAATGTAAAGCTTTGGAATCCAGAAATGCCCTGACACCATGTGTAGTGTGTACAACGGTTTGATAACCCATTCTGATATGTGAGGTTTTCAGTATCACTTGACCGATTGCAGCAACATGTCTCACACAAGTTGGATGTCCCTTTTCAACATCGTCCAATTTAGAGCTGCAGTACATCAACACCTTTCGGTTGTGTCCTCTACTTTCTCCCCCTTTTGAAATAGGACGGCATTCACAGTGCCGTCCTTTTCATCAACATCTAAATGAAAAGGCTATGAGTAGTCAGGTGCATGCAAAGCACATGCGTGTGCCAAAGCCTGTTTTATGGCAACAAAAGCCTCCTCTGCTTGTGGAATCCACAACAGAGTAGAACCATAGTTCTTGTAGCCTGCCTCTGTAAGCATGGCACGAAGAGGTGCCACAAGGCCAGTGAAATTGGGCACAAAGGTCTTGCTGTAATTGACAACAGAATGGCTTCAAAAAAAAAAACAAAATCTGCCTTTTGGAGTGGCCATGTCAGAGCCCAGACCTCAACCCAATAGAGATGCTATGGAATGACTTTAAGAGAGCCATACATGGGAGACATCCAAAGAGTATGACGGAGCTAAAGCAGTTTTGCAGGAAGAATGGGCTAAAATTCCTCCTGAACAATGTGCAGGTCTGATCCACAGCTACAGGAAGTGCCTGGGAGAGGTTATTACTTTTTCCACTAACATTTTGAATGTCCAGGTGGAAGTGATAGATCCTTCAAGATCCGTCACAAAATGTGGTTAAAGATGGAGAGGGAGTCAATGAAACCCTGCAGCAGCCGCCGGTAGGTAAATTGTTGTCCCTGATATGTGAAAGCAAACAAATGACGTGAGTCAGGGTGCAGTGGCACAGAAAAAGGCATTTGCCAGATCAATGCATGTGAAAAACTTTTGTGATGAGCTTATAGCATTGAGCATGGTATAAGGATTTGGAGTGGCATAGTTTGTAGGGACCACCAGTTTGTTTACAGGTCGATCCTGTAGTCAGGTTTCCCAGCTTTAGACTCCGGATTTATAGGCGTGTTCCAAGGAGAAGAAGTAGGAATTAAAACTCCCGCTTGCAAAAGCCCTTTAATTGTGTTTTGTATGCCACTAATTTGCTCAGGCTTCAGTGGATACTGAGCTCTGTACACTGGTACCACCCCAGCAGGTAGGGGAATGATGATAGGCTCCACATGGAGAAGTCCCACATCCGTAGGACCAGAAGACCAGAGAGAAGTGGGCAAACTGTCTAACAATGTCTGAGTGAGCGGGTGATCTATGTTCTCTCTGCCATGACTCCTGGGAAGAAAAGACTTTTCCAGCATCATAGTCCTCGTCCCCATACAGAGAATAGTTAAAGGTGCAATGCGTGTGTTCAGAAGGTTCTGTGGGTTTGTGGAGGATGGAAATCCAGGAAAACCACTGCTTGAAGGTATCCCACAAATCTGTTTTTTCAGGTGCAGTTACAAGTCCCCACCACACCTTCGCTGAAGAATCAAGAGACAGGTCCATGCCTGAGGGTGTGGTTTGTAACATCTGTCTGAACGTTGCTTTTGGAGTTGCACAGCGTTGAACAGAGCCATCAGGAAAAGTGATGTCAACATGGCACGGGGACATCATCATTGTCACATTCAGTGAACACATTATGTCACGAGCCAAAAAATTAACAGGACAGCAGGGGGAAAGCAAAAAGGAGTGATAAAAGGACAGATTATTCCATTTACAAGGAACTTCTTGGAAAGTGGCCACTCTGTGTCCCGAGAAGCCAACAACAGGTACGGTATGCCTTGAAACGGGGAGTGGCTTATTAAGTGTGGAATACCAGGCTCCTATGTCAACCATACACATGTGATCTTGACCATTGATGGTTACCCTAACTAGTGGTTCAAGAAACATTTCCTGGGAACATAGTGAGTCACTTGTTACCGGTTCTGGGCAGCCCTAATGTTGAGGCAACTGATGTGAGCCAGGTGCTTGATGTTGGGCTGATGGTGAAAACTGCTGAACATATCCATCCTGTGGAGGTGGGTAGACCTGATGCTGGTACACGCTGTGACTGCTAATATGAAAAGGGACATTTACGCGACCAATGTCCTCTTTCGTTACAAATCCAGCACCTGTCATCTCTTGGTGGAGCTCTTCTGAGAGTCCGAAGTCCTTGCCCTCTTCTCTGTGGTCTGCCACAGTACTGAGGTCCACAGTACATGGTAGCACAATCCCACTGATAAGGTGGTGCGGTCGGCTGTTGAGCAAAGGACTGCTGCTGTGCATATGGCTGTACAGCATTCTGCACAGGCATTTGGTTAGCTGTAGCTGTACTTTGATTAACTTTGTCTTGCATTTCCTCAACTGTGCTTTAACTAACTGCACCTGCAAAGAAGAAAGCTCCTTTGCATTCTTTTCTTGTGCTTCCACCTCAATGTCAATATACTGAGTGACATAAGCTGACCACTGCTCAAAGGTAAATGTGTTGAGTCCCCATCACCTGTCTCAAAAGATGCTGTATGGATGCTGGGAGGGAAGCCTCCACAGCACTGCAAAATAGCACCCCCATAGTGTCACTGATGGCTGGGTCCTCACCACTGTGATTCTGCCAGAGTTCACACACAAATACTGACTACCTCTCTCATCCTCTTGCGGTGGAATTCTACACAGCTCAACAGAGCGCACCTGTACTTGGAATTTCTGGCATATCACCAGCCAAAGCCGATGAATTTCAGTGTAGAGCAAAGCATTATCATGATCCCCAGTAGTATTTCCCATCAATTCTACGTCCTGTAACATGCTCATGTCTTGAAAGCTAAAAGGAGTGCTCCCTCTGCATACGTTGTGATGAGAAATCATGCATTGTGCCATCCCAGCTGGAATCCCTACCATGAGACATTGCTGGCACTGAAACATCACAAAAGTGCCTATCTTCCTCCTCTGTGACAGAGGCAGAAGCATATGAACCGACAACTGGAGTTGTGAACCAGTCTAAACAGCCAGGGGGAGGACTGTCACTGTCCCCAAACATCACTTGGTTTTTTTGCATTATTTGGACCCATGCAACAAAACATTTTTTTTTTCTGCTCATCAATAGAAACTGTATTTAACCATTTAAACAAAAACTCATAGAGTACTGACCCCAAAGAGTCAGGTTTGCAAATTTTCCACTCATTTGCAGACATACACAGGACTGGAGTTTAAACTGAAATGGCCTGTGGCCAGGACCGGCTGATCCGGTCACAAAGATCCTACACCAGAACTAGCTTCTGATGCGTGTGACCGCTGGGGGTTCTCCCAATCAACAGTTTTGTTTTAATTCCACTGAATACGCCGTCACCCTAAATTCTATAATACAGTTTCCCCATAGGCTATGCCCATCCCCCGGAACCAAAGACAACTCTGCCCGAGGCACACTGTTTCACACCGAATTCTCCCAGTAGCACTTGTTGCTATGGGATACACATGTGGCAGTGTTCAACAGCCTTTGTGCAGACATTCCACCCACAAGATATGAAAAATAAAAAATATTTCCCTGTGCCCTCATTAATCATTTAACAGTTAGCAGCGATTGTCTTATAAATATTTAGACATTCATGAATGAGCCCCGCTGGGAGGAATCTCCCCCTGCTACTTCCGCCTCACAACAAGCCAGTCTTCCCATCGGAACAAAAAATCCTAATACTTTAGGAGGCAACCGTCAAAATTTGTGGTTATCCACTTATTAACATGGGTTTTACGTCTCTGATAGTCATCAATTTCTGTAACTAGGGCACTTATTGTTCTATCCCTCACATGAAAATATGTGCTTGCACCTTTACGTATGGGAAAAACAAGACCAACACATTTCAAAATAAAAGTGTTATCTTACCCTTACTGTAATCATTCAATTTGTAGATCGGGAATTTACAGCCCACACAGATCAACAAAATTTTGTAAGGTCCAATTATGCAGTAATTCTGTACAAAAGGCTCCTGCTCACCCGTTATTATTTGTTGGCAAATGTTGATCAGTGAGTCCGTTCACGCCCAACATGGAATCCAGCTCAGAATTCAGCCAATTCTGAAGGTCATGGCACCAAGTTGTTATACCCCAGTTCTTTTATTGGACAGATCTGAGTAAGGAAGGAGTCTGTCTTTCTTCATTTTAGTGCACATTTATTTAAAAACAAATAAAAATTACAAGAGACAACACGGGTGTCTCCCTCCGTCAGACAAGCTGCTGGAGAAGAGGAGTCCCTGGAAACACAGAGCCTAATACATTTATAGGTTTTTGGGCTAACCCCTTACACAAAAAGATATAAAAACATCACGAGTTGGAGACA
>NW_018128022.1:1074057-1078533 GCF_001952655.1 Monopterus albus | reverse complement strand
AAAGGCCCATGCATAGGTCCCTGGGGAGTCGAGGTGTTGCAGGATGTAATGCAGTGCCATGTTCACTGCATCATCCACTGACCTGTTTGCCCAGTAGGCGAACTGCAGGGGGTCCTGCAGGGGGTCAATGATGCCCTTCAGGTGGGCCAACACCAGTCTTTCAAAACACTTCATAACTACAGATGTCAGGGCGACAGGTCTGTAGGCATTCAGTCCACTGATGGAGGTTTTCTTGGGGACTGGAATGATGGTGGAGCGTTTGAAGCAGGAGGGGACTTCACACAGCTCCAATAACCTGTTGAAGATAAGTGTAAAGATGGGGGCCAGCTGATCAATGCACACTTTCAGGCAGGAGGGGTCATACCATCTGGGCCTGGAGACTTTCTGATCTTTTGTCTTTTAAAGAGGCCACACACATCCTTTTCAGAGATTGCTAGAGGTGGAGGCTGGAGGAAAGGGTGGTGATTGTCAGGGGACCGGCTGCTAGATCTGAGGTGGGGAGGGTGAGGGGGGAGTATTGTCTCTCAAACCTGCAGTAGAACACATTCAGGTCATCTGCTAGTTGACGGCCCTCCATAGCAGGGGGGATGGTTTTCTATAGCCAGTGATGGTTTTCAGGCTCCCCCACACAGACGACGGGTCATTGGCTGAAACCTGAGCTTTCAGCTTAATAGAAATATTGACAAATTGATACTTCAGTACAATATCTGCCGATTGAGCATTCAGGGGAAGTTTCCAATGTGGTGGACTAGGACAGTGGACAAATCAATGCCGTGCCCAGCCAGCCCTATAATATCCACAATCTATGGGAGGAGTTCCCCAGTATGACTATAATGCCTACCCTCCTCCACCAACTGGACAACATCGGGCCCCAGGAGCCAACTGTTAGGTAATTTTTTAGTCAGATAGATATTGGTTAGATATTTGTTGTATTAGAAATGTTTAGTGGAGACAGGATGTCTAGCTCAGGCTGTTAAATGCTTAGTCATTCTCATGAGTTTCTTGAAGGGTGCATTATGGTCAAGGATAACCAGATAGAAAAGTTTGATTGTCAGGAGGCAGGAGGATTATTGTTATTATTATGATATGTGTAACCGTAATTGTAATCATAATATTTTCTTATGTGTAATGTCACTAGATGTCATGTCAGAATGTTCTTAGATACACACCACTTAATCAACATTCACACACATTGATTTTCTTCATGTTTTGACTATTGTTATGGTCAGCTGCAAAGCTGGCATATCAGGTGACGCCACGGTGAATAAACCAGCACGGTTATTTTTTATATATCCAAGTGGTCCACTTCATCTCTGTGAGTTCCTGGTTAAAAGAGCCGGAAAAAGCTTACAACAAAAATAGCTTTCACAACGAAATGCCCCAGTGGGGGTGTCCAAAACAGGCAGCAGGGCACCAGGATGTACGAAACTGTAATCAGGGTTGGGGCATTTAAACTTATTAAGGATAGGAGAATGGTGTCTGAAGGTTGAAGAGATAAGAGATGAGATGGATAAAGTTGTGTCTTGAAACTGAAAGTCTGTGGAATTTTAAATTAAAAGCCTGATATTATTAGAGCTGAAATTATTATATTTTGAAGCAAAACTTGGTGCCAAATTTCATCTTCTAAAAATTGTGACTTTGCTGCATGTTGTTTGGTGGGGGTATATGTGCAAACAGTTTGGTTTGTTATTTGGTTGTTTCTTTTGAAAAGACCGGCTATGTGAATGCCACTCTTTTTCAAAAAGGGGGAATTAAGTGGGAGCACAGAAAGTAATGTTTTGATGTGTTACAGCTCCAGACTTGACAATGTAGAGGTGTGCCATCCTACATGTGTCAGTCATGTGGCTGCAATCAGATCTAGGCCATAGTTAAATGCAGAGGACACCAAAAGGGAGATGGAAGAATAGACAGAGGCAACAATGCAGCCGATTTGACCGCTAAAACTGTAGCTGGCTACACTGTATATACTGTACACATAGACAAATGATTCAGAAGTCAATGAATGAAAAACCACATAGGGACTTATGCGTACAGAACATTAAAAAGCTGCAAGAAGCAGCTGCTCCATCAGATAAACAGGGCAAAGAGAGATTGTCAAAAGTCTGCGTAGACACCAAATTTAATTTTAGTCCTCATGAAGTCCTGACAGGAAGGAAAATGCCCTGTCCTTTCACTGTTGTCCCTATAGATTCCCCACAAGCATTAGTGCAACATGAGGCCTCATGTGAATGTACACGAACACTAAATAACACTGTGATGAGCATCTCTCAACAGATGACACCAAGGAACAGGACACTGCTGCACCTGTCATAGCAGTGGGAAGCTGGGTCTACAGAAAAATCACCGAACTCAATTGGTTTTCTCCTAGGTGGAAGGGACCATACAAAGCAGCAGAGATAACCACACACTGTGTGAAGGTGTGGTTAACAGAGAACAGACTTAATAACGGGATCCACAGAACTCATTGAAGGTTGACCCGACTGACAGGGCCCTGACTGAGGTTCAGACTGACTTGAGAACCTCTCAGACTACTAACTCTGACCTAACACAACCAATACTAACTATAACCTAACTCAATCAGAACAACAAGCACTTATATTTGTTACAATCAGTAAAGATTTGTAAATTACACCCGGGATGCTTTTAAAGATGTTGCAGAAAAATTATGCCCCACCACTTTAATGCTTTAATGCATAGCAAAACAAAATGGCTCTAGATATGTTATTAGCTAAGGAAGGTGGAGTGTGTAAGATGATAGGCATTCATTGTTGTACCTTCATCCCAAATAATATGGCACCAGATGGAAGCATCACCAAGGCCTTAGAGGGTCTGACTGCTTTATCTGAAGAATTGGCTGAAAATTCTGGCATTAATGATCCCTTCTCTGATTTATTGTCACATAGGTTTGGAAAATGGAGTGGTTTAGTCACTTATGGTTTAGTGTCTGTAGCTTTATTTACAGCCATTCTCATTCTCTGTGGCTGCTGTTGCATTTCCTGTATTAGAAAATTAGACAAATGCATTACTAGAGCCATAGACTCAAAATATCCTACACCTCCTCCATATCAACTCTCTGTTAGCCTCAGAGAGTGCACCCTTGGCTTCCTTCCCACAGCTCATCATCCATGAAGACACCTTGGACCTGGAGGACAAAGAACATAAATTCCTTGTGTGTAACATACTTGGCCAATAAATGTGATTATCCTAAACCTTAGATCAGCTTCAGATCTAGGAGCTTTTAAACCAGTGCTAAAGACACACCTATTCACTCAGGCTTTTACATCATAACCCAAGGGAGGGTTTTATGTCTTTCCTGATCACTTGTCATATTTTATTGGATCACATTTTAGTGCATGGACTTTGATTATCTATTATATTTTATTGTGTTGTTTTTAAATGATGTGGTGCCATTTTCTGTGTAATCTTGCAACATCTTTTTCTCTGTTTTAATTTTGTGCCGCTATGGTCATTTCTGTGAAGCATTTTGGTACAACTTTTGTTGTGTTTAAACATGCTATATAAAAAACAATTTTGACAAATTGTGTTAGGAACGCTCATTCACTGGAGGGTGAGTGTGCGAAAAATGCGGACCCAGATGGCTGACTTCAGTGCAAGTGAATTTATTTGTGCTATACATCAGGTAAGCCTAACTGCAGACACTGGGGTCACTCCGGGGCTGGCCTGTGGAGGTGGAGAGTGGCAGAGGAGAGAGAGTAGAAAAACAGGCAATGAGTAGATGGAATCTGACGACTAGGCTCCGAAGCTTGCTTCAAACTGGGAAGGATATTTTTATGGAGCACTGTGCCAGAGCTTGCTTCAAATCAGGAAAAACCACATGACTGATGACGTTCAAACCACTTCTGCTTCATTCAGATTGAATCAGCCGACTGGTTTGGTTCGATAGACGGAACTATGAAACATTGGAGAGATACTGATGTATTTAAGATTGATGAAACAGTGCTCTGTCCTACCTCTTGTCAACACATTTTGGATTGCCTTGCTATGGAGCCATCAAGGGGAGCAGTCACTAGTGTGGGAACATTTTGAATTGGTGCCACCAAATAAGATAAATATTTCCAAGATTCAAGCCTTATTTTCAAGTCTGTTGTTCATACAATGGATGTCCACATTTACAGTCCCCTTCAAATAAACACAGGAAGAATAAATCACACACAAATCTCATTGTGATTTCATAGGTGCACTGTTTGCGCTGTCCTCAGCAGCTGATGTATAACAGGTCATCAATGCCTCTTAATGCTACCAGGATGACGTGTCTCTCGGGTAAGTGTGTCTGTGTGCGTGCGCACGCTGCAGACCCAGCTGGGAGATGTGTATATGCAATCAGTGACAGAGCCACTCTGTCATGCAAGATAAACATGGTTTATACTTATAACACTTGGCTTTCACAATCCAGCGAACACTGATGCAGCTGCTGTTACGTCTGTGACTCCGGCCGCCCCCTGTACCCCGGGAGCA
>NW_018128022.1:1072086-1073658 GCF_001952655.1 Monopterus albus | reverse complement strand
CTCCCTGGATTACTCCCTGGGCCTGCGGCGCACTCAGCTGTTCAGGTCCCCAGAGTGACTACCAGAAACAATCTGTACTATACCTGCTGCTTGTTCTTACACTCTCTTTTTGTTCTTATTTAGCGAGCAACGCCTCTCATTCACCCCGGGAGACAGCAGTCCAGTCAACTCAGTGTGCCCAGCTGCCCCAAGATCAGCGGACGAGACCGGCTCTGTTTTGTGTGTTATTTTTGGAGCATTAAATACATTTTCTTGTCTACCTGGGTTCGAATCTGCATATTTACTGGGTCCTAAACAACTCACACACAGCTTAACGTAACAGCTGCGTGCCACTTGAAGTCAGAGTGTGCTGCGTTAAACCGAAACACACCTCATGACGACGTACCATCAACATCATCAACACCAGCACAGCCAGAACCTGCTGCGGCTTCCACAGGTACACCATTAATCACATTTGCAGTTATTTGTATGTAATTAAATGCTTTATAAATGTCCTGTATTGTTTTATTTTCCGGCATTGACAAAGATGCAGAAGATAGCCAGAAAATCTCAGAAGGCTACTGCAGATGCCATTGTGGAGGTTCAGCGATATCTGGCTGCTCCTTCTCTGGACAGAACACAGGTCTCCTTAGGTTACTGGACGACGCACAAATCCCTGTACCCACACCTGTTCAACATGGCCAAACATTTCCTGGTGACATCATCATCTTCTGTGCCATGTGAAAAGGTCTTCTCCAAAGCTGGGGAAGTTGTCTCAAAAGCAAAATCGCCTAAAACCATCCACTGTGGAGACACTATTATTTTTAATAAAAATGCCTGAATCACACAAGCCGACCCAGTGTACACCAAGCACAATCAGAACACAATGTATTGTATTATGTTGTCAGAACATTAATTACATCCACAGCCTCATTGAACTAGAAATTATCCCGATTCTTTTGTTGGAAGCACGAGAAGTGACGACAGGAGAGCACTGTTTAAAATCAACAAAGTTTACTGAATGTCTGATCACAGGTAGGCCTTACAGTGCTGGGATCAGAGAGATAGAGCTCCCGCAGGAGTTCCATTCACTGACCTCGAATTAAGGTCTTACAATACATTTTATCTTCTTGGGCTGCTCCGCCCTGGACAGAGGTACAACATTCAACAGCTTTTTGATCCTATTGGTCATTTGGTGTGAGCCGGAGCTCGCACTTCCATGTTGAAATATGGTAAATCTAGCTACAGTGCCTTGCGAAAGTATTCGGCCCCCTTGAACTTTGCGGCCTTTTGCCACATTTCAGGCTTCAAACATAAAGATATAAAACTGTAATTTTTTGTGAAGAATCAACAACAAGTGGGACACAATCATGAAGTGGAACGAAATTTATTGGATATTTCAAACTTTTTTAACAAATAAAAAACTGAAAAATTGGGCGTGCAAAATTATTCAGCCCCCTTAAGTTAATACTTTGTAGCGCCACCTTTTGCTGCGATTACAGCTGTAAGTCACTTGGGGTATGTCTCTATCAGTTTTGCACATCGAGAGACGGAAATTTTTGCCCATTCCTCCTTGCAAAACAGCTCGAGCTC
>NW_018128022.1:1051982-1071494 GCF_001952655.1 Monopterus albus | reverse complement strand
GCGGGAAGAATAGTATATAATACACAATGTTAGAAAGATCAGATCAGATCATTTTGGCTGCTGCTGTGATCTCCAGATGCGCATCTGTGAATAAAAGGTAATTATAATTAAGTGCACTTTGGTATTTTGTGGTGTTTTGTGACTGAATATTCTCTCCATCATCTGAAACCCGATGAGGAAGTGGCGGACTTCCGACATTATGAAAGGGAAGTAAAGGTAACTAAAGGTATGATAAGTAACTAAAGCTTATAAAGTAACTAGAGTCTATAAGACTCAAATCTTACAGAACCCCGTAAATATTTGCTCTGTCCAGTGTGTAATTTGGATGAATAATTATAAATCCATTTCATATTCTTAAGAGTTCTTGTGGAAGGAGGATTACTTAGGTAACATTTCATTTCAGATACTTTATAAGGCAAGGAAGAAAAAAACATGTAAAATGAAGTTAGATTTCAGTTTTATTTAGGTAATTTCCACATTACAACAAAACTCAGTGCACTCGCAAGGTGCTTCAGTGTCACCTTTGCAAGGCTGTAGCACAACCACTGTGCCAGCAGATGTCACCCACGTGCTCAGTGAATGAAGCTTTGAGTAGTGAAGCAATTTTCAATACAATGGTTCAAAAAGCTTCAAAGCTTCATGGGGCCTCGTATGGCCATCATTACTGACAGCTGTGTACCGACCTGGCTGGTGGAGGCTGGAAGGGTGGTGAGGCATAATGGTCTGGAGGTAGCTGTCCATGGGGATAGTAGAGAGGAGTAACAGAGTAGACGCGAGGAAAACAAAATCTGTATATCAAAAAAACACACTGAGAAGAAGAGTGGTGTTGGCTGTCGGCCTGAGAGTATCGACGAACTGGCAAGGGAAAGGTAAGTGAGCTTGGCTTAAGTAGGGTGAAGGACTAAGTGAATGCAGATGGTGTTGATTAAGAAATGTGTGGCAGGTGTGCAAGGTGGCATAATCAGTAACCAAAAACGAAGAGAGGGAGGTGAGAGAGGCAGGTGCAACCGAGCAAAACCTGACAGATTGATTGATTGATTGATTGATGCTTTCAATCCAAATGGGTCATATACTGTAGTAGCTAAGTAATGTTAACCTTGAATATTGTAATAGTCATAATACAGGTCCCATACAGGTTGTTCCAGTTAGTCTGTGGTAAGTTTTAAACACAATTAGGAAATATGCAAAATATGTGTAAAATTTTAAATAAAATACTGCAGCTCTGCCTTATCTAAGGCCAGACTTATGTTTGTAATAAGGACAAATGATCAAATTTGAGAACAGTAAATACTGATCACATAAAAGTGTTGTATTTATTTGACTGTGTTAGTCACCTTTCATGCATTAGATTTTTCAGAGTTCAATTAATACATAAATATTATCAGCAAAATGTACTCAAAGTATCAGAAGTTAAGGTGCTCATTACGAAGCAAAATGAGATACATTTATACATTAAATTGCTGGATTATTTCTTGCTGGTGCACTAAGGTGCAAGTGGCATTTTAATGTTGTGCTTTGGTCAACAGCAAACTACTGCTGACAAGGATTACGATTTGGGCGACGTTGTTGGTAAATGAACTAACTTAACAATTGTTTTGTGGTTTTGTCACCAAAGCACAATCTAAAGTAACGAAGAGCCTTAAAGGATCTGTGTGAGTCCTCAGTCCTGAGGCCCTGTCAGTGTTTGGTAAAAACATCTGCTGCTGCTCCTGCTGCTGGGAACCAAGTTGTCAGTAGAGAGCTGCAACTTAACCACACAGTGAACAAGCTGTAATCCAGAACTATGGACTGACACATGTGAAACCACAGAAACAGCTAATCACCAGCCTACAGTTTGTTCAGTCATTCAAGGTCCAGTTTACTGTTGATTTAAACTGCACATATGAACTTTTAAACTTCTGCCTCTGTTAAAATGTTAACATAAAATTATCTAAATGGAGCTTGAAATGAAAGTAATGTTAAAAATGTATATATGAGGAACACAAGAAGTATCTTTATCATCTTTTAAGATACCCACCTGATAAACATAATCTCTCCAAAATTCAAACTTTAATTTGTTCCAGAAGAAAATACCAATTAATGCAAAATTTCTACTGTTGTTAAACAGCCAAAAAGCAGCACATAATCTGCTTTATTTCTCCACAAAAGGTTTTAAAATGTGGTATTACACTGAACATATGACATGGTCACACATGGAAGCAGCGATCACATACTGTACTGTGGAAATCAAGCTGTACTGCATGAGTATGAGTATTTAAGATGTTTTAATCTGATCAACTGTGACTTGGACCATGCATGTAAAACACTAGAAGATTAAAAATAATTATGTGGTGCGGGGTAATTATTTTAATGCAGCATCTGTTTTATTCAAATTGATTTTGATTTGTTTATAGCAAATGTGAACAAACAAAACAACTGTAGAGATAAACTAAAGTAATCTGGAAGGAGAAATAAAGGAGAAAGGAAAAATAAGACCTTATTAACTTATCTTTGTGCTTGTCCAGTTTTTTAATTATGTAGAACGAACCATTTTTTCTGCCCTTAAAAATCCAAAAATCACTCCTTTGATCTGAGGCAGATTCAGGCCGTAAACTAGAGGATTCATGATGGGAGGAATGATCAGAAACTCCAGAGATAAAGCAATAGAAAATGTATTTACTTCCTCAACATTATACATAGTCATTGAAAACTCACAGAACAGAGAGATGCAAAAGTTTCCAAAAGTCACTATGTGGGGCAGGCAGGTCTGTAAGGCCTTTCCTCTGAATTCAGATGAACCTCTCCTGCAGACAAGCAGAATGTGCAGGTAGGTGTACAGGACAAAGAACAGGGGGATAAAGACTGATATCACAGCAATAATCTGACTTGCTATGCTGATGACAGTTGTGTCCACACATGGGAGCTTAATTATAACCCAGATCGTGCAAAAAATCCTGGGCAGTTGATTTTCACACAAAGGCAAACTGCTGACATGATAGACAAAGAAGCCTAAAACACACAGAGGGTACAGCACAGCAAAAATCAAAAGCAGCAGGACTGTCCGAAATGTCATTTTACTATGATAGTGTAAAGGCTGGCAAACAGCAACAAACCTATCATAGGCCATGATAGTGAGCAGAGTCAACTCATGCCCAAGATAAGTGTTAGTAATGTACACCTGTAGAAAACAGAATGGAAATGAAATGAAATGAGTGTCAGACAGAAGGTCCATCAGAAACCTGGGGAAGAAGCCGGTCGAGCCATACAAAGAGTTTAAACACAGAGAGCAGATGAAAATATACATGGGCTGATGCAGAGAGGTCTCCAGGCAGACTGACAGAACAATGGCAACATTAGCAGAGATTATAGTGATGTAGATCAAAAGAGACAGGCTGAATAAAAGATATCTGAGGGGCCCATAGTCTGCAAACACAGTGAACTGAAAATAGGAGGGAGTCAGGCTGTTGTTGGTCTTCATGTCTACACAGCAGCAGCGCTGATTTTTTGGGGCACACTAGTTTGTATAGCTAATGCATTTCATATCATTCAAAACATATGAAGAATTTACAGAAATGAAATAGAAAATGTCACATGTACTAAATTGCACAACCAGCATCACATTTCTCAAGTCAAATAAACTGCCACAGTTATTCACTGATAGCTTTCCCAGTGTAACCCAAACTGAGGCATCTACTGGACTCTCATCCTGTTTTGCTGAGAGCAGCCACACACACAGATTGGGCTCAAAGGGAGATGATGCAAGTCCAGCCCTTCACTAACTCACTCTGTGTTTCTTTCACATGTGTTAATTTTTGGACTCATCCAGTCCTGCATGTTCTTTTATGAAGAATGCTCAAAGACAAATCTGTCCTTTAAGATATTTATTACAATATTCAAGAAAAGCAAAACAGAGCTCTGGGTTCCATCTCTATCTGAGGCCCTGATTCTAAACAGCAGAACCGTTTGACTTGCCTTCAGAGCAAGGGGAACGCTTGACTCCTCAACCCAGTCAAGTTATACAATTTTTTGAATATGCAAATGACAGTAGATCTGACATCATCCGTGTTGTCCTTCATCCTCGTTCCTTGGTTGGTTTGTTGACCTCGTTCTGACCCCTCATTTGGTGATCTTGTCGCCAGGCAGATTTTGATCTGTGAAATTCTAAGAAAAACATCCTGACCTTTCAATGCCCTAAGCACATAGACAGTTTTTGGGACAGCACCTCTTACTACGAGACAGAATCATGATAAGTTGAGCTTAGCCACGTCTCATCTACCCTTGTGACCGGGAGCGTTGCTATGCAACCTGGCCTTGTTCCTGTTTGTGGTTTCCTGTCTATTTCTACGCATGTTCTGTTATTGTCAACTCCAAGTCTCCTATATTCTTAAAGACAAGTGAAATGGTTAACTGAAAGGCAATTATAAAGCATATGATACTAAAATAAACATAGATATATTTGCTAATGCAGATTATAATGCCAATCATAGAAGGCCAAGCATTTCATATAATGTTGATAAATGTTGATAATCTAAAGCCAAAACAATAAGACCTTATACCCACTCACATCTCTTCTTACAGACAGTCCAATCATCTCAGTCTGCATCTGTGCACTTCCTGTTGTTCTGAGTCTCTGCACTTTATCACCTACTCACACAGCATTTCAAGTGCACAGGTCAAGTCATTACAAAGGTCAAGCAGATTAAACAATCTTTTAAACAGTTTTACAAATACATAACATAGCACTATATCATTTTATCAAGAATTTCTTTCTACATTTTCTCTGATTGTAGATATATCAATACAAGAGACAACCAGGCTGACAGGGACAGGACAGGTGGAAGATACCATCTTCAAAGAAGGTGCAGTGAGGAAAGAAAGTAAATTGTTATCTTCCAGCTTCTGACTGACTGAACACATGTGATCCAGGTAATCAGCACTGGGTAGGGTAGGGATAGTTGGAAAACAAGCAGGGCAGCAGCCCTCTAGTACTGGAAAATAACGACCATCCTGTCTCACATCCTGTTTCAACAGGCTTGAAGATATCAAAGCTGGATGGTAACAACTTTTATCATCTCTCAGAAGTTCTGACTCAGCATAAAATAGCAATTAGATAACAGCAACTTCCAAAGACTTGGCTAAGTTGTCATATTTGTCAAAGCTTCTGCTTGTACACATTAGGTAAAATGTGGCATCATTGATTAGATCAAAAATATTGGAACCATGGGAAATGATCAACAGCTGTGGAGATGGTTTGTATGCGATTAAAACAGTGTTGGGATGGACTACTGATATAAAGCCTGCTGAGTGGAAACAATGACAACATGAAGAAGGGAATAACTTCTGCTGTAGTAAAGAGAATATCAGTGCTCAAACTGAAAGAAATGTTGATTAACCAGTATAACCATCATTTCAACAAGAAAAGAAACAAAAATTGTCTAGAAAAGATGTGAAATTCAGGGAAATTTTGGCACAGTCAGCAACATTTAAGGATGAAAAGCACTGCTTGAAGTTGCCATTCAAATTTGAGGAGGTTTGGCTGGCCAGCAGTTTGGTAGCAGTTAAACCAAGGATCCTTGTGTAAGAATTGAGTCTTATAGACTCTAGTTACTTTATCAGCTTTAGTTACTTCTAACACCTTTAGTTCCCTTTAGTTACCTTTCATACCTTTATCTTGTTTATGCATATTACAGCTGTATTTATGATTGTCCAGAACTACTGAGCTTTGGCTATTCTTAATACATTTATATTCCTTGCTTATACATCTTTCAATTGTATTGATGAGAATCAAGTAGAATCTGCCCACTTTGAATGCTGTAACTTCTGTGTAGAGACTAGATGTCTGCATCTCTTTGAGACCAGACAGCCTATTTACATTTTAGCAAAGGCCTGTTTTACAATCACACCTTGACCCACTTAGCATATTCCAAGCTTTGCTTTGTCTTGGGATGCCCTGCAGAGGCCGGGGGCTCACCACCTGAGAGACACACACGCGCGCACACACACACACACACACACACACACACACACACCTAGTGTAGATCACCTTCCAGCAAGGAGGTGTGAGCTCCTGCTCACACCAAATGACCAATAGGATTACAATGCATGAATTGTTGTACCTTTGTTTAGGGCGGAGCAGCCCAAGAAAATAAAATGTATTGTAAGACCTTAATTCGAGGTCAGTGGATGGAACTCCTGCGGGAGCTTTATCTCTCTGATCCCAGCACTGTAAGGCCTACCTGTGATCAGACATTCAGTAAACTTTCTGCTGATTTTAAACAGTCCTCTCCTGTCATCACTTCTCGTGCTTCCAACAAAAGAATTGGGTTAATTTCTGACAAAGAGGTTAGATTCTAACACTTGGATTAAAGAAAAAGTTTTTTAAGGAACCAGGCTTTTACCAAGAGTACATGGAGTTCATGGACAACAACACTCATAAAGGAAGTTGGAAGAATTTGTAAGTACTTGAGTACTGAAGTATGTAAGTATGGCCCTGGAGTCGTATTCTGTTGTGTGTTGTGTGAAAAGACTTCTAATAGAAAAAATAACTAAGGAAGGCTAGTGGTGCAGCCTGAAGGACACAATGTCACCATGGAACTGTCTTTTCAACACCATCATCCTGGGCATCCCCTACTCCAACCTAATCCAGCTCACTGTTCCTGCCCCTACCTGTCAATGGATCACCAACTTTCTGACAGACAGGAGACAGCAGGTGAGGTTGGGGAAAATCATATCCAGCACCCGGACTTTCAGCACAGGCACAGTTGTGTGGTCGTAACAACCTGGAGCTGAACATGTTGAAAACAGTGGAAATGATAGTGGATTTTAGAAGGAGCTTCCCCACCCCATCTCTGCTCACTATACTGTAATAGATTGTGAGGAAGACGGCTGTGTGATCAGAGCTAGAATGTGCAGCTTGCACTGGAGCTACTGTGCCACTCGGAGAAACAACTTCAACTGGCATTTGACTTGCATGAACTGGCTGAAGGACACTGAAAACACTTGAAATTTCCTAAAGAAAAACATGTACAACCAGTAAAAAAACTTTCATCTTGCTTCAAATCTTGTTTCAACTTTTATTTCTTATAAAAAAAATCACAGTTACTGAGTTTGCAGTCTAGCTTTCTTCTCAGTAGAAAGCGAGGCTCACTTCAAAAATAGTCCTATAGCACCCCCTTGTGGGGGAGGACTGTCACTGTCCCCAAACATCCTTTTAGGTTACATCTGTAGAACCCAAGCAATAAACCGATCTCTTGCAGTGTCCTGCTCATCTTTAGCAACTGTATTTAACCATTTAAACAAAACCTTATAGAATACTGACCCCAAAGAGTCAGGTTTACACATTTTCCACTCTTGAACAACATTTGCAGACATATTGAAAAATATGCACACACGACTGACATTTCAACTGAAATGGCCTGTGCCCAGAATTATCGATCCGATCACGGAGCTTCTACACCAGAACTAGCTTCTGATGCGTGTGATTGCTGGGGGTGCTCCCAATCAACAGCTCTGTTTTAATTCCACTGAATACGCCGTCACCCTAATACAGTTTCCCCATAGGCTATGCCCAGCTCCCGGAACCAAAGACAACTCTGCCCAAGGCACACTGTTTCACACCAAATTCTCCCAGTAGCACTTGTTGCTATGGAATACACGTGCGACAGCGTTCAACAGCCGTTGTGCAGAAAACCACCCACTGTCAGGTCTACTCAGCGCGACCTTCCTCTCTTCCACCTTTCTCTCCTCTGCTCTCTCGATCCTGCGGAATCTGCACCTCAGCTGTGTTGCTTTCAGTAATTAGCGACTTGTTTGTCGGTGCGCACAGCTGGGGTGCATCCCGATGATTATCTTTCCTCCTTATTTATACCTCTGACAGACGCTCCGTCTTCTCCCGGAACATTACCTAATATAACTAGCATTAATTTCATAACCCGTAACTGACCTATAGTTGTGGTATGTGGCATGTCGTTTGATTTCCACGCTGACAGTTCCTGTGCTGTGGATCTCAATGTGTATATAGGTTAAATGTTTTGTGTTATTCGTCTTTAGACATCCACGCTGACAGTTCCTGTGCTGTGGATTCCTTTGTATGTTTTTTTGTCCATTAGGTTAACTAGATGTAAATTTTTGATATCCACGCTGACAGTTCCTGTGCTGTGGATTTCTTTTTTGTTCGCCAGTCCTCCTGGTTCATTTGTTTTTTCACCTGTCCGTCTTCATCCTCACTCTCCTGCTTTTTGCCGTTAGCCTGTCTTCTCCCCTGGTCGTCCTGTTCTCCTTAGCCGTATTTGTTCAGCTCTGGTTGTATGTGTTCCTTGACTTTGCTCCTTTTTGTAACCCCACCAATAAACCACCAGTTTTTTTTTACTAGCACCTGGGTCAGCAATCTTGAGTCCAACCTCAGTTCTCAGTTCTAGGACTAAACCCTAACACCCACAAGGTATGAAAAAAAATATTTCCCTAGCACCCTGAATCATTTAACAGTTAGCAATGATTGTCTTATAAATATTTAGATGTTCAGAAATGCTCAGAGAAGTCTAGGCTTGGAGAAGGCTCCTTCCATTTCCGCCTTCAGCTAGTTTTCCCATCGGAGCAGAAAATCCTAATTATTTTGGAGACAACCCTCAAAATTTGTGGTTATCCACTTATTAACATGGATTTTACATCTCTGATAATCATCAATTTGTAACTATGGCACTGTGAAGTCCCAAACTTCGTCTCGAGTCCAGATACAGTGGAAAGAATATTCAGTCACACACCAAATATCAAAGTGCACTATTACCTTTTATTATTTTTGCAGATATATCTGGAGATCATACAGCAAGCAGCAGGGCAGATGATCTGAAATGAAATTACCACAACTGTGTGATATATACTATTCTTCCCGCCTTCTTACACATTCCTCAGCATACAGCTGGAAAGTATCAGCACTCTCCCAAAGATATTCTTGCAGGATGCAGCTGGTAATTATCAATACTTTTCCAAAGATATTCCCCAAGCACAACTCCCTAATTCCAAAGTAGTACATTCTGTAATTAAATGAACACACATATTGCTAATAATTGAGTGAACACACACACCTACTTCTACTGAAATTGAAGGTTATATTACTTATTAGTACATTTATATAAAACAGTGCTCATACTTTAATCTGAGTGAAAATTGTATTCCTTATAAGTGCATAGAAAATGATGCTGGTGTTTCAGTTACAATGTCTATTCCTTATATGTGCATTGAAAACGGTGCTGGTGCTTGAGTTGCAATGTCTCACACAACTTAATATTCCACAGGCACTTATTGTTCTATCACTCAAATGAGACTATGTGCTTCATAAATTTTATGTGTGGCAAAAAACAGCACCAGCACATTTCAAAATAAAAGTGTTATTTTATCTTTACTGTAATCATTCAATTTTTGGATTGGGAAATTACAGTCCACACAGATCAAGTAAATTTTGTAAAGGCCAATATGCAGGAATTATATATAGTACAAAAGGCTCCTGCTCACCTGTTATTATTGCCGGCAAATGTTGATCACTGAGTCCGTTCACTCCCAACTGGAATCCAGCTCAGAATTCAGCCAATTCCGAAGGTCATGGCACCAAGTTGTAATACCCCAGTTCTTTAATTGGACAGATCTGAATAATGAAGGAGTCCGTCTTTCTTCATTTTAGTGCTGATTAATTTTAAAGCCACAAAAACAATTACAGAACGCTGGAAGAAAGGAGCTCCCGGAAACACAGAGCCTAATACATTTATAAGTTTTTGGGCTAACCCCTTACACAAAAAAGATTACAAAACATCATGAGATGGAGATAGTCCAGCGTCTCCTTCTCTTATCTAGAGCTCCAGCTGCATGGAGCCGCTGGCCATAACAAAGTGAAGAATTCCATTGTGTGTGTTGTCACATGGTGCGTAACTAAAACATTCATTCAGACATAATTCTAACAAAGGATGAATACAAGAACACAATTAGTGTCAAGGTACACTTTTCAGAATCAACATTGTCTTCTAACCTTGAAGCAAAGCAGACTAGAGCAGACTTTGAATCTTACTAAACTACATTACTAATACATTTGATTCTGTCAAGTTTGCTCAGCTGCACCTGCCCCTCTTACCCATCTACCACCCACTGGCCAGGCCGGGAGTGACCCTAGTGTCTGTAGCTCAGCCTATCTCATCATATCCATCCGCCATCTGTTCTTCTTTGCTAGCTAATCAGCACCTGGTCCTCCATTTCCTAGTTGTTTTCTTATCACGCCACTTATATATATTGTACAGCACGAAATAAAATTTGCTTGCACTGAAGTCAGCCATCTGGGTCTGTTCATTTCTTCACTCACTCATCCTCAATGAGTGAGTGACTAACAGATTCAACACATTAACGTCTAATAATTATCTGACTGATTTATTAGTTTCTAACAATACTCAATAGCACTGTTTCAGTAGTGGATTCCTACACATTCCTGGGCTCCACAATCTCTCAGGACTTGAAGTTGACAACTAACATAAGTGCCAATATCAGTGCCATATATATAATTTCCCCACTCGCCAAACTTCGGGGTGGTAAGTTTAATTACAGTGAAATATAACAAGGAAATGAATAATCAGGTAGAAGTGGGACCGGGTGTCGAGCTGCAGAAGTGAATACAGTCAGTGGCTGAATGATGAGGAGAAGACCGGGCTGCGGACGCTGGGACTCACTCCTGGGCTGGTCGTGGTGGAAAGTACTGAGGAAAAACAGAGTTTGTACATACAGTTAGTAGGAGACTGTGCATCGACCTGCATGGTGGAGAAGGAGCCGGGTAGAGGAGGTCCGTGGTCCGGAGAAGCGACAGAGGCGAGGAGGAATAAAACAATGGAGCTAAAGACTGGAACAGAGCTAGGGCGACAAAACGTGAAGATACTATACAGTAAAAGAGAACGGGGAAACAAACGGGCCTGATAACGCTAGAAAGAACTGGCAGGGGAGTGAACGTAGAGCAGGGAATAAATAGGGAGAACTAATCAGGTGCAGCTGGTGGTAATCAGGGGATATGAAGCACAGGTGTGTCGGATAACGTCATCAAGGTAAGGGAGCAAAAACAGAGGGAGGGGAGTGAGAAGGCAGGCGCAGCCAAACCTGACTCAAAGTCTGATTTGAGTTGGATCTGGTTCAGCATATGAGGATGAGGTGTTCTGTGATGAAGTCCAGTTTTAAACCAGTTTCCTTTTCGTTTTCCAAGTTGTCTGGTTGTTTAGTTTATTTTCCAGCAGACAGGGCATAGGCAAGAATTCAACTCTATAACTTCTCTTTGTTATTATCCAGTCAACAACAACTAAATGTATTCACATTTGTCCTCCATTAAGTCCCCCTTAATGATAAAATAGCCATTTTTTATGTTACATAAATCCAGTGTTGGAAAATACTCTTGAAAGTACCAAAAGTAAAAGTACTCATTATGTGGAATGGCACATCTCAGATGAAATCATATTATTTGATTGCAATCACTGTGTACATCACATTTAATTTTGCAGTCCATAAATTTGGAGCTAATTATATGTGTATTATTTTATTTAGTTGTACTTAAACACAGTACTTGAGTTACTTTCCTCCCCTGCGTAACTAATCAATTTGCATTTTATACCAAAGTCTAAGACCGGAAGTGTTGTTGCCTGTGGTACCCGGTGACTTTTCACATCGAATCCCTCCCTTTCTCCCCACTCACTCCGGTGCGGTGTTTGATACTGAAAGGTAAAGATGCAAATTCATCCTGAGACTTGACCATTGATGAGCGGATATTTCAGGAGGCAGGCTGCGCACACAGCCTGTCCAAGCAGCTTCCTATGGCATGGACACTGACAGCAGCTATGACTCTGACTGCAGGTGAGGAGACTTGTGGCGCCTGTTGCTCCGATGCCTGCCTCTGCTGTATTATGTTTGTAGCCTACTGTCTGTCCTCTGCTATGGTCTCTGCCCTCATTCATTTTTGCATGGAAGAATAGTTTTTATATATTCTATATTTATAACAGTGGGATGGTTAAAAATGTGTTCTTCTGTTGGGCATTTTGGAGTCTGTTTTTTTCTGACAATTATAGAACATAAAGAATTGATTTGGTGTCGGCAGTTAAGGTAAGGCTGATGCGTGATATTTTCACAGGGAACGTCTTGCCAGACGCCATTGTAAATAATCAAATTCATGATTTTTTTTCACAATTACTGGAATGACACAACGAATAAAATAAAAACAAATGTAAATTTCAAGAGATTAAAAACCATGCATTAATTCGGCATACAAAGAACTTACGATAAAACATTTATTTCTTGCACAATCCGGCGGTATTGCTACGTCGCCTGCAGTTTCTTGCCATCTTTTCCCGATAATATGCACCACGGAGGGCGGCAGTTACCAGTGTGATAAAAGTTAAAGCTGAGAGAAAGGAACTGCTGCTGGGTGTGTTAATTGGATGCCGATTTACAGTATCACTCATACTGATTCTGATCATGGCACTTACTTTCCAACTAGTGGAATCATGACTCGCCGATTAAGATGAATATATTAAAATAAGAAATTATTCGGTTGGGTTTTGTGTGACGTTCTTTCCATGTATAATATGTATGGAGCCACAGTTCAGACAGTGTGAGGTTTTATTGACTGGAAATTCTGTTGACATTACGTCAGTATGGGGAGCATATTGTCCTGCTGTCTGCTGATGTTTGCCCTGGTCACAGACACCACAGACTGTTTTTGCAGTATCTGGGGAGCTTTAAAGGGATCAAATGCATGCAGCAATTAAACGGTCGGGTTAACGCAGGGAGGTATTCCACATGTGAGGCAACAGCTGGATCAGGGATTCCCGATGTATCCCTGCTGTCCAGGGTGTCCTCGGGTCCACCCGGTCAAAACGAGTTACAGTATGTTAATCCATATTGGATTATTTCACACATGATTCAGAAGGCGGCAACCAGACACCTGACAGACGCGCCAAACCCTGCCACAGTTATTGTCTCCTTTCAGTGTTTAATAAGCAGAGTGTCAATGTGTAGTCACAACCAAACATGGTATCACTGACTTTGAGCTCGTTTTCATATGGATCCTGGCGTTTTACTCTGGTATGATAACACTGATGGAATAACAGGGGAGTCCATCTTGAAAGCTTAAATTAAAATTCATAGTCAGTGCTATTGCTTGTGTTTAGGCTGAACCAAATCAGTGCAGGCTACTGTAAGCTTAATGTAATATATTTTACTTACCTCTGTGGTACAGTTTGTATAATGGCATGTTCATAGTAGAGTTGCTGAACTGACAGTTTGCAGGTGAGGAGAGCTACAGTATGTCTAGGACTTTTTCTACCAGTCTCCATCTCAAAATGTTCTACTGACAGATATCAGTTTATAACTATTTCTATCTGTGCACTATTGATTTTTTAGCTAATCCTTTCAAAATCCCGGTCATTGCTCTGTCTTCACCCCATGTTTGCCCTGTTGTGTTAGACCAATGACTGTATGTAAATATGGAAATGCATCACCACTTCTCTCCACTATGCAAAAGTGAAGCCAAAATATCATGAATACGATGTCTGCCACCTTAGCATTTTGCAACCAGATTCTAAGCAATAGTGACTGATTAGTTGGGTGATGTGTCAGGCCAAATAAATAAACTGAATAAACTGAAATACACCCCCTTTTATTAATAACAACCTTACCAGAAATATTACCACTTCTACACACATCGGCATGATCATGTCTACCAAATATGACAGAAATGACCTCTGGGACAATGTATTAGAGTTGAGTCCTGCTTCTGTCAAACTGAGGTGTCAAGTCATGATTAACGACTTTGATTGAAGTGGCAGTGTGGCATTCACCCTAGGTCAGTGTAGGTCAAGGACTGGACAAAAAAAGATTTTGAGACAGGCTGGATAGCTGGTTTGTTTCTGCAGGGAATGAATCATACCTTTTTGATAAACATCTAACTTATAAATTCTTCATGAATGTGGTGTACTATCATGCTTTGTTTTTGTTGTCATTTGAGTGTATATAGTATGTGTAAAACCTTCAAGTTCATGTAATGGACAGTCAGTCCTTGCCTCCATAGTGTTTGCGTGAATTTGAAAGTAATTGATATATCCAACTTGGTTTGTTAGGTATCAAGAAAGGAAAACCATCCCAGAGACACTACACTGAAGATAATGAGAGGGGGAACATCAAATTCTCATTCCAGGTCAGACCCAGATAGCTCTGATTCTACAATGGACAAAGAAGAAGAAGAGGAAAATTCAGAATGAAGCTGAGTAGCAGAGCTGAGCTGATAGGCTGGCAGTGCAAGGGCGAGGACTGCTGGTGTCACCGAAAGGGTTGAGCAGGCAAGCAGGGCAGAGCTGGTGAACTGGCAGTGTCACTGACAGGTTGGAACTGAGCATTCAGACTGGTTCAAAGCTGGAGACCAGAATAATACAGAGTAGAACTCAGGTGAACAAATGAGCAGGTGCTAAAACAGATACCTGGTTGAAGCAAAGCAGTATAATTTCAGAGGAGATCATAGGTACAGAGCAAACAGGTAGGCAGCAAAGGTAATAAGCGGTTGGTCGGCCAACAAAGGTTCAGCAAGTACTGCAGAACAAACAAGCAAGTGAGAATAATAATCTGAGTGCCAGTTAAGTACGGAAGGACTGATGATAGAATCAGCCACAGCTGCGCCAGTGTCTGACAGCCATGCCCGTGCCCCTAGCTCAAATTGTCAAATGCCTTCACACAGCAGAGACAGGACTGTCTCTCCAGACATGTTTAATACCTCACAACCACATTCTGTTGTTGACTCTTTTGCTCCCCAGCCTGCAGAATACACAAAACCACTTGCCTGATGATAAACCTGATTCGCATCTAATAGGAAGTGGAGACACTTTGACACCTAAAAAGCCACAAACTGTTTAACATCACAATAAAAACAAACTTTTACTACTCCAGAAGATAAAGGAATTCCCTGGACCAGCACTCATTGATCCCACCAATCAATAAAAATGTACCTTTAGATAAGGAACTCACAAGAAAACTAGCACTTATTTAATTCCAAAACAGATGGTCATAACACCACATAGAAATTCATTGTGGGGTCCCTGTCATAATTGGCACTGTATCAACCACCTGATTCATTTCACCTGTGCCTTATTATCTGAGGTCTACTTAACCTGCCTCATGTGAAGAATCTTTGGGTGGTATTTGATAGTGCTCTTAAGCTGGACCACTAACAGCTGACTGTGGAATATTTAGTAGCAAGGAAATTTTAGGACTGGACTTATTGCACAGGTGTAATTCTATCACGGTACCACCCTGGAATTCACTGAGCTCCTGAGAGCGACCCATTCTTTCACAAATGTTTGTAGAAGTGGTTTGCATGCCTAGGTACTTGATTATATACACCTGTAACCATGGAAGTGATTGGAACACCTGAATTCAATGATTTAGATGGGTGAGTGAATACTTTTTGCAATATAGTGTATATACAGTAGCTAAAGGTTCTGCCACCAGTTCTAATTCTGTGGATTCTAGGAACCACAAGTAGACCTGCACTCTGAGAGCGAAGCACTCTGTTGAGATGATAAGGGTCTATGAGGTCTTTAAGATATGATGGAGCCTTGTCATTAAGGCTTTGTATGTTAGAAGGATTTTAAATTCTCTTTCTAGTTCCTGTCAGTACTCTGGCTGCAGCATTTTGGATTAACTGGAGGCTTTTTAGGGAATTATTGGGGCATCCTGATAGTAAAGAGTTACAGTAGTCCAGCCTGGAATTAACAAATGCATAGACCAGTTTTTCAGCATCACTTTGAGAAAGGATGCTCCTGATTTTCACAATATTGCACAGGTGAAAGAAGGCAGTTCTAGAGATTTGGTTCTTGTGTTTGTGTGATTTAAAGGACATATCCTGATCAAAAATGACTCCAAGGTTCCTCACTGTTGTCTAGAACTATGTCATCTAAAGTAGCTATATGGTTAGACAGCAGCTTTTTAAGGTTTTCAGGACCAAGCACAATGATTTCAGTTTTGTCAGAGTTTAGAGTTTATTATTATTATGAGGATAATTGCTGTTGTTGCTGGGTTGTACTGGATAAACTGTTTGTTGTTGGGACTGGAGGTGTGTAATGTGTGTAATTGCTCTCAAAGGATAAAAGACATAAAAATTATTGTGGGGATAACAGTAAAAATTCTCTGGTGCCAAGAGCCACAGTCATTAAGAGTGTTTGTTTATAATATGTTTGAGATACAGTTCAGCCTGATTGCACAGCTAAAAGGTATTTACTAAGAGGAATGTCCCATGAGGCCTGCTCGTTGCGACCACTGGGTCATAATTAGCTGCAGAGTGGCTGTAGTCAGGCCTGTGCTGAACACACAAGGGAGGTGGCCACAGTAGAGGACACTAATGACACTCATTACAGTATACTTGCATTAGCTGTGGACTTCTGTTTCAGGTCAGGTTAGGTTTATTTATAGAAAATGTTACAAATTTGCCACAATTGGGCCACACTGGCTTTATCAAAACACATTGCATCATAATGGCCAAAATTAACCCCAGATGACTCCTTATCATCAAACACCTTGACTGGCAGCTCGCTGCCATTGGAGAGGGTGTGTGTGAATGAGGCAAAATATGAAAAGCACATACATTTACTCAAGTACTGTATTTAAGTACAGGTCATCCTTCTGTTCACTAAATTTCAGACAGAAATATTGTACAGTACTTTTGATAGTGTATTATGGATAAAAGTAAAACCCATGGTGAAAGTGTCAAATTACACATCATTATAAAATGTATAGCAGTGGGGAGAGTGAGAGGTTACAGGCATGTGTGACACAGTATAGATACCGGTTTTCATCAGAATTAATTTGACAGTTCTAGGTGAAAGGTTAACCAATCAGAAGCGTTGTCCCGCCCCCACCCCAGCCTTTATTATTTTTAAAAATGTAATGTATTCAACAGCACCCAGCTCGTAATCCTCCTTCTTTATACCCATTCCTTCAGATTCATGTGCTCGTCGGAGGAGGCCTAAAGCAAAACGTAGATGTGGATGCTCCACAGGTGGAGACAGCACACGGTTCATCGCTGATGCTGATGAATCTCATGCTTCAACATCTCGCGAGATTAATGTGTGAATCATATCAAGAATGAACGACATTCTCACCTGTTACAAGTCTCCAAACTCTGTCTCAATTCCTTTTGGGGCAAGTTTGCGCAAAAGTGTGACGTGAGTGAAACCAAAATTGTCAGTGAGCCTGAAACATTTTTCAACCTGTTGTTCTCAGTAACCCACAAGGTTAAATATTTCAGTTTTATCAACGAACACACTGCCTTGATTCAATACTGCTACGCGGACAAGAGCGCCCCCCACCCCAATAAAACAGACAATGTGTTTATAGCAGCTTTTACAACATGCCACGCGAGATTAAAACTTTACAGTCATTTGCAAAAGCTTGAAAAGAGGGTTCTCTACTATGATACAGACAGTCTAATCTATTTCACTAAAGAGGGTCAGAGTGAGTTGCCTCTAGGAAATTATCTCGGAGATTTAACCGATGAGTTAAATTCTGATTACATCAAAGAATTTGTTTCTGCAGGCCCGAAAAGTTATGGGTATCAGACGAGAAGGGGGAAGGTGGAGATCAAAGTGAAGGGGATCACACAGAGCTACGAGTGCTGTGAGCACGTTAATTTTGACTCTGTCAAATATTTAGTGCAAAACTATATTGAAAAGGCAGAGCCTGAAATCTTGACAGCACCTCAGCATAACATCATCAGAGATAAAAAGACCTTTGATTTAAAAAAACTCATTTGTTGATAAAAGATTTAGAGTTGTGTTTGACAAGAGACGTTTACTTCCGGGAGGCTCAATTGTGTCATTTGGTTACTGATGGAGGAGGTAACGGAGAATATTTACCCTGGTCTAAAACCACATTTTTCCTGCATGGTTGTGGGTCCCAGCGGTGCTGGAAAGACTTTCTTTGTAAAAAAGTTTCTGGAAAAATGTGAATATGTACCCGACAACATTGTCTGGATCTACACTTCCTATCAATGAATGTGTGCTGATTTGCAAAAAATGAATAAAGGAATAAAATTTGTGGAGGGTTTGCCTTCGTCATTCCAGGATGAAGCTCTGTTTCCCAGAGATCAGAAACACCTCATTATTTTGGACGATGTTATTTTTGAAGCTGTGGACCATCCAGAAGTTGTTAAAATCTTTACTTAATACTGTCACCACAGGCAGATGTCAGTCATGTTTTTAACACAAAATATTTTTCAGAAGGGGAAATACAGCAGAACTCTGAGCCTAAAAAGCACACACATTATTTTATTTAAAAATCTGCGCGATAAACTGCAGATCTCTATACTAGCGCATCAGATTTTCCCCCGGCAAAAAGCTTATTTGATGGAGAGCTATGAAGACACGACAAAAGACCCACACGCCTATTTAATGATTGACCAGACACCTCAATGTCCAGAGCAGCTGAGACTGAGATCCAGAGTGTTACCTACAGATCAGACCTGTGTGTATCTCCCTGGGAGAATAAATAAATAAATAAATAAAACATGTCTCAGCGCTTAAAAGGGAACCTACCTCTTTTGAAGGTTTTAGTATCCAGTGCGCCTCGCCAGCGCAGCACTATTCTGGCCGCCTGTTCCCCAGATTTGATTAAAACCATCTGCGAGTTGGTGATTAATCTTTTAAGGGATAATATTGCTCTTTCATCCCATCAATACAACAAGTTAAAAAGGCAGAGGAAAACGCTGAGAACTCTGGCTGACAGAAAAACCTCCATAGTGAAAAAGAGAATACTGATTCAGAAGGGTGGCTTCCTGTTTCCTCTCCTGACCGCAGCCTTGCCAATAATAGGTCAACTGGTTGGAGGACTCATAAACAAACACTAAAAATAGTGAGATGGCTTTCAGAAAAATGTTCCTGCTCTATCAACTGAATCGTTTCCAGGATCGCAGTAAGGATATCAGAGATAGGGCAGAGACAGACCTAGACGAACAGATGAGAAACGTCTTAGATCAAAAGAATCTGGCCCCGGATGAAAAAATTAAAAGATACACTATCCTCTTACACTGTTACCTTAACTTGGAAAAACAGAAGAGGGCGTGAAATTACCCTCACTCTGCCTAAAGATGCCGCGGGGCCCTTGATGCCTGCAGCTGCAGATCCAACAGCCTCCTCCCCCACAGCACTAGGAGCATCAACCCCGTGGAGCCAGGATAAAATGATTCAAGACGTTATCACCAACGTTAACCGTCGTTTTCAAAAGAAGGCCAAGTACATTCTACAGAAAATGTCAGAGTCTCAAGGACCGGGGAAATGGAGCGATAACGGAGAATTTATTTACAACGGAGAAACGGTGCGGGGTTCACACGTGATAGATCTGATTAAGCATTTAAGCCTCACCCGTAAGAGCTCTCACACCCCGGCGGGCTGGGATTATTTTCTCCATACCTTATCACAAATAAATATACTGCTCTCTAACGTGCCAAATAAGAAAGCCAGAGATCAGATGCAAAACTACAAA
>NW_018128022.1:1041412-1046666 GCF_001952655.1 Monopterus albus | reverse complement strand
GCAGCAGGGAAGTGCTTGTTACGTTGTATAGTATTTGGGATTTTGGCTTTATAGACGTTGTTTGATTTAGTGGGATACAAGACTGCTGTGTTTATGTATAAAGCCAGGAACAATTTATTACCTGGTGGAATTCAAAAACTATTTAATGAAAGGGAAGGGGGATACAATTTAAGGGGTCAGTTAAATTATAAAATTCATGCTATACGTACAACCAAAAAAAGATTCTGTATTTCCATAAGTGGGGTAAAACTATGGAATAATTTAAGTGTGGACATAAAAAACAGTAAGAGAATTGATGAGTTTAAACATAAATATAAAGGTATGTGTCAATCAAGATATATGCAAGAACAGGTTTAATGATTAATCAGGTGTAACATTGTGGGTGTGGTGTAAGAATGTTAACACTATGTAATAATTTTACTTGTGTGATGTAGAAGATAATTATCAAAGTATGTAATTATGTAACAATGTTAACAATCTGTAATAATTTTTTAGTATATCACTAGCGTGGTGTAGAACAAAATTATCTATGTAGAAATACTGCTTGCAAACCAATGATGGTAAGATGATGTTATGGGGTAGGACTAGATAAGTCTAACTTCTTCCTACTTCGTTCAAGCATGTACTAGTTATAAGCAAATTGATAATGCATTTGTGGATATGTGTGAAATTATGTGTGTTGACATATTGACTGTCTTTACATGTTTGAAAGAATAAATCAAATCAAAAAGTACAACACTGCTGCCCAATCATAGTACAAACACCCCCTTTTTCAGTCAGAATGAAGTCTAATGCCAATCCGTTCTGATACGACATAACTTTCATAACTGAGCTCTCAAAGCTCTGACCCCGTAGGTCTTAGATCCCTTTCATAGCTCCCTGAGCTACCTGATAACCAGCTGCTACCTTGGCAGCCAGATCAGCTACATTATTACCTCTGTTTATCTGAGTCTCTGTTCTCTGATGTCCCTTGCACTTAATAATTGCCGCCTGCTTTGGTAGCAACAATGCTTGATCTAGTTCCAGTAACTGCTGCAAGTGTTTTACCGGATAGCCAGTTGAAGTCACCAAACCTTTTCTTCACCAGTGGCACAAGTCTACATGTACTGCCTGTACCGGGTACACAGAATCTGTGTAGATATTTACAACTTTGCCTTTTGACAACTGACACGCCTCTATAAGAGCAATCAGCTCAGCCATCTGGGCTGAACTTGGATATGGAATCACATCAGCTTGCAGTACTCTCAAGCCAGCTGTTGTGTCCTCGACCACTGTGCCTGCTCACAGTGGCATCAAGGTCAAGTACTCATGACTGTGCCAGCCTTAGGTTGTCCCGAGATTTAGCAGGGGGATCTTACCTGTCATAGGCGAACCACCCTTCCATACTTGCCTGTTAATTTAAGCCAGGCTTTTAAAATCTTTTTCTTAACCTCCTGTACAACTACCAGGGGTGCTATGCCCTGTGTTGCACTTTGTGGCATCTGTCTAGATAAGCTACTCTTTAATATAACCTTCCGCTCTCCACGTGGAGACTGTGGGGAAGATGGCTGTGTGTCTATGAACTGCACATTGTAATCTCTGCTAGAGGCTGCAGCTCGCACTGGAATGTCAGTGCCACTCAGAGAAATAACTTCAAATGGCATTTGACTTGCATGAACTGGCTGAAGGACACTGAAAACACTTGAAACTTCCTAAAAAACATGTGCAACCAGCAAGAAAACTCTCAGCTTGTTTTAATCTGGCTTCAACTGTATTTCTTATCAAAGAGGTACAGCTACGGAGTTTGCAGTCTAGCTTTCTCAACAGCAAGAGAGGCTTGCTTCAAAAATAGTCCTATAGTATCTCCATGTGGGGGAGGACTATCACTGTCCCCAAACATGCCTTTCTTCTGCATCTGCAGGACCCAAGTAATAAACCGTTTTTTCTGCATTATCCTGCTTATCTTTAGGAACCGTATTTAACCATTTGAACAAAAACTCATAGAGTACCGACCGCAAAGAGCCAGATTTGCAAATTTTCCACTCTTGAACAACGTTTACAGACATCTTGATAATTATACACACGTGACTGGCGTTTCAATTGAAATGGCCTGTACCCAGAATTATTGATTCGATGGGGAAGATTCTATACCAGCTAAGTTGGTGCGCCCGATTGCTGGGGGTTTTCCCAATCAACAGTTCTGTTTTAATTCCACTGAATACGCCGTCACCCTAAATTCTATAATACAGTTTCCCATAGGCTATGCCCAGTCCCTGGAACCAAAGACAGTTCTGCCCGAGGCACACTGTTACACACCGAATTCTCCCAGGAGCACTTGTTGCTATGGGATACACATGTGACAGTGTTCAACAGCCTTCGTGCAGCTCCCCCTTGTTAGAATGTGGTAAAGTCTAGGTATGTGTGTGTGTCTCAGGTGGTAGCTTGGTCTTAATCAAGCGCACAGAACAATGGGTTGTCTGGGTTGCAGGCCCCCTGTGTGTGTATGTGAGACAATAAGTATGCTGAACTGGCCAAGTGGTCATCTCAGGTGATGAGCCCCCTTGTGTGTGTAAGACACCTCCTGGTGAGGCAGGACTTGGGATATGTTAAGTGGGTCTAGGTGTGGGTGTGAAACAGGTCTTTGTTAAAATGTAAATAGGCTGCCTGATCACAAAGGGATGCAGACATCCTGTCTCCACACAGAAGTTATAGCAGACAGTTTCACAAGAGACATCCACAGACACCTAGCCTGTCATGACTGGTAGGCCCATTAAATGCAACAACGCCTTGTGTTGACCTATTTGTTAATATTACTGCATGCAGTTCAGACTTGTCACTTTGTGTTAAAAGTGATTTGTAAATCTTACTAGGTCCAACTATTTAAAATTTCTCTAAATGTTCCGGCAGCAAAGTGCCCAAAGTGCAGACATAAAACCAGCATGTTCAGATGCCCTGAGATATACTGTATATAGTACACCAAATATTTTTTGTTTGACAAGAAGCTGGCTGAATATCAAAGTACTGAGTAAGAATAATTAAAGGCAACAGTGAGGTGGGTAGACCAGTCGTCTCCAACCCAGAAGGTTGAGGGTTCAAATCTCGGTGCCTGCAGTGCATGGGCAAGATAATGGACCCCCCCGTTGCCCCCGATGGTTAGAGCCAGGTTGAGCAGGCGCCGCAGATGGCTGCCTCGGAAACAAACTTCTTGTGTGTAACATACTTGGGCAATAAGGGTGATTATCCTATCCTTATCCTATAATTATATGGTTCACTTCCACCTAGAAATAAGGGTATCAGCCATCTTCAAAAAAATCTATATCATTTGAACTCTCTCTGTCTCACACACATATACACATGTTCACCCACAGTCCTGCCTTAGGCTGGCCCTAGCTTGTTTGTGATAAATGCAGCATTTGTATCCAATGTGTAGGCTTATTTTTGCTCAGTTGCCTGCTCTGGCTAAGCTAAGCCTTGTGTTGCTGATAATGACAGCTGTGAAAGGTGCGGGCGACTGAATAAAAACCAGTGGGGGTGGAGAGTAGCTGTGGATCCAGTCACTCTGCCCTGCCAGGCATGTATTTACGGTCCTTCTGTGTCCTACAGAGTCACACTGGGGTGCAACCCGCTCTAACCTCACTTCTACTCTATTTACTATTGTATGGGCCTATTTTTCTCTAAGTGAGGACTGTTGTCATGTGCAATTGGTTATTTATGTGTGCCCAGATTTAAACAAATTTTTGTATATTTCACCCGATAAGCAAGCTTTGCAGCTGCTCTAACGTCTAGCCAAAACATGAGGAAAAGTCAAGGTGCGTGACTGTTGCTTTCGTGGTGTGTATCTAAACAATTGGACATAACCTTACACATTAAGACAAATATTAAGACTAGCATTACAGTTGACCCTAAAAGCTCTTTTCCTGTAACCTTGGCGTGCCTGCAGTCTGCACTGCAGGCTGAACAGTTAACAGCCTAAGCTAGTCAACCTGTCTGGACTAACATTACTAGACAACAAATCTCTGAATATCTATCTAACTAAGAAATAACCTAACAGCAGGCAGGATGATTATTATTACTATGATGTGTTTAACCGTAATCGTAATCATAATATCTGCTTATGTTTAGTACCAGGACATGTCACTGAATGTCCTGCCAGAATGTTTTTAGATATGCACCACTTAATCAACACACACACGCACACATTGATTTTCATCATGTTTTGACTACTGCTCTGGTCAGCTGCATAGCTGGCATATCAGGTGACGTCACGGTTTGACATTCCTGTGTAGAATGGGGTTAGCCCAAAACAGATATAATGTACAGGCCTGTTGGGTTCGGGGGTCTTTCATCCTTCATCTGCCTGCGTGCAGTTTGGAGGTGGAAGATACCTGAGCGTGTAATGTTAATTTTACCTGTGATCCTTGAATAAACCAGCACGGTTTAGAAGTTACTGGGACCGCCTCGTCTCTCAGAGTTAGCATGGTAAGAAGTACTGGGAATTAACCCTTACAATGTGACACAGTATGCCTCGGGCAGAACTGTTTTTGGTTCCAGGGCTGGACATAGTTTATGGGAAAACTGTATTATAGCCTTAGGGTGACGGTGTATTCAGTGAAATAAAAAACAAAACTGTTGATTGGGTGAACCCCCAGCGATTGGGCGCACCAACTTAGTTGGTGTAGGAGCTTCCCTTTCAGATCACAGTTCTGGATGAGAGATCATTCCACTTGGGGTGCCGGTCACATGTAAATTTTTAATATGTCTGCAAATGTTGTACAAGACTGGGAAAAGGCTAAGCCTTACTCTTTGGGGGCAGTACTCTACAAGTTTTTGTCTAAATGGTTAAATACACTTTCTAAAGATGAGCAGGACAAAGCAAGAGATTGGTCTATTTCCTGGGTCCTACAAATGCAGAGGAAAGGTATGCTTGGGGACAGTGACAGTCCTCCCCCACAAGGGGATGCTATAGGGCGGTTTTTGAAGCACGCCTTTCTTGGTGTAGTGAAGGCTAGGCAGGAAGTTAAGACCTGTACCATCTTCGCAAAGAACAAAACTGAAGCTAAAGTTAAACACTGTGAGACATTTCTTCAGGACTGTCTCTGTTTTTTGGCTGAATTTGAGAAAATCCAGAAAACCACAGCCAGTGAGAAGGAAGCAGACGGCTCACTTTATCTCTCTCCAGTGGCGCACATACAGATAGGAAGCAAGTCTCACAGACACATACACATACACGCCTCACAGATAACGGCTCAGAGGTAAAGGCTGAAAACCATTATAA
>NW_018128022.1:1015292-1023163 GCF_001952655.1 Monopterus albus | reverse complement strand
CCTGTGGACATGAAGCTGTAAGGAGGTACAGAGAGACTCGAGAGAACAATCTGGCAGCTTCCCACAGGGTGAGAAGCTGCTATATACTGTAGTGAGCATGTGAAGCCAATTTAGATAATGAACTAAAATTCCTGGGAGTCAGGGTGAGCTGGGGAAAGGAAGTAGTATCAAAATAAAAACATGACAGGAAGCAAATGGGGCAGAATCATGACAAAATAAATGAAACGGCATGGCATAAAATAAACAGTTTTAACAGCAAATATATGTAATTTAACAACTATTTTTTTATTTGGCCTATACATTTTTGTAGCCTGGGCTACACCTTGTACAGATTATACAGATCCATACAAGTCTCTATTTTTATTTTTAAGTACTCTATTTTTATTCTATTTTTATCTTGTCTCCCAATGAACATTCCTTTGTCTGACTGCATTGTTTACTGCCTGTTTATACTGTTTATTTTGTTATACTACACAGCCTTATGTTGGTATATTTTTTAATTGCCCCTTGCCGTTGCCTTGCATGGGGATATGTACTAGCACACTGAGAGCTGCTGTGCCAGAGTCAACTTCCTCATGTCCAGCACACCTGGCCAATAAGGCTGATTGTGATTCTGCTTTTTCAGAGTAGTACAACATAGGTGCACCTCGTTTTCAGAAAACAGAGACAAGTATGGCATGGGCTCTTTAAATCAGAATCAGAATCAGCTTTATTGGCCAAGTAAGAATTTGACTCTGGTACAGAGGTTCTTAATGTTCTTTTGTAAATTTACAAAAAAAAAGGAAAAATATGTGCATTTAAAATAAAAATACACCAGGAAAAAAATTTATTTACAAATACATATACACATATATGCATAGTGCAGACAGGCTTTTAAATTATTATGTACAACAGTTATGTTTGCAGCCTATTGCACTGGGGGCTGCTATTCTGTTATACAGTATTGGGTTCACTGTTCATCAGTGTGAAGGCACATGGAAGAAACTGTCCTAGTGCCTTGTTGTCTTGGTGTACAGTGACCTGAAGTGCCGTCCACAGGGGAGGAGTTCAAATACTTTGTGTCCAGGGTGTGAGGGGTCTGCAGAAATCCTGTCTGCCCTCCTTTTGACCCGTGAGGTGTACAGGTCCTCCATGAAGGGCAGGCTGGCGTCGATGGTTCTTTCTGCAGTCCATTGCACTTGGTTTTGTCAGGATCGGCATGTGAAGCTGCTGATAAAGTCGAGGGTGAACTCAATTATAGAGCCAGACGAGTAAAGGCGGAAACTGTCTCTTTAATATGAACACTGGTAATGAACAAAACGATACAGAAAACTGCTTAAACATGAAACACATTCTCAGATCAGTAATGCAGTCCAGGGTCAGAGCCAGCAAACTTACACAGCCGAAGGATCCACAAAAGCACGGTCAAAAAGGGAAGTCCAAAGGTTGATACACAGGAAACATGGTCAGAATCAGAGGGGTTAGACAGTACTCAGTGGTCACAAGGTAATCCGTGGTCAGAGCTGGAATAACAGGGGCAAGAAAAATGCTGGAAAGTCTGAACAGGAGTTAGAACGATCTGGCAGCTTTCCCCCACTAAAAAGCTGCCAGATAATTCTAATGGGGTGAAAACAATGAGTACCGATTAAAGTAAAAAGTTTGTAGTGGAGATAAGGCTATAGCAGGAAGTTGTGTCTAAATAAAAGCATGAGACCAGAAACAGGCCGGCCGACGCACTTGGGAATAGGGGCGAGCGTGCTGGAGGCTGCAGCTGCGACACAGGCTGGGATCAGAGCTGGAATAACAGGTCCAAGAAAAACATTGGAAAGTCTGAACAGGAGTTAGAACAATCTGGCAGCTTTCCAGCGGGGGAAAGCTGCCTATAATAGGGTAAAAACAGGTGTAAACAATGAGTACTGATTAAAGTAAAAAGTCTGTAGTGGAGACAAGGCTATAGCAGGAAGTTGTGTCAAAATAAAAGCATGAGACTGGAAACAGGTGGGACAGAATCATGACAGGTTTTTTAATTGCATTTGATTTGTTTGCTGATGGCACTGATTTTTTCTCTCATACGTTATGTGCTTTCTGACATTACTAATATTGAAATGGTTAAAAGTCAGAAGCCATTTGATCTAAAATCAACAGCACAGGAACTGCCAGCATTGAAAATAATGTATGTGTCAAAAATACATGCATAAACACATGCAGATATAAGCAATGCTCCAGCGATGACGGAGCATCTGCCAGAGGTTTAAATAAGGAAGGGATTAATCAGCAGGATGCACCCCAGCTGTGTGCACCGACAAACGAGTCGCTAATTACTGAATGCAACACAGCTGAGGTGCAGAATCCCGCAGGTCGAGAGAACAGAGAAGAGAGAGGTGGAAGAGAGGCAGGTCGCGCCGAGCGGACCTGACACTGTGAGTACATGTGGCTGCTCTCAGTGTAACAGCTAAACATGATAAAGGTTCAGTACAGCCTCAGTGTGAATTAGATCAGGGGAGGAGACTGCACATCTCTCTAAGAACTCACTGTACATGAACTGACATAGACTCTTTTCTGAATATTATAGCCTTATTTGACAGATCACAAGATGTTATAACTCACTGTGTATTTGGTTGGTGTATGTAGTTCCTCACATTTGTTATTAAGAACACAATGTTCACTTAAAAGACTGAAATAAGTTCATGTTGGAGATTTTGAATGTTTGATTTATGGATTCTATCAGTGAATAGTGGAGCTGTTTCTTAGTCTTGCAAATAATCTAAAAGCTGGATGTTGAAGAGCTGTATTTACATATGTGAACATTCATAACTGCCACATATTCTGAACAGATCTTACTCAAATACTGCTGAAGACATTGAAGTGTGGATGAGGATTTTCAGACTGGATGTGCATTATTCTTAGGTGCTTCCATCTATGTAGTTTTTGAGTGTATACTTTTCAATTACGTGAACTTGTTTGTTCCTTCTGAAACATGCAGCTGTAACTCAATTTTTACTTCCATTGCTCCATTTGTTCTGACTCTTCTTGCAACTCTGCTGCTGTGCAGACATGAAGAGCAACAACAACCTGACTTTCTCCTATTTTCAGTTCACTGTGTTTGCAGACTATGGGCCCCTCAGATATCTTTTCTTCAGTCTCTCTCTGTTGATCTACATGAGTATAATATCTGCTAATGCTGTCATTGTTCTGTCAGTCTGCCTGGAGACCTCTCTGCATCAGCCCATGTATATTTTCATCTGCTCTCTGTGTTTAAACTCTCTGTACGGCTCGACCGGCTTCTTCCCCAGGTTCCTGATGGACCTTCTGTCTGACACTCATTTCATCTCGCGTCCATTCTGTTTTCTTCAGGTGTACATTACTAACACTTATCTTGGACATGAGTTGACTCTGCTCACTATTATGGCCTATGATAGGTTTGTTGCTATTTGCCAGCCTTTACACTATCACAATAAAATGACATTTAGGATGGTGTTGCTTCTTTTGACACTTGCTGTGTTGACCCCTCTGTATGTGTTCAGCTACTTTTTATATCTGGCCAGCAGTTTGCCTTTGTGTGAAAACAAACTGCACAGCATTTTTTGCACCACTTTCTCTGTAGTTCAGCTCTCTTGTGTGGACACAACTGTGATCAGCACAGCAAGTCAGTTTCTTGCTGTTATATCAGTTTTTACCCCCCTGTCCTCTGTCTTGTACACCTACCTGCGCATTCTTCTTGTCTGCAGGAGAAGTTCATCTGAATTCAGAGGAAAGGCCTTACAGACCTGCCTGCCTCACATAGTGACTTTTGGGAACTTTTGCATCTCTTTATTCTGTGAGTTTTCACTGAGTTGGTATAATGTTGATGGAATAACTACTTTTGATACTGTTTTTTCTCTGGAGTTTCTGATCATTCCTCCCATCATTAACCCTCTAGTTTATGGCCTGAATATGCCTCAGATCAGAGGAGTGATTTTTGGATTTCTAAGGGCAGGAAATAGGTTTCATTCTTCATAATTCAACAACCCAGGCAGAGACATGTTAATGAAGCCTTAAGTCTGTTATTCAAATTATATTCTTCTAGAATATTGTAACAATGTTTTTATTTCTACAGATATTTTGTTCATGTTTGTTTTAAACAAATCAGAATAGATATTAAGAAAATAGATGCTACTTCAAAATAAAACACCCTGCACCAAATATAATGCAGTCCAGTAAAACACCACTTTTACCTATGACCTCAATAATAAACATATAATTGAATTTATACATTTATGACAATTTCACTAATAACTGAAACATTTTGAGCTTCATAAACACAGATTTTATAGTGGAATCATTGGATTTCATGTCTCTGGACCGTGGGAGGAACCCAGATTACCCAAAGAGAACCCACACAGGCACAGGGAGAACATGCAGACTCCACACAGGAAGACACTGGGTTGGCCTGGGCTTGAACCCAGAACCTTCTTGCTGTGAAGTGATGCTAACCGCTGTTCCTCCCTCTAACCGAGGTTTCTTCCATTAAAGGTAGTTTTTCCTCCCCACTGTAGCCAAGTTCTTGCTCAAGGGGGATTTGTTGTCAGAATTGGTGAGTAAAGATGCCAATAATGTCTGAGGTGAACTCAATTATAAGGCCAGATGAAGATAAGATAACACAGTTTTTTTAATCAGAGCACTGGACAGAAACACAGTAAACAACAGGAGTCTGATTCAACATGTAACTCTCTCAGGTCAATAATCCTGTCCAGGGTCAGAGCCAGCAAACTCACACATCCAAGGTATCCACGAGAAGAATGGTCAGAAGGGGAAGTCCATAAGTTGGTGCATAGAATCCAAACAGAATCAGAAGGGTTAGGCAGTACCCGGTGGTTACAAGGCAATCCGGGGTCAGAGCTGGAATAACAGGCACTAGAAAAAAACGCTGGAGAGTCTTAATATGAGTTAGAACAATCTGGCAGCTTCCTGGTGGGAGGAAGCTGCCTATAAAGGGGCGAAAACATGTGCAAACAGTTGTCACTGATTATGGTAAAGAGTCTGTAGCTGACATGAGACTGTAACAGGAAGTAGTGTCAAAATAAAAGCATGAGACTGGAAGCAGTGGGCCAGAATCATGCCATTTATTGAATTTTCCTCTGTAATACTGGAAGGTCTAGACCTTAAAGTGCCCTCAGATTATTTTTGTTGTGCTTTGGTGCTATACAAATAAAACTGAACTGAATTGAATTGAATTCCATAAAACAACTCAAGTCTGCAGCCTTCTTGTCTGTCACTGACTGTGATGCAGTCAGCGCTATACATTCCCAGTGACATTCCAAGCAACATTGTTACATTGGTAATACAATCTATATTAGAGAAGGTTATCCACACCATCCAATATTTGGTGAGATGTTTCACTCACATCCCAAACACATAAACTCTGATGGTGCTATGGGAAATGTTGGAGACTAAGGAAATGGATTATGAAAATGCTGTTGCACAAAAACAAGACTAATGATTTAAGATAAAAATCTGATTTTGCACAAGATCATCACACATTGAGTTCCACAGCTGAGGAACCCTGTAAGCAAAAGTTCAGGCACTGAGGTCTGGGCACCCTTTGATGAATAATGCAAAGGGCTGTATTTATAGGGGTGTGCTCTCTGTCTAGAAAACAAAATCACATGCTTCTCATTAACCACACTAACTGTCATGTTCTTGGTTGGAGCTGCTCTGTGTTGTGCCCCCACGTTTGAATAATCTACCAGCAGATGACCTGAATGTGTTTTATTGTAGGTTTGAGTTCTTCACACCTCTCATCCATTCCACCTCTGACATACCAATAACAGCTACCATCACCAGCTTTATGACAGACAGGAAATAGCTGGTCTCATCTGTGTACAGACAGGAGGTTGAACAGCTGACCCTTTGCTATGGTTCCACAACCTGGAGCTGAACACACTCAAAACAGTGGTGATGACAGTGGATTTCTGGTTTGGTTCAGCTGACAGGGCTGCAGTCCTCCATGGAAGACCTGTGTACCTCACAGGTCAAGAAGAGGGCAGTGAAGATTCTGCAGACCCCTTACATCCTGGTCCCAAATTGGTACAGGTCACTGTTTGCCAAAACAGCCACACACAAGACAGTTTCGTCCCCTGTGCCATCAATCTCATGAACACTTACCCTATGTTATCTGTACAACAGAGATCCCCAGGCATTTAAACTCTGTATAGTTGTTGAAACCTTGAGGATTGTTCAGGTCACATGTGGGTTATTAGGATCACCTGAATCTGTTACATCCGTGGATCAGGCCATCCCTGGCACCTCGACAGCAAACACCGAGGCTGCTGGCGACTCTCAATTATCAGAACTGTACTTAAGCACAGCGTTGGTGTGTCCTCGTCGCCAGATGATCTTTCATCTTTCGACTGGCAATCGTGCTCGTGACACATCCTGGATCCTCGTCTCGTTCCCTGCCTGAACCGCGTCACTCCGATAAGTACCTGTATGCCATATGTACTGTTTTTGTTCCCTGAACTGCTTTAACGGAGGAATGTTTTTGTTTCTGAACTGCTTTAATGGAGGAATGTGTTTCATTTCTGAACTGCTTTAACGGAGGAATGTTTTTGTTTTTGAACTGCTTTAATGGAGGAATGTTTTCGTTTCTGAACTGTTTTAACGGAGGAATGTTTTTGTTTCAGAACTGCTGTAACGGAGGAATGTTTTTGTGTCTGAACTGCTTTAACAGCGGAATGTGTTTTGTTTCTGAACTGCTTTAACGGAGGACTGTTTTTGTTTTTGAACTGCTTTAGTGGAGGAATGTTTTGTTTCTGAACTGCTTTAACGGTGGAATGTTTTGTTTCTGAACTGACTTAACGGAGAAGTGTTTCTCAGGCACTGGTTACTGTGGATTGTCTTTGTTTGAGTTACTGGCCCGGGCTGGCATACCGCTGGCACTAGCCCCACTCTGCACGCCTCAGCACCAGAACCTACATTGCCACGTTCTTCTCGACCACTACTGACCTGCTCTGCCGTCTGCTGAGACCTCCCGCACTACTCATCTGCTCCGGTCTCCTGTGATTGCCTCCCCAGTCAGCCCGGCCATTCTGCCCAGGGCCAGCAGTCTTCACTACGCAAATTCCCTGTATGATATTCTAGACTTCTACCCCTCATCTGCCTGTAGTCCTCCCTCACTCTCTCCCTCTCTCCCACACAGTGCCAAACCTCTCCGCTGACCTCGCGTTGTCCTTCCAGTGGTTCAGTTGCTACAGCTGCCCCAGCTGCCCTGAGATCCTTCCCGCTTTTCCGTGCCTGGCCCTCGCCACCGCCTTTCATTTTTAATACTCTGTGAAATATACTCTGTGAGTCCTGTCGCTCTGTTGGTGTACGGCTTGCCGTAACAGAATCAAGGTGTCAGTGAGTGCTAACCTACCTTAGGAAGAATGTGAGGACTGCATTGTAAGTAGATGATAAGTTATATCATAGGCCACCTCTTCTGTTTATTGATGTTTGCTCCAGTTTGACATAGATACATTCCATCACTTCTGTTTCAAACCGTCTGTCTTCTCTTGGCAGAATGTGAACGTTTCTGTCCTCAAAGGAGTGTCTCTTGTCCTTCAGTCAGAGGTGGAAATTGAGACTTCTCCTGGGGAGTTGACCTGCCTACACTGGCACCAGCAAGATTAGATTTCATAGTATGCACACAAACTGCCTACAGCAACATATTTAAATCAAATCAAATTTTATTTGTATAGCGCCATAATCACAACAAAAGTCATCTCAGGACACTTTACAAAGTAAGGTCTAGACCTTACTGTTATCACTATTATTACAAAGGGAAAACCCAACAAACCCCCCTTGAGCAAGCACTTGGCAACAGTGGGGAGGAAAAACTCCCTTTAACGGAAGAAACCTCCAACAGACCCTGGCTC
>NW_018128022.1:1003582-1008209 GCF_001952655.1 Monopterus albus | reverse complement strand
CTAATAGGATTCAATGTCCCCCGCTCTGGCCCCAGGAATACATTTGACTATGGCTGCCAGTGTCTCTAGCTTCACGTTTCCTCACAGTTGTTTTCTCAGTGGGTGTGTCGCTGAGTGGGGAAAATCTATTTGAAACGTGAACAGACAGGTGATGCTCCGTAGGCATTGGTTTGGAGCTACGACTTTTGCGAACTGTCACCCAGTCACCTGGCTGAGATCCCGGCTGCTTGGGAAGCTCTGGGGGGCGGCTAGCTTGGGCTAAGCTATGTCTAGGAGGCTCCACACCACTACCTGGGCATAGCTAGCTGGGCTGTTCTCCATGGTGTGGAGCTGCGCTTCTAAGTCTGTGAGCCTTGCCTTCAGTGCTGCTAGCATCTGGCATTTATTACAAGTACCATTATCGCTAAAGGAAGGAGAGGAATAACTGAACATGCGACACTCCAAGCAAGAGAAAGGAGGAGAGGAATGGGGGAAGCCCTTGCTCTCAATTAAGCTACAAGCTTAGCTAGCTTCTAAGCTAGCCGACCTAAAGTACCAAATTAAATTTGGTTATTAGCAAGAACTTCTGCAATACAAGTGCTTAAGTGGTGCAGGCGTATGTTGTCACTCAAAAATTCAGATGAACCTAGAAATAGTAAGTTTAATTCCTAAACAATCTGGAAGCAAGCACAAATGTGGTGCAGGCACAGAAAACAGGAAATGAGTACAGTTACCACAGAGGCAGGAAACAGCAGTCCGTCAAAGGTTCCACCAGCCAACCAATGTCAAATGGTGACCCTCAGAAAGAGTTAAGTATTGCTAGTAAATAGCATTGCTAGTTTTTACAAGATACTTTGATTTTAAAAAGTGATATTTTTCACATTGTATTATCATACTGGAGGACATTTACTAAACCTGTCACAAATTACTGTCAGATGCGTAAAATATTTTGGCACTGCATTGTTTTGTTTTTTAGTGGCGTATTTACCAACACTGATGATCTGAATGAACAAAACCACAACAGTGTTCATTTGAATATACTTCCACTTAGGATCTGCCTGATGGCTGTTGAACATGTGTGGACCAAGAGGAAGTGTAGAAGAAAGACTAAATTTACAATGAGAAAACTTGTATATGGTTGAAGAAAACACATTTTTGAACTTCAATCTCATAGTCTCCTGCAAGTAAAATAATTTTTTATTTCATTCAGTAATTGAAGCATTGTTTAACCTGAAAGCCTGAAAAAGGCCTTCACATACTCCTCTGGTGAGCGATGTGATTTACAAACACCTCCTGCTCAAGCATGTTCTTAACTCTGACAAGATCTCAAATGACCATCAGCTACCATGCTGACAGAAGGGCTACAGAATTTACCCCTGTTTTCTCCTGATGTTAAATTTCAGCAGCAATTCCCTTTGATGCAGGCTGGCAAATCAGGTGCTGAGGGTATTTGTGTACAATTCCATTCTGTCCTCCCTGATTTTTGCATGCCCCTTTCACTGTTTAGGACCAAAACATAAGTCACAAAACCTTAGTAAATATTACCTACTGTACTTTGTTATTATAAAGTGAGCCCTGCACAGAGTGGAGTGAGCTACATCAGCACACACTTAGCTCATTCAGTTCAGCAGCCTGTCTCTCATCAGCACCCTCACATATCAACTTAGGAGGTTGCTCCAATCTTTCCTTTGTCTAAATAATAAGTCCACAAAATATATGAATGCAGCTCATGAGTCATGATAAATTAAAAAAGTACCCTGAACATGGCTCGATGATGTTACAGGTATGATGGACAGCAGGTAAAGTGTGTGTGTGTGTGCTGCTGTCACTCACACCAAGCTGTGCAGGACTCATGGTAGAGAGTAGTAATGATGTGATCCACTCAGGGAGTGTGTGATATTAGAAAGGTCCTCAGGTTATAAATTTGAAATGACACACTTTTATATATAATGGTTACCGTGCAATGATAGCCAGGTGCCTGTAATGTAATAACTGAGCAAAATCATTTTAAAAAATGTATCCACGCTGCATACAGTATTACAGCTGCAGGTGTCACTGCTCTACTGTGTTGTACTGTGTGTTTGTGAAGCAGCTGTTTTCCACTATTATGGATAAAATGAAACATTCAGAATGAAACTTGTGATTCAAAGAACAGAAATGTTGAATTCTGGAGTAATGGCAGGAAATTGTTCAGTCATCACGTCTTGAAGCTGACACTGCTCTTTTCTTTCTTTTTGCATTATGAATCAAAACAAACCCTGACATTAAATACTTTCCAGCAATCAGATAAATCACATTTCTAGACTGTTATTACAGAAGAAGTTATCAGTGTTGATAACATTAGTTCATTTTTTCTTCATTGGTCTCATCCTCATGAGGTGTTTATAAATTTCTGTCATTTTTAGTCCATATATAATTGGATTAAAAAGAGGATTATACAAAACTGTTTGTAAAGCCATTAGTAAACGTGCAGTGTTTGGAATATCAGATTCGAGTCTAACTGTAATAAGACAACATATTAACAAATAGAAGGAGTTGATTAACACCAGCAGGTGAGGAACACAGGTCTGTGCAGCTTTTCTCCTGAATTCTCCACTACTGTGATAACATATTATAAGTATCCTGGTGTATGTATAAGCTATGAAGATCACAGGAAGCACAACAACATTTAGAAAACAGACCACACCATATATAGATACTGCTCTTGAAGGCACACAGAATAGGTTGTAAATTGCATTATTGCAAAAAATAATTTTCAGAGTAAAGATACAGAGCTTTTGAATAGCAGTCAGTATTGCTAATCCAATATGATGGCATGCTGGTAAAAGCCAAGATAAAGCTAGAAAGATAATGCTAGTTTTTTTTGTCATGATATATGGATATTGCAGAGGTTTACATATAGACACATATCTGTCATAGGCCATGGCTGCCAACAGTAAGAACTCTGAACCAACTAAAGTGTAAAACATATAAAACTGAACAAGACAGGCTTGATAAGATGTGATCTGTTTTTCAGATAAAAAGTCAATCAACAGCTTTGGGTAGATATTAGTGGAGAAAAGAACAGAGTTAAGTAACAAGGCTGCAATGAAAATGTACATAGGTTCATGGAGGTCTTGGTGATTCCAGATCAGGTACACAATAGTAGAATTACTGCAGATTATTACAATATATACTGTAAAAACAGCCATAAAATAAAAATATCTGTATTTGTGAAGTTCCACATGGCCACCGAAAGTTAAATATGTTACGTTTAATTCTTCCTCCATGAAGAAAGTAAAATATAATTGAATATTAAAACAGGGAGATTACATAACAACATGTGAATGTAAATTTGAAGAAAATGTTGAAGGCTGCAGCTTATCTGCTGTATTAGACTGAATTTCCCCACTGTGGGATCAATAAAATACCTACTCTAATTATTCACAGTTACTTGACCTTGAAATTCACTTTGTATGTGCTCATCTCCAAAAGTCAGAAGGAGAACTGTCTGAGCCTGTGAAATGTTTTTATCAGACTGCTACACCCTCCATGGATCTCATTAAATTTTCCACCAACAGTGGACATGTACATAACTTTGTCAAACTCTGGAGGCCTGGATCCTTGATTGTTATTACACCAGTTTTAATGGGGCTTGTGCACCCTGACATTTATTTCAAATTCAAATTTATTTGTATAGCACCAAATCACAACAAAAGTCATCTCATGACATTTTACATAGTAAGGTTACTTACTATTATTAATATTATTATAGAAGAAAACCCAACAAATCCCCTTGAGCAGCACTTGTGGGGAGAAAAAACTCTTTAACTGAAGAAACTTCCGACAGACCCTCCTGCCTCGACTGGTTCAGTACCACATCAGATGACAAGATGACTTTAATTTCTAGTGAGGGCATATTTCCAGGATCATAAAAAATTGCTGTCAGGTCCGTCCTGAAAAAGACAAACCTGGGCTTCAATATTACAGGCTGATCCCAAATCTGTCCTTCATAAGCAATCATCATCATCATCATCATCAGCCTTTATTAGCAGACTCAAGGTCCATACAAAAAAAGAAATAAAAGAAAAAGAAAGGATATAAAAGAAGACAAAAAATAAAAATAAATAAATAAAAATCATAAAAGACATTTATACCAATGTTTCCACAGAGAGGATTGGTAACGTACTACACTAAAACCAGGATTAGCCAGCATCATTATAAGACTGTTCTCAGAGTTATTCACACGACAGATAAATCTGTACATCAGGTTTCTCATTAATGCCTGAAAGGTACTAACATGGACCTGTGAACACAACAGACTGGCGCTGGTGGACCTAGGCTTCTTAAGCAGAATCCTCAAGGCATCATTATAAGCAACTTTAAGTTTCTGTAAAGTAGCTACCTTATATTTACACCACAATGGGGCAGTATACAACGGTGTACAGTATGTTCTGAACAAATGAACTTTAACATTAGCAGAACACATGTGAAATTTCCTAACCAACATATTAGCTGGAGCATACAAAATGCGACACTGCCGATATATATCCTCATCATCAGAAAGCTGATCTGTAATGAAATGTCCTAAATATTTAGTTTTTCTACAGACACTCAACCTTTGTCCAGACAAACAAAAGTCTGGGAAACAAAGTTCTTTGTCCCCTTT
>NW_018128022.1:1000618-1000703 GCF_001952655.1 Monopterus albus | reverse complement strand
TGCCAGGACTTGGCAACACTCATGCATTGCTGTGTCGACTCAGCAGCATTTTCATCTCCAGGCATGTCCGTACCCAGCTGCTTTT
>NW_018128022.1:997892-1000238 GCF_001952655.1 Monopterus albus | reverse complement strand
GTGATTCGAGGCAAGTAGGACAAGCTCGTCCTGGCACATTGTCCTAATCTTAACCGCAAGAAAGTTAAGAAACTCGTCCTCGACTCCCAGGATACCATCCACAGTTTTATAGACCTGTGGTTTAACTCGAGGTCGACTAAGGCTCGGAGCAGCAGCACCTTGCTCCACACCGTCCACCATATTGGCAATCAATCACTCAATATTATTGAGAAAAATAGTTTCCTATCCCATAAAGGGAGTGTGGACTCTAAATCTTTATTTAACTAGGTAACCAAGTCTTCATTCTGATATAGCAACATGTTAAAAATGCACAACCTTTTAGTTTGGTTGAAGAGTTCAGCTGTAATGTGAATGTAGCTTGTTGACTAGATGATTAGGTCTCTAGAGTATGGATAAATTGGTGTAGAGTTTAATGAGAACTGTGGAGTGAGGGGTAGGGTTTTAGTGTTCTTGTGCAGCGTGTTGATACTCTGACTTAACACCGAGTTAAACCGTAGTCAATGAAGAGGTCGTAGCAAGATCAAAACATTTACTGTCCACTCTTCATATAGCATCACGGTAAAAACTGCAAATAAACAATACAATAAACACTGTCAGTTATGCTTATTTAACCAATATCTATACTATAAATGGTGGTACACTTCAACACACATTCAAATGCATAGTGTCAGCTAGCTTATGCACAACTGTAAATAAACTTCCTCAACGTCACATCTAACTATAGCAAATGTTAACTATACTATGTCAACTGACACATATCATAACTTACGGCATTGCTTCTATCACGTTTCCTAACAGATAAAGATGAATACACATGCCGCAAACAAGAGCCTTACGTCCGCCATCTTTCTTACTAATGTGAAATCGCTAAAACCGGAAGTGTCGTCATCACCCGGTGCCAATCGTTAAATAGATTTAGCGTTATCATTTCTTTTTACATATGTAATTATTAACCTGGCCCTTCACCAAAATAGATAACAACTTCAACAAATAATTAGCTAAACAAATGCCTTAGAGGCAACACAAGGGTCATTGACAAAACAACATTACACGGACTCAAAACAACCACTGTCCAATCTCTGTGCATCTGTACTTACTAGATTACATGTGCATTTCAAGGTCAAGTACCAGTGAATGAATAAGACAATGTGATGCAGAAATGTTACTGTTGGCACCCATGGCCTATGACAGGTATGCATCTACTGTATATGTAAACCTCTGCTATTTCCAACTATCATGAGAAAAACAAACATCAATATTTTCCTGGTTTTAGCTTGGCTTCTGCCTGCTTGTCTGACAGCAGTGTCAGTCAGCCTGAGTGCTGACATTCAACTCTGTAACTGTACTTTTAAAGGAATCATTTGTGGGAACACACAGTTTTCAAAGTTCACTGTGTGAGGTCACAAGTATTAAATATATATGGCTTGTTTGTTTTGGTAAGTCTTAAGATTTTCCCAGGCATTTTCATACTTTTTACTTACACTAGGATACTTATCGAAGTTGTAGAGAAGTCAGGAGAAAAGCTGCACAGGCCTGTTTATCTCACCTGCTGATTCTAACCAACTTTCCCTGTTCTATGGTGTCTGTGCAGATTCTCAGTCATCCAGGTCATAGTAAGCTGAAAAAATCAACTGGACTAGATTTCTAGGTCGAAGACATTTCACCTCTCATCCAAATTCCTCGTGTGTCATGACAGACACACGAGGAATTTAACTCAGGTACATCGGCTCTCAATGTGCAAAACAGTAAACCAGCATGCTGTGTAATATAACAAAATTGTATTAACATCAACAAACAGTGCAAACAATGCAGAAAAAGCAGTATAAACAGACAGTAAACAATGCAGACAACAAGGAAGGTTCATTGAAATGAGATAAATAGGGATATAAACAGAGTACTTAGAATTAGAGATCTGTACGAGTCTGTATAATCTGTACAATGTATATATACACAGGTATTGCACTGAGGGTTATTGTCCAATCATACTGTCGTGGGTTAAGTGTTCATCAGAGCGACAGCCTGGGGGAAGAAACTGTCCCTGTGCCTGGTTGTCTTAGTGCACAGTGACCTGTAACACCATTCAGAGGGGAGGAATTCAAACAGATTGTGTCCTGGGTGTGAGGGGTCTGCAGTGATCCTCTCCGCCCTCCTTTTGACCCGTGTGGTGTACAGGTCCTCCATGGAGGGCAGGCTCACACCAATGGCCTTTTCTGCAGTCCTGACTGTCTGCCAAAGTCTGTACTTGTCCTGTTTGGTTGCTGAGCCAAACCAGACAGTGATGGAGGTGCAGAGAACAGACTCGATGATTCCTCTGTAGAACTGTATCAGCAGCTCCTGGGGCAGGTC
>NW_018128022.1:981749-997828 GCF_001952655.1 Monopterus albus | reverse complement strand
TGGGCGTGTTCAGCGCCAGGTTGTTGTGGCTACACCACAGGACCAGCTGCTCAACCTCCCGTCTGTAGGCTGACTCGTCATCATCTTGGATGAGACCAATGACCGTTGTGTCATCTGCAAACTTTAGGAGCTTGACAGAGGGGTCCTTCGAGATGCAGTCATCGGTGTAGAGTGAAAACAGCAGAGGGGAAACCCTGGGGGGCACCTGTGCTTATTGTCCGGGTGCTGGATGTGGTTTTCCCCAGCCTCACCTGCTGCTTCCTGTCTGTCAGAAAGCTACTAATCCACTGACAGGTGAGGGCAGGCACAGTGAGATGGGTCAGTTTGGAGTGGAGAATTTCTGGGATGATGGTGTTGAATGCTGAGCTGAAGTCCACAAAGAGGGCCCGTGCATAGGTCCCTGGGGAGTCGTGGTGTTGCAGGATGTAATGCAGTGCCATGTTCACTGCATCGTCCACTGACCTGTTTGCCCAGTAGGCAAACTGCAGGGGGTCCTGCAGGGGGTCCTGCAGCGGGTCCAGCAGGAGGTCCACGATGTCCTTCAGACATCTTGGTCAAGTGTAATTTAAAAATCTTTATGACTGACATTATTTACAATTTCTCTGGTTTTCATATATATGGACTGTACATCATATTATTGTCTCTTGCCCTCTTTGGTGTCAGTGCCACGTCTTCAACTCGTCCAAAATGTGGCTGTTCATCTTTTAACAGGTGGCACAAACAGGAGCACATTGCTCCCATTCTTTCCTCCCATGGCTCCCAGTCCATTACAGAATTGATTTCAACTCAGCAAGTTCAAAGCAGTGCCTCCTGGAGGTCCAGTGGTCACAGTTGAAATGTTGGGGCAAGCGAGGTTTTTAGTGGTTGCTCCTAAACTCTGGAATGCCTTATCCATAAACATTAAATCCGCTTCTAAGAGCTTTTAAGCCAGTGCTAAAGTCACACCTGTTTACTCAGGCTTTTACATCATAACCAAAGGGACGCACATTGGTTTTATGCCTTTCCAAATCATTTGTCATATTTTATTCTCACATTTATCATGTGGACTTTCTTGATTACTTATTATATTTTATCGTGTGGTTTTAACCTTGTGTGATGTTTTTAAATTATGTGCCATTTTCCTTGTAATCTTGCAATGTCTTTTTCTTTGTGTTGTTTTAATTTTGTGCCAATATGGTCATTTCTGTGAAGCACTTTGGTACAGCTTTTGTTGTTTTTAAACATAATATATAAATAGATTTTGACTGGTTGATTGATTGTTTCAATCTAAATGGGTGATATATTTGTCAGGGCCGCTCGGCGCAACCTGCCTCTCTTCCGCCTTTCTCTCCTCTGCTCTCTCGATCCTGCAGGATCTGCACCTCAGCTCTGCCGCATTCAGTAATTAGCGACTCGTTTGTCTGTGTGCACAGCTGGGGTGCAACCCGCTGATTACCTTCCTCCTTATTTATTCCTCTGGCAGACGCTCCGTCGTTGCCGGAGCATTATTTAACTTACCTAACTTGCATACCCCGTGACATTTCCTATTTTCGTGGTATGTATTGTATGTCTTTTTGTTATCCACACTGACAGTTCCTGTGCTGTGGATCTCATTTTGTACATTGGTTATATGTTTTGTGTTATACGTCCACACTGACAGTTCCTGTGTTGTGGATCTCTATATATTTTGTCCATTTGGTTGGCTAGACGTTCTTTTCGTTATCCAAGCTGAAGCTGCTCACCCTCTTCACTTCAAACCCCCAGATGAACAGTGGCCGATGAGTTCTTCTCTCCTTCCTCATGTCCACTATCATCTCCTTCATCTTGCCCATGTTGAGGGTGAGATTATTGTCCTTGCACCATGACACCAGACCGGCCACCTCCCTCCTGTAGGCTGCTTCATCCCCGCCAGTGATGCAACCTATCACTGCAGTGTCATCCGCAAACTTTAGGATGATGTTGTCTTTGTGGGAGGCGACACAGTTGTGGGTGAACAGGGTGTAGAAGATGGGACTGAGGACACATCCCTGTGGGGTGCCGATGTTCGTGATAATGCTGGCTGAAGTCCTGTTGCCAATCCTGACAGTCTGGGACCTGCCAGTCAGAAAGTCCACTCACCGGCACACCTTGGTCCTCAGGCCCACCGGTTCCTGCCTGACCTGTCCGCAGTTCTTTACTGCTCTGCCCTTCTTGGGTTATTTCTACAATAAACTCCTTTCTGATTTCACTCCTACTCTGAGTTTTAGAGTCTGCATTTTTGGGTCCTACCTCACACACTCACCCCACATCCTAACAAAGTAATATTAACTGTGATGACTGTAATAGTCATAATACAGGTCCCATACAGGTTGTTCCATTTGGTCTGCGATAATTTCTAAACACAATTTGGAAACATGCAAAATATGAGCAACGTTTAAAAACAAAAAAAATAATAAAATTGAAGACAATAAATACTGATCACATGTTTTTATTTGATTGTATTAGTCACTTTTTATATATTAGATTTTTCAGAGTTCAATGATTACACAAATATTAGCAAAATGTACTTAAATTATCAGAAGTTAAGGTGCTCATTATGAAGCAAAATGAGATACATTTATACATTACATTGCTTTATTATTTCTTGCTGGTGCATTAATGTCCAGTGGCATTTCAATGTTGTGCTTTGGTCAACAGCAAACTACTGCTGACAAGGATTACGATTTGGGCGATGTTGTTGGTAAATGAACTAACTGAACAATTGTTTTGTGGTTTTGTCACCAAAGCACAATCTAAAGGAAAGAAGAGCCTTAAAGGGTCTGTGTGATTCCTCAGTCCTAAGGCCCTGTCAGTGTTTGGTAAAAACATCTGCTGCTGCTGGGAACCAAGTTGTCAGTAGAGCTGCAACTGAACCACACAGTGAACAAGCTGTAATCCAGAACTACGGACTGACACGTGTGAAACCACAGAAACAGCTAATCACCAGCCTACAGTTTGTTCAGAGTCATTCAAGGACCAGTTTACTGTTGATTTAAACTGCACATATGAACTTTTAAACTTTTGCCTGTGTTAAAATGTTAAAACAAAATTAACTAAATGGAGCTTGAAATGAAAGTAATGTTAGAACAGAAGAAGTATCTTTCTCATCTTTTAAGATACACACCTAATAAAGAGAGAATTAAGACCTTATTAAACTTCACTCTGTGTTTGATCGGTTTTTTAACAAACCATTTTTTCTGCCCTTAAAAACCCAAAAATCACTCCTCTGACCCGAGGTAGATTCAGACCATAAACTAGAGGGTTCATGATGGGAGGAATGATCAGAAACTCCAGAGATAAAACAATAGCTAAAGTATTTACTTCATCAGCACTATACCAACTCAGTGAAAAATCACTGAACAGAGAAATGCAAAAGTTCCCAAAAGACACTATGTGGGGCAGGCAGGTCTGTAAGGCCTTTCCTCTGAATTCAGATGAACTTCTCCTGCAGACAAGTAGAATGTGCAAGTAGGTGTACAGGACAAATAACATGGGAATAAAGACTGATATAATAGCAAAAATCTGACTTCCTATGTTCTTTACAGTCGTGTCCACACATGAGAGCTTAATTATAACCCAGATGGTGCAGATAATCCTGGGCAGTTGAATTCTCCACACAAAGGCAAAATGATGGCCTGATAGAAAAAGTAGCCAAAAGCACACACAGGATACAGCACAGCAAGAATCAAAAGAAGCAGCACTGTCCTAAATGTCATTTTACTGTGATAGTGTAAAGGCTGGCAAATAGCAACAAACCTGTCATAGGCCATGACAGTGAGGAGAGACAACTCTTGTTCTAGATAAGTGGTGGTAATGTACATCTCAATGAAACAGAGTGGATGTGAGATGAAATGAGTGTCAGACAGAAGGTCCATCAGGAACCTGGGGAAGAAGCCGGTCGAGCCGTACAGAGAGTTTAAACACAGAGAGCAGATGAAAATATACATGGGCTGATGCAGAGAGTTCTCCAGGCAGACTGACAGAACAATGACAACATTAACAGAGATTACAGTCATGTAGATCAACAGAGAGAGACTGAAGAAAAGATATCTGAGTGGCCCGTAGTCTGCAAACACCGTGAACTGAAAATAGGAGGGAGTCAGGCTGTTGTTGCTCGTCATATCTGTACAGCAGGAGAGCTGATTAACTAGTGTGTCCAAAAAAGTCAGTATAGCTAATGCATTTCATATCACTCACAGAGATAAAAATGTCACACTAAATTGCACAACCAGCATCACATTTTTCAAGTCAAATAAACAGAGCTTTAAATAATGGCTGAGCACAAAGGATAAATAATATTTAGTGCTTTATGAACGACCACAGCTGACATTCAGCTACCAGCTCCTACACGTCCATTGTCACAGCTGATGGAGCCACAGTAATTCACTGATAGCTCTCCCAGTGTAACCAAAGGTGAGGCAGCTGCTGGACTCTCGTCCTGTTTTGCTGAGAGCAGCCACACACACAGACTGGGCCCAAAGGGAGATGAACCAGCCCTTCACTAACTCACTCTGTGTTTCATGTATTTTTCTTTGCTTATAGATATATCAATACAAAAGAAAACCAGGCTGACGGGGACAGGTTCAAGTGTGATGGATGCAGAGGAAGATAATGGGTTAGCTGATGCTGATGCTGGATCATGTCAGAGGAGGAAGAGTGTGGAGCCTAAGTGTAAGATGGATAAGAGGCAGGTCAACAAGGTAGCAGTCTTGTGGCTAACTAGTGAACTAGTGCTCCAGGAAGTGTTCTGAGGCCCCAGGGAAGCAACTAAGGTCACTGAAGATGCAGGGGACAATACTGTAATTAAGTGTAACACTTTTTTATAATGTGATTGCACACTTTGATGTTGAGATAATTTTTTGCTTCACACACAAAAATAATTCCTTACAGATGACATAGTTATCATTATTCCACTCTCACTGCACAAGAGGAGTATTTTTTACAGTTTTCACTTCCTGGTGTTTCAGCCCCTATCAACATCCATCCATCCATCCATCCATTTTCTTCCCCTATCAACATAGTACGGCTAAAATGTGCTCACCTCTTGTAGATTTTTAAAGTGGATATAGAATAACAGAACATTTTTGCATATTTTAGCAGGGCAAAATTATAAAGGGAAAATGTCGTATTTCTTATCTACATGTGAGCAATCTCCTTCCATCACTTTCCAGCATCTTTGTTTGCTAATATCTGGGTTCAAATCTGCACTTGCATTAAAACATTTCATCAGCTATTGTTTCAAGTACTAGATGCCATAGAACATCTAAACAAATTATTTTCTTCCTGGCTTTGTTTTTGGGTATGGATTTTTGTCTCCTAGTACAGAGCACTCTGCTGAGGGTTGCACTTATTTTACCCTAATTCCCTCAGCCCATAGGATGATGACCCTGCCATCAGGTCAACCAGCAAGATATTCCTATGTCGCTAGTGTTAATGGCCACCCCAGATGGTGGCTCAAATCTTGTATTTTATTTACTTCTATTTTGAAATGACACATCTTCTGATGCATAGCTAGGGCACATCATCAGTGATGTTACTCGAGGTCATTGGGTGTTTCGGGTCTTAAACATCAGACACCCTCGCTCAGGCAACCAAGCTGAGGTTGATCAAGCCTCAGCTTGTGCCCTAGCAGCACTTGACCATGGACCCACCCTCTTTATCCAGAGCCATCTAGAGGCTTTTTCTGCTGCCTCTGTGGTGCAATAGATGGCACTTTTCCTCCTCTCACCTGTAATGCTGGGTGCAGCATAGGCTCTACAGAGAGACTTTCCTCAAAAAAGATGGGCAACTTCTTATGTTGGCTCGTAGAATATTAGGGTCAGGCACTAAGTTATTGCTAGGCGAAGCATGATGTCAGTGCAGGGCCTTTAGTGTCCTTGATGTGTGCACATTCTAGAAGGTGATGTCATAATAACTGCAGATAGGTGAAGACAGCCAGAGAATACTCAGGAGTGAAACAGGAGAAAACACAGGTTGAACTAGAGACAACTAGTTGATCATTTAGGAAAAAAAGCAATGATTCTCTGAAAGTGCTGCAGGATTTTCATATAAGGAACAGAGGAGCATCCGCAGAGGAAACAACAGGAAGGTTCAAATCACTTGTAAAGTCTCCAATAAGTCAAGTATTAGTTCATACTGGTGTTAAGTTTAGTAGCTAATTTATTGGGATTATGTTTAGCTGATATGTTTGTTTCACTTGTTGATTTTGGAAATCACTACCTCTATGCCATTTATTTCAGGGGAAACACCTGTCTTCACAAATGGCGTTACCCAGTTGACTTGTGAAGTCAAATGGATGTTAGCTAAAGTGTATTTAGATTTCATTGACTAGACGCTAAATCAATTTCACATGCCAAAATTAACACTGATATGATAATGGGTTATGGCTGCATTAAGGGAAAAAATGAGGGAAGTGTTTTTTAAATTTGGTGGAGATCATTGTGAAAGTTTGACTTTATTCACAACATGCATGAGAGAAACTCTTCCTCCTCTCATTTTTTTCGCCTGAAGCTACAGTAAGCAGTAGAAGCCAGATATTTTTTAGTAGAAACATCTCCCCAAACCGATCTTAATGGGGAGAGTTGCTGTTGAGGGTTCATTCAGATGTAGCTAAACTTGACCTTGTTTAAAAACATTTCAGATGTGTTTTCCAACAGTGTGTGTCCTGTATATGATGATAGAAGAGCTTGAGTGGCTAAATGCTCTGCGTGATGTATCCATGCAAAATGGCTTCACAAAAAGCTTTTCTGTGCAAGTGCAGGGCCTGCTCTTGTTTCTTTGCCTATGTCCACAAACAGTGCTGGCGCTAAAAGTGTTTTGTCTGTTCGTCCTGTGGTGGTCTGTGCTGTGTTTACTCTAGACATGTAGTAGGGTAGTCAGCTTGGTGAGATAACAAGTTTTTAATACCCACCGCTTGAATGCTGCCCACTGACTTTGTGAATTTCTCTCCAAAACGTGACATTGTGTAAAGCTTTCATGTTCATGAAGGGTCAGGTAGATTGCAAAGCACAGTGCAGCCAGTGAGGAGAGGGAGGGCTGGGTGGAGCAGAAGCAATTGATTCTAGTCTCATGCTACCACCAGATAGATTTTGAATGAATCATTATTGTAGTGTGAAGTCTCAGCCCTGGTCTTCACCATGTAAGGGCCTAAACCACCACCACCAGTAGCAGTAGAATTGGTTGGGTAATCTTTGTTTTCTTTATTTAGGTGTGTAGTTTTTAAGTTATATTTTAGGTATTGTTTGATATTGGACATACATAATTGATCAATGAGCATGCAGGTTTGGTTAATTTTGTATTGCTAATATGTGTAAATTTTCTCTTGAGTTACTGTGTTTTCTGGTCCATGGATGCGGGGGGTGGTTCTAACGAAAGATTGGACTGAGGAAGCAGCAGGTTTAAATACATCTGTATGGCAGTAATGTAATGTTTCAAAGCTCTGCCTATGGAACAAAACCAGTCAGATGATTAAGTCTGAATGAAGCAGGAAAGTGATTCGAATGTCATTAGTCACGTGGTTTTTCTCGATTTGAAGCAAGCTCCGGCACAGTGCTTCAGAAAAATACCCTTCAGATTTTGAAGCCAACTTCAGAGCCTTGGTATCAGAGGGAAAATCACTACCCAGATCCCTTACTTAAGTAAAAGTAACAATACTACTGCAGTGTAAAAATACCCTCTTAAGTCCTGCATTCAAAATGTTACTTTAGTAAAAGTACAAAGTACTAGTATCAAACATACTTAAAGTACTAAAGGTCCTCATTATGCAGAATGGCACATTTAACAATAATGTATATGATATGATTTGATTTGAGACTGCAGCTACAGCCCTGGACAAACTCACTGACACTGTTGCATCTTATATCAGCTTTTGTGAGGATGTGTGCGTGCCCACCAAGACCTTCTGCATATACAACAACCACACTGCTGCTGGAAAAAGGAGTCCCTGGCCATTACTGATGCATTATTGAGTTCATCACATTTAATGTTGCAGCTGGTAAAGGTGGAGCTAGTTTTAAGTATCTTATATGCTTATAACTTGAAATAATTATATACTCCTGTGTATGTAAAATGTATTGTAAGATGGCCCCGACAGCAATGGCAGTGTTAGATATTAATAAATCAGTTAGATAATTATTAGACATTAATGTGTTGAATCAAATGTATTAGTAATGCAATTTAGTAAGAATTAAAGTCTGCTCTAGTCTGCAGCTGGAGCTCTAGATAAGAGAAGGAAACAACAGACTGTCTCCATCTTGTGATGTTTTGTAATCTTTTTGTGTAAGAGGTTAGCCCAATACTTATAAATGTATTAGGCTCTGTGTTTCCGGGAGCTCCTTTCTTCCAGCAGCTTGTCTGGAGCAGGGAGCCACCTGGGTTGTGTTCTGTAATTTTTATTTGTGGCTTTAAAATAAATCAGCAGTAAAATGAAAAAAGATGGACTCCTTCCTTATTCAGATCTGTCCAATAAAAGAACTGGGGTATTACAGCAGCCTTGGTTACTCGTGCTCTCTTGTGATTGTTGTTTTATTTTGTTTTTTATGTTTTTTGCAACCCATCCTGGATTACTTTTACCAGAGAAGAACTGTTAAATATCGGACAACTTACACCAAACTACCGTTCTCCAGTTCTTGCGAACAACAATGCTGTGTGAACATTTTGATCGGAGGCACAGCTGCAATCTACGGGACCTGGAAGAAACACCAATGAGGCAAACGAGCGGGCAGCTTGGTGAGGCTACGCTAGAGAGGGACCCAGACTCCACTCCCGCCTATCCACCTAGAAAATCTCTGCTCCCTGGTCAACTAGCTGGATGAAATCCTTCTCGTCAACAGGACCAACTCTGACTTCACATGCTCTGCTACTTTATGCTTCATGGAGACTTGGCTCAGCGACTCCATTGCAGATAGCGCAATCCAAGTACTGGGTTTCCAGGTGTACAGAGCGGATCGTGTAACGGAGCTGTCCGGGAAAACGAGAGGAGGGGGAATCTGTCTCTACATAAATGAAGGTTGGTGCACAGATGTCACAGTGTTACAGAGCACATGTAACACGGACTTAGAGATTCTTTTTATCAATGGCAAACCTTTTTGTTCTCCCGAGAATTTAACTCTTTCATTCTAATCAGAGTGTACATAAGACCGCAGGCCCACACTAGCACACTGCAGCTCATGGCAGAACTGATAACTAGCGTGGAGCTAGAACATCTCGACTCTCCACTCACAACAGAGCAAATCTCACCCAAATACAGACAGCATGTCACCTGTTCCACCAGGAACAAAATTACACTGGACCACTGCTACATAACAATAAAAGACGCCTATGGCTCTGTCCCCCGCGCAGCTCTCGGACTCTCTGATCACCGTGTTAGATATTAGTAATTGTTAGACCATAATGTGTTAGTAATGCAATTTAGAGAGATTCAAAGTCTGCTCTAGTCTGTTTTGTTTCAAGGTTAGCAGACAGAATGTTGATTCTGAAAAGTGACCCATGACACCAATTGTTTTCTTGTATTAAATCTTGTGTTAGAATATTATGTCTGAATAAATAAATGAATGCCTTAGCTACGCACCACGTGACAACATACACACATTGAAATTCTTCATTTTGTTATGACGAGGTAGAAATGCAGCTGGAGTACTAGATAAGAGATGGAGTCTGTGGACTGACTTCATCTGGGTAAGGGGTTAGCCCAAAACTTATAAATGTATTAGGCTTTGTGTGGCCAGGGACTAATTTTTCCAGCAGCAGTGTGCGTGTTTCTGGAGGAGGGAGCAACCCGGGTAGCATTTGTAATTTTTACTTGTGGTTTAAAATAAATCAGCAATAAATGAAGAAAGATGGACTCCTTCGTTATTCAGAGCTGTCCAATTAAAGAACTGGGGTATTACAACTATATGGTCCATCTTATTCCAACCTACAGGCAGACGCTTAAAGCTGCAAAGCCTGTGGTCAAAACAGTGAAGAGCTGGACTGAGGAGGCAAAGTCAGAGCCACAGGCCTGCTTTGACTGCACAGACTGAAGTATATTTGAGACTGCAGCTACAGACCTGGATGAACTCACTGACACTGTGACATCTTATATCAGCTTTTGTGAGGATGTGTGTGTGCCCACCAAGACCTTCTGCACATACAACAACAACAAGCCCTGTTCACAGCCAGACACAAGCAGCATCGCCGTGCCAAAGAGGAGGCCTACAGAAGTGGGGACAGGACTCTGTTCAGCCAGGCCAGGAACACACTGACGAAGGAGATCAGAGCAGCAAAGAGGAGCTACTCTGAAAAGCTGAAAGCTCAGGTTTCGGCCATAGGGCAACATCTGAACTGTGTTGATACTGAAACTATTTCAGGGTACAAACTTGGCTTAAAGGCTTGTCCACTAGCATCTACTAAAGGCAAACACTATCTGTACAGTCACTCTGATCTAATCATTAACAGACATGCAACATGTTTTTTTATTTTTATTTTTTACTTATAGTGCAAGTACTGTGACCAGAGACTCTGCTTTTACAATGGCACCATGGAATTTAAATAAACTTTATTGAAAATATGCATAACAAATAAGGCAATATAACATTTTGCCAATATGGTGGGAGCACCAGTGGATGTCAGGCAAGCTCATATATAAATGCGCAATGGCCTGGAGATTTTGACAGTTCAAGGAGATCCTTAAACTATTTTGTTAGAAAAAAGTGAGTGAGGGTGAAAGTTTGCGAGATGTGTATAAACTGAGTTGCTTCCGCATAAAAATACTAGACCATATGTACGTACATTTTTTGAGGTTTTGAGGTTTAGGTCATGTCAAAGATTATAATTCATTGTAACATTGTAGATAAGTAAAAACAAAAAAAAAACAAACAAGGAAAAGCATGCCATGGGCTCTTTAACATCCTGTACTCAGATGCTGTGAACAATCAGATACGCAATCAGAATCGTAACAGTGGTATTCAAATTCACTGTAGATTGGTAAAAGGATGAATTTCAGTTTCATCTTTGTCATCAACATGCGTTGTGTTGATGCAGCAGTTTGAGTTTCAGTACCACTGTGTATGAAGTGTATGTTTCTGTATGTGTGTATAGCTGTAGCTAGAGTCAGTGTGGGATGCCTTGGTTTCAGGGTATGGTGCCGCCAATCCCGCCCATCTCCGGGGCTTCACTGCGAGACGTTCTGGGCTCTCTAATGCTCTCTATTGTAGGTGGGACCAAGCCTCTGCCTTTCTTCCTTACTCGCCTCCTTCTTCATCCTTTCTGTCCCCCCTTCCTTTTTTTTCTTGCTATCACTGCTGACCATTTTCATTCACCCATATCAGCAGTGTTTGGGTCTCCATTGGTTGATGGACTGTTCACTTCTTCCTAATTGTTTAAGATGTGGTCCACGCAGGCATGTTTTTTTGAGGTACTTCAGGGAATACCTCTCCACACTTATCATTTTGTGCTGCATTTGGAAGAAATACAAGGGTCATGAATAATTAATAAATGTGTCAAGTGCTGTTGCATCTAATTACTTACTTTTGTTTACAATCTAAATAACTGTACATGTGACTGGACGACTGATGTCACTTAAAAATCTATTTGAAAAATTCTTTTCAGATATAGTGACCTAGTGTTGAAACATAGAAATATTTGTAGCCAAGCCAAAGTGTGGCTTGATGTAGAACTGTCTTGTCCCTATTAGAGAGCAAGCTGTTGTTTCACCAAGCATATTGTCTTGTCATGCTTACAGCATATTGACTTTAATAATTAGCATTGCTAATTTTTTCAGCATGTGTTGAGGTACTTAGTTTCCAAATGTTTATTTGTTACATACACAAAAAAGTTTATGCACACTATACAAAATTAAAGTTAGAAAAGCAGGGATAACAGCTACTACTTTTAAGCACCAAGCCCCTAAATTTGGTGGCCAAAGTACATTTTTGATGGCCCAAATGTAAACATTTGTAAAACAATGCAGAAAAGGCAATTTAATGCAACTTAACACAACTGATACTTCAAGAAATGAAAAGACATTAACAGAATGAAAATGTGACTGTTCGTTTAAACTGAAAAGTTTAGCTCATTTGTAACCATACATATATCTTGTCTCTTGGTTCACAGTCTTTTATTTTGTTTGTTTGTTTTTGCAGATCCCCATGCTTCTGCCTCATACCCACTCTCCTATGCTCCTTCCCTCCCTCCTAGCATTGTCCCTGTGTCAATCCTCTGTACACCACAGTACATTAATTTACATCATTAGGTGTATTATATTCTAGCCACTTACACTCCTGCCTCAACTCATTCCTGAATTTGCTTTTTTCATAGTCAGGGTTTTGTGTTTCTGGTCCTTCTGCTGCGATTGTGTTAGAAGTGATTAGGTTTAGTAAACCCATACTTCAGCAGCCCCGACATAAGGGAAGTGAGTCAGCGACAAGTAGCCTTACTATTTGCTGTTTTTGTAGAATGTTGAACTAAAAGGTGTGTATGAAACGAGATGTTTGTGGAACGTTAGAATTGTGTTGTGAGGTGCTGGGGGTCTGAGAAACAGGATCGCATTCTTAGTAGAAAAAGAGGCCTTGGTGGCCACAGCTAGCAACCTGTGGGGGACATATGGTGTCCACACAGTAACTTTTTGTGGCCACGGGCCATAGTTAATGTTGAACCCTGGAAAAGTGTCTGTGTGTGGCGAAAAAAAAAAAGAAAATGTACATATTCCACAACTAAAGCAAACTATACAATACAATTTTGTGCCTGCTTGTGCAAATGTGGAGGGCAGTGTAAATGATTTCTAAGGACAATGTGCTAAGCAAGGCTGAGGGTACACATAAGTCAGAGACACAGTTTTGGATATTTACCTCGTGACAATTGCGGCCAAAGATAAAATAGTTGCAAATTTGGTTACCCTTCTGAGATGTAAAATTCTCTCTCTCTGAGTATTATAAACCTAATGCAGTGGGTATTTTTTGTTTTTTTTACCTCCACCAAGGGCAGGAGTTATGTTTTTCCTGGTGTTTGTTCGTTTGCTTGTTTGTTTAACAGCATAATTCAAAAAGTAATGAACAGATATTGATGAAATTTTTTTGGAGAGGCAGAGTATGGCCCATGGAATAATTGATTAGATTTTGGTGCTGATTCATACAAAAACTTGGATCTGGGAATATTTTTTTAAAGACTAATTATCATTGTGAATTCTGGAAAGGCTGCTAAGTGTGTGTGATTCCCCCATGTTGCTGAAGTGCATATGACCAAACCAATGAGTGAATAACTGTCATGTCTATAATTTTTCTTAACTTAAAAATGAAAAATGATATAGGCATCAATTGAAATGCCAGCAGTAGGTTTTCATGGTCAAGCAATCATGTTATGAGGGTCAAATTATGGGAATATTGCTTTTATGGCATTATGGGCAAACAGAGTTGCCCATTGTTGGAGGTTTGCACTTTCTAAGTGCTGTCTAATTTAATTGTAGTTTTCATCTTAGTTTATCATAAGCTCTACTCTTACTTTGTCTGATGGCAGATGATGTTCTCATCGCACAGGTAGAGGCATCTCATCTGATAATTTCTTTATTTTGGCATAATTTTTATACATCACTGTTTGGTTTTTGCTGCTTGTTTGAAGCCATCTTATAAGTTGTATGTTTGGTGTTCTGGTGTGGATGATTTGAGCCTTCTGTGATTTGAGTTTTCTGTTTTGTTTGTACCTGTTATTAACCCTAAGGTCCTAGAGTTCCCCCTGTTGTTATGTACTTTTGATTCCATTTATGGGTCTCGAGTCCAGCATTAAAAAGAGAAAACCCTAGGGAAGAGGCTGCCCTAGTCTCAGTATGCTTCAAATAAACTGTGACTTTGTCTAAAGGTAAAACTATTTGTACCTGCTCCTATTATGCCATGCTAATAGAGGCTAATAGAGTGGGGCTAATAGAGAGGGGCAAGATTAGAAAAATCCTACACACTTTAAATTCGGGCCATATACATTTTGAGTTTATTCAGAGGCATTCATGATGTTACACTTGGATGTATGTCATGGTTTTGTAATGAACAAAAAGAAAAAAAAAAACTTGTGAGAAAAGTTAAAAGCCTGTATGCTTTCACAGCTCCACGCACCTGGCCAAGGACTTTGTAAAGTGGGTGTGTCAGATTTGTCTGGTTTGGGAAGTTACAAAAATTGTTGCGCAGTTGCACCAAAGGAAAGGTGGTTTCAGATGTTGTTGATAATGGCCTTGAAACCTGGCCTGAATGAAATAACAGTTTGGGCTCTAATTTCCTATAAGCACAAGGCTGGCATAGCTTCAGACACAGTTTGAATGCAATTTTCTTTAGGCACAAGTTTATTTTTTGTACATGGGTATGTTTGATATGCTCATGCAATGAAAATGAGCTGCAAAACCTTAGTAAATATGCCCCTAATCTGGAGATCACAATGTCTCTGTGCCCTATTTCAGGAAAATAGAGCCCATATTCTTGTATTTTTCTGGTTTTCTAACCTGTCAACACCACACATACTTGTGAATTATTCATGACCCTCACATTGACACCCAATAAACACTAGGCTTCATTTCAGCCTCATCCAGACATGATGCTTGCCTTAGCCTCTCACCTGGATGTCATCAATAATTAGCATCACTTTGAGTTTTACTTCTTCTGTTAGTGGTTCAGAAAAAAAAGAAATGTACCACATGTAACTGCACTGAGATCGGTTGTTTGCCGAATCTGATTGTGGTTAAATGATATAGCTCAAAACCTGAGAAACTCTGGGTGATGTATTCAAAAAGATGGGTATCTCCAGGTCCTACCTTCATCAATAAACTGGTTGCATGGTTCATAGAATTGCTTTTGAAATGTTCTATAGTAGAAGTGGTGTAATTGAAATGGTCAGTGCTATGTATTGATAAGTTTACACTAGAAAGTATGTTTATATTATGTCATTATCTGTCTATTGTAATCAATTATCAGCTCAGGCACTGAGGGGCCACCAATTCATCTGTCTTGTCATAGCTTCTAACCTGGAGCTTTGCTTTGGGCTGCTCCATACCTCCGAGAGGCACGGACTTGTGGCACTACCACTTCCATACAGAGCAGTTTGACAACTCAAACAAAAAGTATTTGATGTACAGCTACCATTACCTTGGACACAGCATATAGTAGCTTCAGTCAGTGTAGACACAGAGCAAAGACTTTAGTACATGTTTACATCATGCGCTTTCAACGTTTAATGATTTTGCATGTCATAAAGCATATCACATGTATGACAATAATAACTGTCTCAGGTGTCTGATTGGTATCTTTGTATGTCCAAAAGGTGGAGGATGAAAGCACCTCTCCTGTAGTGCTTTTCAAGTTTTCCCAGGAAATGAGCGCTGGTAAGGCTCTTACTTTCTGAACAAATACAATTGAGCCAATTTTAGTAAATACTTTGTCAATTATAACAAACTTGTAGCAGTACAGGATATGATGACTGTGGTGATCTTATTTATTTTTATGTTGGCTAAATACAAAGATTTGTGTAATAAGATATTTTAAACTGGAAGGCCCACATACTGGTTTGAAAATTTAAACATCAGTGTCTATACAGTCTGCTAAACAGCACAATGAAGTCAACTGGTCATTGGGTAATGCAAAAATAGAAGCAGATAAAATGCAAAATTTGGAGTTAAGATGCAGTATATTAATTAAAACCACTGGCAAAAAGAACGATCTTTAGTTTTAAAAGTGGCTCCAGTTGGGACACATCTAACTTCTAATGGGAGCTGGTTCCAGCTGTGGGCAGCATAATGACTAAAAGTGCTTTCACCTTGTTTAGTTTGAACTCTGGGCACCACTAGCTGACCAGTCTCTGTAGATCTGAAGGTGATATTGTAAAATGTTGGTTAGAATTAAAGGTAATCAATTTATTTAATATATTCCATTTTAGTTTAGTTTATTTACAGCTCTGAGATTATGAACCATCCTGTAATCAGGTATTCCTGCCTTTGGAACTGGATTTATGGGTGTGTTCCAGGAAGATTGAGTGGGAGTTAGAACTCCAGCTTCCAAAAGTGCATGAATGGTTTTCTCGATACCACTGACTTGCTGCAGTGTGAGCGGATACTGAGCTTCGTACACCAGCCCAGC
>NW_018128022.1:967883-980712 GCF_001952655.1 Monopterus albus | reverse complement strand
CTGCTGATAAAGAGCCGGGCAGTTTCGCGCCCAGTGTCCTTTCTTGTGACAAATCAGACATCTGTCATCTCTCACAAGAGTTCTCTTGTTTGCCCTGGAGCCTTGACCACATGCTTGTGGTCTGCCACGATTCTGAAAGCCACTACTCACGGGTTGTGAATTCCATGAGTAGGACTGAGACTGTCCAGGTACAGGTGCTTGTGCGTTGTGTAAAAAAGCAGAAGGCTGTGCATACTGCTGTGTAGCACTCGCATACATCTGCTTATCTGCAGCTTTCTGTTGGTTCACTTTATCTCTCATCTCTTTAAGCTGTGCTTTTGTCAGCTGTGCTTGTAAGGAGGAGAGTTCATTCTCATCTTTCTCCTTAGCTTCTTTGTCATTATCAATATACTGAATGATGTAAGCTGACCACTGCTCGAAGGGGAGAGCATTTAAGCCTATCACCTGTTTCAACAGCTGCTGGATATGTACAGAAAGGGAAGACTCAACAGCACTGTGGAATAGTAAACCAACACTGTCAACCATCGCAGGATCTTCACCACTGTAATTGTGCCAAAGTTCAGGTACCCCGATAACGGAACTGACTTCCGGTCTCCCCCGTCTGCGGAGGAATGCGAGACACTCTGGGCTTGTAGTGGATATTTCATCCTGACTACAAGCCAGAGGTCATATTAGAGTGTGAAGTGAGACTGAATCACTGTCTCCGTCTGTGCTCGCTAAGACTTCAACTTCCTGTAGCATACTGAGAGAAGTACAAGCTGTAAAAATGCATCTTGGGTGAGAAAGTCTGTGAGCGTCCTCCGTCTGTGTGTGTGTGTCACTGGAAAGAGTAGCAGGCATTTACGCTTCATTTACACTGGCTCTAACTTTCTGAATTTTTCCAAATTCAGCCAAAAAGCAAAGACAGTCTTGAAGAAATGTTTCATAGTGTTTAAGTTTAGCCTCCGTTTTGTGTTTTTGTAATAAAGATGCTCGACTATGACATAAACGTGCCTTGGCCACGGACAGCGCTGCCTGTTTCACATACAGTCTTAGAGCTCCCTCTTCTGGGGGAGCTTCGTCATAGGTATTAAACATGCCTTTCACACTCATCTGTTCAGCCCACAACACAAAACGCTGTGCTTCACTACTGTGCTGACTGGGATGCAACGTGCCCATTTTTTAAAAAGCTGATACATAATAGCACCTAGAGTCCCTGGTTTGCATTTCTGCCAGTTCTAAATAATATTGCAATCAGCCATATTGAAGGATATTTATGCCATACGTGATGCTGTCCGTTATGAGAGGTCTGGCCCAGTGTATCGACCAAACTGCGAAGGTTCTACACCAGACTAATCCTGGTGCGCGCAATTCCTGGGGGTTTCCCCAATCGATTGCACTGTTTTATCTCAACAGGACAGCTGCCACTCTAAGGCTAATAAACAGTCCCCAGTAAGCTGTACCACCCAGACCAAATACACAGCTGCACAAGGCACGTTGAATCACAGTGAATTTTCAGAACTGAACCTATTGTCCTGCTCCGATACGACTGTGAACAACGTTTAATCGGCCTGTTATGCAGTTAACCAACCCCACATTTTCATAGAAAACAACAAACTGGCCATTTCCCTGTGCCGTTATTACCTTTGGCATTTACCAGAGATCATCTTGTTCAGGCAAGATGACTCTCTGCCTGTGCTGCAACCGGAGGCAAATCAAAAAGAAATCAGACTTTTGGAGAGACAACCTGCTGTGAGTTTCACTAATAAAACGTGAATTTTACATCCCTCATTGGTATCAAATTCTGTAAATTCTGTGTGACACTGCAGCACAGCTCGACAGGGACCCAGGAAGTCACTCTTCCGTCTCGGAATCCCAGCCAATTCAGGATCAAATGTTGAATTTACAGCTCAGTCTGGCACAGGATTACGGCACCTTGTTGATCCGGGACGACGGACCGGTCGTCTGAGAGTTTAACCGGTGCATGGAATCACGGCACCATTTGTTGGACCCCCGTTCTTTTCACCACGTTAACTCTGAGAGACGAAGCAGTCCGAGTAACTTCAAAACAGTGCTGATTTATTCAATGATCACAGGTAAAATTAATTACATGCTCAGGAGTCTTTGCACCTCCAACATGCACGCAGGCAGCCAGAAGATGGAAAGCCCCCGAACCATAACAGGCCTATACATTATATCACTTTGGGCTAGCCCATACTACTCAGGGACGCCAAACCATGACGTCTCCGGTGCCAGCTTTGCAGCTGACCATAGCATTAGTCAAAGCATGAAGAAAATCAATGTGTGATTGTCTGTTGATTGTGTGGTGTGTATCTAAGACATTCTGACATGACACCTAGTGACGTGTCATGACATTAAGCATAAGAAAATATTATGATTACGATTATGATTAAACACGTCATAATAATAATAGTAAACATTCTGTCTCCTAACAGTAATCAACTTTCTATCTAGTTATCCTTGAACATAAACAACTTGGAGTACCCCATAGGAATGACTAAGCATTTAACAGCCTGAGCTAGACATCCTGTCTACACTAAACATTTCTAATACATGAAGTGTCTAACCAATGTCTATCTGACTAAAAATACCTAACACCATTTAGGGGTCACCACAGCGAATCGTCACACTGATGACTCACATGTTGACATTTGGCATGTGTTTTACGCTGGATGCCCTTTCTGATGCAACCCTGATTTGAACCTGGGCCGCAGCGGCGAGAGTGCTGCGCCTTAACCACTAGCCTACCAGGGATGGCAATTTAAGTTGAGATTATGTTATAGAAATTCTGTTATTAAATGTGATTTAGCCTATTTAATGTGTTTTAAGCTTACAGAACAAAGCCATGTGAGAAACTGGCTGTGTAGGCCGGAAGGATGTTGTCTATCTATCATGTGAAACACTGCGTACTGTGATATACTTGACTAAAGACTGTTCCAGACGGAGATGTAAGATTTACTAGTTACTTTATAAGCTTTAGTTACTTTTCATACCTTTACTTTTTCTTGCTTATATAAATTAAAACTGTATTGATGACTGTCATATTCTACTGAGTGAAACTTTGGAACTGTATGCTGCAAATTCTGTGGAGACAGGATGTGTGTGCCTTCAAGTAATCAGATCGCCTATTCTACATTTTAACAAAGACCTGTTGACCTGTTTTGCACCTTCACCTGGCCTGTTTAGCATATTCACGAAGTCCTGCTTTGTCCTGTAATTTTCATGATTCTGTCCTGCCTGTTTCTGTTCTTGTGCTTTTAGTTTGACATTGCTTCCTGTTTTTGTTTCACCACAATTTCGGACTTTTTACTTTACTCGGCACTCATTGTTTTCACCTGCTCCTGATTATTTGCACCTGTTTTCAGCCCATTATAAGTAGCCTTCTCCTGCCAGTATCCTTCCAGATTGTTCTAGACTCCATCTCTGACTCTCCAGCATTGTTTCTTGCCTGACTTTTTAGTTTCTGACCCTGGATTTCTGTTTTTGACCACCGTATATTGCCTTCCCATTCAAACTCGGACTGCTTCTCTGTGTATTGGCTTATCGGACTTCCCTTTTGGATTCCTTGGATGTATGTGTTTGCTGGTTCTGACCCTGGACAGTATTATTGACCTGTAAGTGCGTTTCGTGTTTTCACTGTGTCTTGTATCATTTTTGTTCTTGTCAGTGCTCTTAATAAAGAGACGGTGTTTCTTTACATATCCTCGTCTGGCTATGTAATTGAGTTGACCCACGACAACATCGGCAGCTTCACGCTCCGATCCTGACAGTAAGAGGATTACATAGACAGGGGGTTTGCAGTGCAGACAACCAATTGTTCAGTGTTCATTAATCAGCAGCTGCCTGAATATCATAACACACACACACACACATACCTGGTTTAGATCACATTTCAGTAAGCAGACACAGGCAGGGGCTGACCTGCTCATGCCAAATGGCCAATGGAATATGAAGCGTGAAACGTTGTACTTCTGTCAGGGGGGGACCTAGCTCAAGAAGATAAATGTAATGTGGAAAACATAACTCGGGGTTCAGAGAACAGATTTCCTGTGCGAGCTCTATCTCTGATCCCAGCGAGGTATGGCTTCACCTGTGTCCAGACTTTTGAGTAAACTTCCTGTTGATTTTATACAGTCCTCTCCTGTCTTCTCTTCTCACGCTTTCAATGAAAGTACCGGGTAAAAATCTAACAAAGCAAGACACAACCATCAACTAGGATAAGCATGTGTCCCAGTATGATTAGCGTCTAAGTCGTGTTATCAGGGTGTGCCTTTTCAACTATATATTGTGCTGTTTGAATCTATTTTACACAGACAACTCTGGATGTTCATGCTGACTTGTCTCCTTGCTGCAAATATACTAATTACTAAAGAAGATTTCAGTGACTTCGTTGCTTTATTAAAAATTCTTTTGACACTTTATAAGGAGAACAAGGAAATGATCCTGTCATTAAAAAGAAACAAGAGGAGGGCAGTTGACTGGAGTTTATAGGAAACTATATAAAAAAAAAAAGCTTAAAACTGAAGAACAGGAAAATTCAACTGAATTAATACAACTGAAAAGTTTTGTTTTTTAACCGATATAAACATTAATTTATTATTGGAAAGTTTAACCATACAGACAGACTACATCATCATTTTTATCTGATGTAAGAACCAAATTGAGTTTTGCAGCGTCACCAGCGTTGGACTCTGGGAATGATTTGATGGAGGCAATAATATCCTTTAGCTCCTATTTATAATAGCTAATATTTATTGGGGACAAAGAACAACACACGTCTACACCCTTCATAGTGTGATGACCTCATGAACTCCATGTTCTCAAAAAATGGGTGCGTTCACAACCTTGCACCCCACTGTGGTGAAAACAGCACACTTCACATTAACAGCAGCATGACTACACATTACAACTGAGTGCACAAAATAAAAGAATGTCTCTCAACACCCCCACTTGTACTCAGGTTGTAGAACCCCAAACAAAGTAATAATACACACAATAATATACTGAACAATACAGATGTGGATCTCTTCCACTCAAAGACACCAAACATAATACCTGCAAACGTCTTCAGTTTTGATTTGGTAACGGGTTTTGTCATAATGTCAGCAACCATCTCTTCAGTAGTGCAATACACCAGAGTCATTTTTCCCTCATTTACAATGGACCTTATAAAATGATATTTAATGTCCACATGCTTGCACCTCTGTCTGCTCACGAGGTTTTTAGCTAAAGCAATTGTCCCCTGGTTATCGTCATACACTACTGTTTGTGTGTATTTGTAGTCATCAATATTTTCCAGCAGTTGTTCCAGGTATATACACTCTTGCATAGTAGAGGCCAGAGCCATGTACTCTGCTTCACAGGTTGAGAGTGCTACTGTAGGCTGTTTCTTTGTTTTCCATGAAACTAAAGAGCTGTTCTTGCTTAGGCTTACACAGTAACCTGTGGTGCTACGCCTGTCAGTGGTATCTGCTGCCCAGTCTGCATCACTAAAGGCTAATAAACCTAACTCTTCACTGTCACTTCTCCTGAAATACAACTCGCTGTTTGCAGTGCCTCTGAGGTATCGTAACATATGCTTCACAGTTAACCACTGTTCCTCTGTTGGTTCACAAAAATATTGTGATAGCTTGTTTACCACAAAACTTAAGTCTGGACGTGTGCATATTGTCAAATATATGAGGCTACCTACGGCCTCTCTATATATTTTAACATTACACATCTTAACAGCATCCTCTGTGTAACATAGTTTTTGATCACAAGGAGATTCCCTGGGTTTACAGTCTTGCATATTGAACCTTTTCAATATCTTGTGGATGTATGCTTCTTGTGACATCTTCAAACTTGTCAGGTTGGCTGTTTGGGAGAAAGTTTCATCATAATCAATCCCCATCTCCTGACTGTAGCCCTTTGCCAAAAACCTTGCCTTATATGTGTCTCTACCTTCAATGTCACTCTTAATAGAATAGACCCATTTACCCCCCACTGTTTTCTTGCCCTTCGGCAGAGTAGTCAGAGTAAATGTATTGTTCTCCTTTAATGACTGAATTTCTTCATCTATTGCTTCAACCCACTGTTTTGAGTTAGATGACTCTATAGCTTCCTTAAATGTATGTGGAACACCACACGCTGCCCTGTAACAATGATCAATAGTCATACTTATCCCATCACTATCGCTGTTGTCAGTTACAAAATCCCTTAAATGACTTGGTTTTCTCTTCTCCCTTAGAGGATATCTCCTACTAGCATATTCACTGCTTGTCTCACTTAACTCTTCTTGGTCACATACACTAGATGTACCAACCTGGGGGTTTTTGTTTCCCACCCTTGGTTCCTTAGGTTTCTCAGTGTTCTCATAAACCTCCTGTGTGACTCTCTCATCCTTAGGATGTCTCACTTTGTTTTCATCATCATCTGGTTCTGTCTCGATTGTCTGTGGTTGTTTTTCCACCTTTACCTTGCTCACAAATTTAATGAGTCTGTGTTTTTGAATCTTTTCAGTGTCAGGATGGTAAACCAAATAAGCAGGGCTGTTTTTGTCATAACCGACAAAAAGTCCTCGCTCACATTTGGAATCAAGCTTTCCCTTGTTCTGTTTGTAAGTGTAACATACAGATCCAAATTTCTGCATTTTGGACAAACTTGGCTTTTTATCTGTCAGCATCTGGAAAGGGGTCTTTCCTGTCCTCTTAATAAAACATTTGTTGCATACAAAAACCGCCGTCTGAATAGCATAGTTCCAGAGGCATTTGGGTAGCTTGACTTTCAATTAGCATACATCTGCCCATTTCAAACAGAGTACGCCAGCCCCTCTCTGCAGTACCGTTCTGGTGAGGTGAATATGGGGCTGATGTTTCATATCTGATGCCATTCCTCCTTAACAGTCCCTGGAAGTCTCTACACATAAACTCTGTGCCATTGTCTGATCTAATACACTTTACTTTTCCATAAGGGGTGGTATCTGCTAGGAACTTCTCAGTCGCCTGCACCGTATCACTCTTTCTTTTAAGAAAGTATACAAACATTGCATTTGATAGTCATCAGTAAATGACTGCACGTATTTATACCCATCAATAGACTCATTAGCTACTGGACCAGCTACTGTAAGTCTGTGTGTATCATTTGTAAGGGAGCCTCTGCTCTCGTATCAGGGTCTCTTTTTCGAGTTTGAACAAACTTTCCCTGAACACATACCTCACACTCTTGGTTAGGCTTACTGGCCTTCCCCTTAATCTGCATATGTTAGGGTGATTTTTATTTTTAAGTAGATATGAATAGAATTAGTTAAGGTTTTTATTTTATAGCATACATAAGTCTATATACTTTAATCTCACAGTTATGTTTATGTAGTTACATATCACCCTATGTGTTCGCTGAATCACTGGTCAATATATATTGTTAGCCAACTGGAGCACTGTTTAACATCAAAGGGACTGGTTCACTAAAACACTGAATCTCATTAGAGTTACAGCTTTGGCAAAGAGGGTCCACAGTGAATTTACTATCACCACCTGGCAGAAGAGCCCAGGGAAATTAGGGTTCACTGGGATACTATAGTCAGTAAACAGAGATTAGATCTGAAGCCAGGAAGAGGAGAAAACTTCAAAGGTAGAACCATGTGCACACACAGGCAGAGCAGTTTTAATTGGAGCCGGAAAGCAATGCCTAATATGGAGCAGTTAGTTGGAAACAAAGGAAGAAGTAAGTGTCTCCCCAACAGTTTTTGACCAATTAGATAGTAGCACCTTTTCATACAAATATTGTATACCGACAAGTTGAGGGCAGTCTTTTCTGTTTATCCTAAACAGTGAAGATCCATGTGCACATGCTTATTTTGATACGTTAATGCATAATACATTTTGCATTGTGATATATCCTTTTATTAGTCTTCTCTTTTCAAAGAAAAAGAACTCTCCTCACACATACCATCAACCACATTTTGTAATCTTAGTACATCCTCATAGTTGCAGTGACCCAATATTTCGTGTCACGTCTGCATGTGTAATGGCTGCAAGATGGCTGAATCACAGGTCGGACACACAGGGCTTCAGGGTTTGAAGTTTATTCTATGAAAGGATAGCAAGGGGCACAATTAGCACATCCACAGGCACACGTCTCTCTCTGGTGTCCACACCAGTGTTATCCAGCATTTTTCTTCTTGCCCATTTACTTTCTACTTGCTCGCAAAATATCTAACACATTACAAATTCCATACCCATATCAAAACACTACTAACCATGGGCAATAAAATAACTAACAGGGTGAACTATGAATACTCTAACACAAATTCAGTATATTACGCATGCGCATCCTTATGAAATGAAATGTACATTTTCAATAAACATATTCAACTAAATAGAAATTGGCTACTTTCCCCAACACAACTGTGTGCGGAGTTAAAATTGAAATGCAGTAACACAATTATTCTATGAAAGGATAGCAAGGGGCATGATTAGCACATCCACAGGCACACGTCTCTCTCTGGTGTCTAAACAGCATATTAACGAAACAAAATCTCAGTCAGACTAGCCGTTTTATAAGTGTATGAGTGACACAACGGCTTCACAGAAACGTTTAACACAATATATGTATATAACGCTACGTTTCTGCACCGAGATATACAACTTTAAAGTTCATTAATCTCGACAGAATGAGAGGGAGCAAGGGACACATCTTACCCACACCAGTGTTATCCAGCGTTTTGCCGAGAATATGGTGTGACGCTGAGTGTGCATCCGTGCGTGTGTTACATACACTAATGTCCCCCTTGCAACATATGTCCAGTAGGAACACTCAAGCCAGAAAGAAATCAGGGCTTATCCTGAAGGAACCCTGGCAATGCAATCAACACTTTTCAAGGGAACAAAACAATGTAGTGGACAACAAAAATTTAATATAAAATTAAGTTGGCTACATACTCCCCTCTGAACTTCTCAAAACAGTACGGCTTCAGGTCAAAAGTCAAGTCCAAAGTGACTCTAACACAGTTAGTCATCATCTCGATAGATCTATCTTCACACGCAACATGCTGTTTCCCTACTTGGGGAAAGTGACACAGAGAAGCTGGCCAGGCTCCTAATGTACACTCGCTTAAGAAAATGCCTTAAACACAATCTCATACTAGGGGTGTAATGACTAATAGTGTCGTGTATAGAATTAATTCACAGGGAGAATCACTGCAGTGCCAATCATCATTTATTGAACAATATATTGTAATATGGATTGAAAGGGAGAGAAACAGAACCACCTGGATTTCTCTGCAGAGTTTCTGGGGTCTTTGTCTGTCTTCTTAAGTCTTCACATTCACCCATGCGCTCTCCAAGTCTAAGTCTGTCTCTTCAGCTTTGCAGCATCCTAAATAGCTATCTATTTCCCAACTTCGTCCAATTGTCCAGGTCTTGCCTTCCATCAGGCCCCCACCCTGGTATCATTTCTGTATTTGTGGGAAACCCGTATCAGCCTGTTACTGAAAAACAGGAAACTGGACCCCATGATCATGCAGAGAGAGAAGTACACAGAAGAACAGAGAATTCTGACCATACTCAAAGTTTAACTAACATTGGCCTAATAAGTATTAACTATATCAAGTTTGCTTTTACCACTACAATAGTCACACTGAATTCTGTCTTACTCAAAAAAAAACTGCACATATTTATATGGTCAGAGGCAGCTAAAACATTCTTAACCTCATGACAACATATGATCTACAAGAATATAAGTTAGGCAACCCCACTCACTACACTACTAATTTGTGTATTTTTCTGTGTCATGTTCTGAATCAATCTGTTGACTGGCTTTACTAGTCTACCAACTCTCGTTTTGATTTGCCCCACCCTACTACTTGGTGAACTATCATGCCCCGAGGTGCCCTCTGTCAACTCTCTTTTGGATGCCTGGTCCTCGAGATTGATGCGGCTCGATCTCGCTCCATCATTTACATTCTTAGTGTCTGTTTCACTGACCTGATCCATGCTCGCCCCAGCCTCAACTTTGCAGCTCTCTTTAAGGCTTCCATTATTAGGTCTGGTATTAATGTCTCCAGTGCAAATGCTTGGCTGGGGGGCCTCAGGCACGGCACAAGATTATCAACCAATGCTCGTGAGAGGTCATCTGGAAGATCCACTGAGGGCGTACACTCAACCACCCAGCTGGCAGTATACTGCGTTCTATCAAGCTCAGAGGTTGCCGCAGAAAGGACTCCAACATCGCAATCCTCCTGACCTGACTGAGAACCACTGTGAAAAGATGACCCCACCTCATGTTCAATCTCCAGTGGCAAGAAGTTGGCTCGCAGAAGCAAGTTCCTGTCTCACCCAGAAGAACCTCTGCCTGGCCAGGTATAGTGTCCTACTCTGGCCCTGATGGCCGCGTTGTCGTGGACAGCCGGCAGAACATGGCTGACCAAGGAGAGCGGTGTCATGTATTGGTGTCATTTTTTCCCAGTCAATGAATCTTTGCACACTCTGTACAGGATACCATCAAGCATCTTCAACTTCTCTCACTGTTTCAAAGTTTTCACAGCTCTTGAAGGCAGGCCAGCTCTCTCTCTCCTTGATGGTTGTCTCCCCCGAGTGACATATGTAATGACCTTGGACAGAATGGTGTCTTCTCTCTGTTCATTCTGAAGCTCTTGGAGTGAAAAGACAGGCAGTGCATTTTGCCCAGGCTCACCTAGCTGCTCCAAATCCTGGGCCAGCCAGGTGACTACCCTCTGAATGGGGGCTTGGTCCCATTCCACTTGGCCTGCTAGAACTGCTTTTACCTCATCATTAGACAGGGAGTGACACCCTACATTCTCAGGGGTGTGGAGACATCCCACACTCTGATGACTGACGCTGACCCTGAACAGCTCCTGGACCATCCCTTCTTTGACCTGCTGTGTCTCATCCAACAGGGCATCATACGGTTCCTTCATGAGCCTCTGACAGACATGGCTTCGGATGAAGGAGTGTCTACTTAGCGCATCGGCAACCGTATTCTTGTTGCCGGGGATATATTTAATGCTGAAATCATATGGGCACTTGTTTGCCACTTGTTTTGCAGACTGATCTGGGCAACGGAAAGCGTGGGCCATCTTGGTGAAGTGGTCTGTCACCACCAATACATCTGCGCTCTTTCCATTAGAGTCTTCTGCAGACCAGAAGTCAAGGCAGACCAACTCAAGAGGACAGGTGGTCTTAATACTCTCAAATGGGGCGCTGCCTTCCGGCTCGAGCATCTTGCTGACTACACAGCGCTTACAGCATTTGATATATCTTCTGATATCGTACTCCATGCTCACCCAGAAGAACCTCTGCCTGGCCAGGTATAGTGTCCTACTCTGGCCCTGATGGCCAGCGTTGTCGTGGACACCCTGCAGAACATGGCTGACCAAGGAGAGCGGTGTCATGTACTGGTGTCTTTTTTTCCCAGTCAATGGATCTTTGCACACTCTGTACAGGATACCATTAAGCATCTTCAACTTCTCCCACTGTTTCAAAGTTTTCACAGCTCTTGAAGGCAGGCCAGCTCTCTCTCTCCTCGATGGTCATCTCCCCCGAGTGACATATGTAATGACCTTGGACAGAATGGTGTCTTGTCTCTGTTCATTCTGAAGCTCTTGGAGTGAAAAAACAGGCAGTGCATTTTGCCCAGGTTCACCTAGCTGCTCCAAATCCTGGGCCAGCCAGGTGACAACCCTCTGAATGGGGGCTTGGTCCCATTCCACTTGACCTGCTAGAACTGCTTTCACCTCATCATTAGACAGGGAGTGACACCCTACATTCTCAGGGTTGTAGAGGCATCCCACACTCTGATGACTGACACTGACCCTGAACAGCTCCTGGACCATCCCTTCTTTGACCTGCTGTGTCTCATCCAACAGGGCATCATACGGTTCCTTCATGAGCCTCTGACAGACCCGGCTTCGGATGAAGGGGTGTCTACTTAGCGCATCGACAACTGTATTTTTGTTGCCAGGGATATATTTAATGCTGAAATCATATGGGGACAGCTTGGCTACCCATCTCTGTTCACATGCGTCAAGTTTAGGCTTCGTGAGGATGTAAGTGAGTGGATTATTATCCGTCCATACTGTGAATTTGTGTCCTTTTAGCCAGTGGCTAAATTTGTCACAGACTGCCCATTTCAGTGCTAGAAACTCAAGACGATGTGCAGGATAATTACTTTGGGCGCGGGTCAGGGACTTGCTGGCAAAAGCGATGTGGCGTGCCTTACTCTCACCTTCCTGAACTTGGGATAACACGGCACCAAGACCGTCTTGTAAAGCATCTGTGGAGAGGATGAAGGGTTGACTGAAATCAGGGTGAGCCAGGACAACGGACTTCAGGAGTGCACTTTTGAGTTGTTTGAATGTGCTGCGCTGCTCCTGGCCCCAGTCACTTGGATGTAATTTCCTGAATGAAGCAGCACCACGTGCATTCCCTTTCCTTCCCTTAGGTGCAGCAGTCAAGGTGAAGAGAGGCTTAGCTATACCAGAGCAATCTTGTATGAACTGTTGATAGTACATGACCATGCCCAGGAACGACTTAAGCTTCTTTTGAGACGGTGTCACACCATCTTCCATCATAAGGTCAGCCTCTGTTTTTAGATTCAACCGGTTCTTTTATCTGAAGGCCCCAAGAAGTAACACTCAGGAAACAAGAATCAGCTTTACATAGATTTATTTTCTTCTGGTTAAATGCAGAATTATTACAGTGCTGGGCTCTATGAGATGACAAGTCCCAAGAGCCTCGATAATCAAAAATCATTCACATTTATCTTCTCGGGCTGGGACTGCCCTGTACATGGGTGGTATGTTTCACGTAAATATTCTAGAATGTTTGTATAA
>NW_018128022.1:950277-967611 GCF_001952655.1 Monopterus albus | reverse complement strand
ACAAGGTTCATGCAAATATTCTAGAATGTTCGAATAAGCAGTGTGTGTGTGTGTTGTTATAGGCGTTTCTTTCTAACTGAAAGTAGACATGCAGTTAGCATCTTATCTATAGTTTTCAGGATGACACTTATCTCTGCAATCAATTTATGCACATTTCACCAAGAAGACAAGAAATACTACTAGTTGACTCAAAGCTGAATATTATGACTATGATGCATGCATAAGAGCTGGTTAATACTGATACATGGAGCTGTTAATGAAACACAAATAGTCATACTGAACTCTTCCATTATGAAAGCAAAATAATACTGATGATAAGTAGAAAAATAACTTTAACTCCTGAAATCCAATCCTAACACTGTCATGGCAGTGATGGCTCGAACCTTATCAGGATCCGTCGAGATGCCCTTTTCATCTACCACGTGCCCTAGGAATCTCACTGTTCTCCTGAGCAGTTGACACTTTTTGGGAGCCAGCTTAAGTCCATGAGCCCTTAGCCTGCTGAAAACAACCTCTAGCCTCCTTAGAGCTTCAGTCTCATCAGGTGCATACACTAGCACATCATCCAAGTAGCAAAGAAGTGTCAGAAAGTTCTGGTCACCAAATATGCCCATCATTCTAAACTCTGACAAAACCGAAGTTATTGTGCTTGGGCCTGAAAACCTTAGAAATCTGCTGTCTAATCATACAAGGTGTACAGCTGTTCAACTGGTGCCTGCCCAGGGCTTACATCCAGATCTTCAAGGGCAATACAGGGTGACACATCCGCCACTCTGGTATTACGCCTTAAAGTAACAGGTCTATTGGAAGTATTCAAAATCCTGACAGGGACCCATATATCACCACTCATGGAGGCCACTGAACGGCAGATGATGATATCTTTCTGGTGGGCATGTGCTTTTTTTGGCTCGACCAGGATAGCACTGCCTTCAGAAACGGGTGAGTTTGCAGGTAACCTGCCCCATACCAGATGCTCTTGTCTTGGGAGTAGGGTCACTGCTTGTGTCAATTTCACAGTTCCAATGACGTCTGGAAATTATTCCCCTCTCCATCTATTAATACCAGATAACATGGTGAGGAACTGCATTATTTCAGGTGCTTTTGTGGATTCAGGTCTAATCATAACTTGCCAAAAGTGGGGAGACTGCCTGAACTGTTTGAGAAGATGTTTGATGACATTCGTGCCCAGGATTAATTGATCTTTTTGTCCAGAAACTACCATAACAGGTACATTGAAGGTACACTCATACACTTCCATTTTTAAACTGAGCACACATTTGGGCTTAACTTGTACCCCACCACAACCAACAAGCACAATGTTAGTCTGGTCATTGTCAGGTTCCAATGCTATTCTAGCGTCCCTCAATATCTGCTCAGTCTCTTCACTAATGGTGCAGGCCATGGAGCCTGTATCTAATAAAGCTTGTAATAAGACTATCATTCACTAGGGCGTTGGTGTAGAATAAGCTATCAGCCTTAGCCAACCTGGCTGTATTTTGGAACAATAAAACAGTTCCAGGCGTGGCGGATCTCAGTCTCTCTGCATACACCGACCCCATATCTTCATCTTGAGGGATGAGGGCTTCATCACTATCACTCACACTGTCCCCTCCCTCGTGTGAGTGACTTAGTTTCCCTGATTGGTTGAACTGTCATCATGCTGCATGACAGCAGGTTTTGGGCAATCTTTCCGCTGGTGCCCTATCTCTAAGCAGGCCAGACATCTCCTTTCTTTCATGCAATGTGATTGAGTTGAGTGGGAGCCACTACCACATACCTGGCATGGGGTGAAGCATGCTGTCGGTGAAAACTGTGGTCTAGTTGTTGCAGGGGCAGGCTGAGCTGCACGCTCCAACACTTTCTCAAGCATGCTCAGCACACGCTCCAGGGCGCTAGATTCTGAAGCGACTATTTCATTTGGCTTGGCTGGGTGACCTGGGGTGCACTTGACTGTGTTCACGTAAGCATGAGCGGCTTCAGACTCCAGAGGATCGATAGTTGTTACTAAGGTAGCCACCTGTAGAGTATGTGAACTGGCCATTTTTGCATTTGCTTTCCTTGCTTGGTACTCACGTTGATGCTCGTCCGTAGTTTCTTGCACTTCAGTAAATGACCACTTACTTATGGGTTTGCACCTAAATACACAGGCAAGACCAGGGTCGCGGCAGTTCCTAATGAACATCATAGCTATTTCTGCATCCATATTGTCCATTTTACTACCTTGGCACTGCAAGTGTCTATCTGCTGCTTCAGCAGCTGTGTTCAATCTCACCCAGTAATATACTGGTGTCTCTGTCGGTGCGGGGTGAGTTGCATAGAAGTCAGCTAGCAGTAAACATGAGGCAGGAGCTTCACTAAAGTAGCGCCTCAATATGCCATAGATTTTCTCAGGATTCACAGTGTCACCATGACGGGAGGTACTTTTCAAGCTCACCTTGACAATACTCTTTGCTCTGCCAAGGAGGTGATTTCAGGATTTCAGCTCCCTGTTCGTCAATTGGGAAGTCTCTTTTCTGCAGGAACATCTCCATCAACTCAATCCACTGTTGAATGGAATGTTTATCTGTCCCATCACCACGGTAAGTTGGGGGTTCTTTGATATCTGGCTTCACGATCAGATTCACCTTGGAAAGGCTGACTGTTGTATCAAGTGCTTCACCTCTGCTAGACTCAACGGGCGGTGGCTGAGCTGTTGTTAATGATGATTGATTGGCCCGCAGGCGGCTAGCTATTGATTCACCTATCTGATTCCCTAGCTCACCAATTAGCACCCGTAACTGTTGTGTAGTGTCGTCATTCTCAGTAATAGGTGTGGAAACCCAAGGACCAGCTACTGGTGTATCAGTGATTCTGCCTGATTCAAGTGGCTCACTGTGAGTTAGCACTGTTCTCCCACCTCTAGACACTATTCTTGGATCAAACAGACCCCTACTTCTCCCTATAGATGGTGTGTCGAAGGAGAACTGCCCTCCACCCGCCATAACTTACACAAAAGAAAAAAATGGTATACACAACACAACTTTGGCAATAAAGCACTAAGAAATAACAGCAGTCTAATGTCACTCCATGCTTAGAGTGCTTATACAAATAGAGCTACTAATACAGCCACCTCAACAACCGGAGATATTCACGACTCCCATTCCTCATAGACAACCAAGCAACTTGGCCTCGGCGATCGGCGGGGCTGATCAGTGGATCCGGGTCACGGCACCAGTTTTATGTAATGGTTGTGAGATGGCTGAATCACAGGTTGGACACACAGGGCTTCAGGGTTCGAAGTTTATTCTATGAAAGGAGCAAGGGGGCACGATTAGCACATCCACAGGCACACGTCTCTCTCTGGTGTCCACACCAGTGTTATCCAGCGTTTTGCCGGGAATATGGTGTGACGCTGAGTGTGCATCCATGCGTGTGTTACATACACTAATGTCCCCCTTGCAACATACGTCCAGTAGGAACACTCAAGCCAGAAAGAAATCAGGGCTTATCCTGAAGGAACCCTGGCGATGCAATCAACACTTTTCAAGGGAACAAAACAATGTAGTGGAGTTTTGAGAATGTTCACAAAAATAAAATCAACAAAAATTTAATATAAAATGAACTTGGCTACACATGTCGTGACAAGTATTACACTTATCGCTATCTTCAATCTCAGTGTGCAAGTAATACAATTTACCATACACATGGAAGTTAAACCTAGTACCGTTTTTATGTGTTAACATGTCCTGTCCTTGTTTAAATGTGACAGTTGCTCCTAGCGCGGTGGCCAATTTCACAAAAAAATGTCTTGGGGGTAAAACGGTATAAACAATGCATTCCTCAGCGTTGCTTCGTGTCGTTGTCCCGTACTGTCCACCAGGAACACCTCTGCATCCCCTTTGCGTTAAGCAATGCCTCTGCACAGGGTGCCGTCTGCCAACTCCACACAGTGTGTCTCAGGCTTAAATGTGTCATCAAAACTTTTAAATCTCGCCAAGTCGGTAATGATGTGGGAAGTAGCTCCAGTGTCAACCATCAAGCCCTTCTCTTTGATGCTGCGTGCTGGTTGCTGCTGAATCCCGATGTCTACACCCTGGACTTTAAAAACATAATCCACTGCTGCTGCCCCAGGTTCGTTGTCGTTCTCGTATGTGGCTTTCTTTGCTTCGTCTTTCTTCACTCCGTCTTGTTTATCTTTACGTCTACAAGTAGCATCGTTGTGGGTTTCTCTTTGACAATGATCGCACCATGTCTTTTTCCGACACGCTTTCGCTCGGTGACCCTTCATGCCGCACTTGAAACATATAATGTCCGCGTCTTCATTGCTCCTGTCATGTGCACTTGACTTGGCGGGTCTCCGTCTGGCTCTCGCCACCGTCTTCATCACATTGTCACTGGACTCTGCTGTAGTTAGCTTCTCTGTAGCTTCAAAACTATGCAGCTTTGTTTTGAACTCTGCAAATGTTATATTGTCCTCATTATGTGCAACCTGTATTGAGAATAGTTTAAAACTTTCAGGCAGCCCTTTTAAGACCATAGCAATAAGCAGACCATCGCCCAAAGCTTCACCTGCGTTCCGCAGCACCGTAATGGCAGTCTCTGCCCTAATGATATAGTCTGTTACCGTCTTGCTGCTCATCTTCTGAAGCGATGTCAGCATGGTGTACAGGTTGATAATGCGGGGCTTCCCTTTCCAGGCATAGTATTCCCTCAATATTTTCAATGCTTTTCTTGCATCGTCAGGTGCATCTCTCATAATCAATGAGACGCTCTTATTGTCCAAGAGTTGAATCAACTCGGTGTAGGCATCGGCATTCTTCTTATCATCTGCCGCTACCTCACCTTCGCCATTTGGTTCTCTCAGAACCGTATTCTTTAGTCCAAATAAATGCAGGTGACCTAGCACTTTAGTCTCCCACAGTTCATACTTGGTTTCATTTCTGTCGAACATGAGTCGAGGCAGCCTGCTTGTTTCTCGTGGCTCCATGATGCTTTCTCTTAGCCATAGCACGCTGTCCGTCGCAACTTTCTACTGGCGATTAAAACTTCAAAGACAAATCTCTTCTCCAAGTTGCTCCTGGGCCCATAACTTGTTGAGCTTTGCAGCTTCACCAGCATTAGACTCAGGGAATGATTTGACGGAAGCAATAATATCCTTTAGCTCCTAGGCATATTTATTGGGGACAAAGAACAACACAGGTCTACACCCTTCATAGTGTGACGACCTCATGAACTCAGTGTTATCAAAAATGGGTGCGTTCACAACCTTGCGCCCCACTGTGGTGAAAACATCACACTTCACATTAACAGCAGCACGACTACACATTACAACTGAGTGCACAAAATAAAAGAATGTCTCTCAACACAAATGTATCCACAACCATGGTTTGTTTTCTAAATAATTAATTTACCAATATTTCATGGAGTTTATAAATCATAGTGATTTAGTACTGTATGCTTAAATCCATTATAGTGTAATGGGAACTGTGTGTGCAGACCTAACACCTCTCCAGAGAACTTCTTAAGAAGTAACTGTTAGGGTGCGCTCGAACAGATAAAAAGTGGACCCAGGTGGCTGGCTTCGGTGCAAGCAGTGAGGTTTATTTACAGTGAAGGTAGTGACATATATACAGGAGGAGTAGTGAGGTAGAAGACCGGGTGTCAATCAGCAGCAGCAGAAAAACAGTCAGTGGTGTGGTGGATGATGATGTACCGGGCTGCGGACGCAGAGGTCACTCCTGGGCTGGTCGAGGTGGAGGTGATGATGGCTGTAGACAGAAGAGCAGGGATAAACTGGGTAAGGGAGACTGTGCATCGACCTAGGAGGCGGTGGCTGTTGGTGTAGGTGAAATCCAGGGGGGTCCAGAGGAGAGGTCCGAATAGGAAGAAGACACTAGAGATGGCAGGGCAGGATAATGACTAGTGTGCTAACCAGGACTAGAGATAACAAAGACAATCTTAGCATAAACTCGACAAAACAACATAACAACCACTGGCCTGAAGACAGAGGAAGAACTGGCAGGGGAGTGACTGGTGAACAGTGTATAAGTATGGAGGAGACTAATGAGGTGCAGCTGGTGAGTAATCAGGGAAGCGGGGCAGGTGTGTTGAATAGTGTAATCAGTGCAAGGGCTAGGCTAGTGTGAGGAAGAAGAAGAGAGGAAGGTGTAGCTGGGCAAACCTGACAGTAACAGTTTCATATCAGTTCCTGTCTTGTTACTGGAAACTGAGGGGGGACTACACTGCAATTCCACACAGTGTAAAAAATAGTCAGTGTCATATTCTTGGTCACATGCTCCCAAATTAATAATCTCATGCTATGTGGCACACTGCAGCAGATTGCAGAAGAGATAGTGGTATGTTATGTAATGAATATATGCAAAAATTATTCCAGTGGAACTATTACAATTTTATACCACTGCTCCACAGAACAAAATGACCATAATATACAGTATCTGTGGGTAGTTGAGTGACTCCTGGAATTTCAAGTTCAATCAATGTTGCATTTGCTACAGGGTTTAATTAAAGGACAAACTAGATGACTTAACAGTGGGATTGAAAATACAGTCAGGGAAAAAATTATTTGAACCCCAGCTGATTTTGAAGTTTGCCACTGAACATCTGACTGATTCAGAGGAAGACTGGGTGAATGTGTTGTGGTCAGATGAGACCAAAATCGAGCTCTTTGGCATCAACTCAACTCGCCGTGTTTGGAGGAGGAGGAATGCTGCCTATGACTCCAAAAACACCGTCCCCACCGTCAAATATGGAGGTGGAAACATTATGCTTTGGGGGTGTTTTTCTGCCAAGGGGACAGGACAATTGCACTGCATCAAAGGGAGGATGGATGGGGCCATGTACCGTCAAATCTTGGGTGAGAACCTCCTTCCCTCAGTCAGGGCATTGAAAATGGGTCGTGGTTGGGTATTCCAGCATGACAATGATCCAAAACACACGGCCAAGGCAACAAAGGATTGGCTCAAGAAGAAGCATATTAAGGTCATGGAGTGGCCTAGTCAGTCTCCAGACCTTAATCCCATAGAAAATCTGTGGAGGGAGCTGAAGGTTCGAGTTGCCAAACATCAGCCACGAAACATTAATGACTTGGAGAGGATCTGCAAAGTGGAGTGGGTCAAAATCCTATCTGACACACCTGCTTCACATCCCCAGATTACCTCCAGCTGCCTTTGATTAGTTTCTCCCTATTTATACCCTGTGCACCATCCACTCCTCTGCTAGTTCTTTCTAGTTTTTCAGGTCCATATGTTCTTGTCATCTGATTTTTTGTATATACCTAAGTTTGCCTTCTACTCACGTCCTTTTTTTTTTTTGAGCTCTGTTCCCAACTTCTGTTTCACCTCCTCGAGTCGCTTCTCCGGACCACAGACCTCCTCTGCTCCTTTCCATCTCCACCACGCAGGTCGATGTACAGTCTACTATTAACTGCCTGAACTAACTCTGTCTCCTCAGCTACCATCATCCCCGACCAGTCCAGGAGTGAACCCCAGCGTCCGCAGCCCGGTCCTCCCACATTCACCGCACCATTGAGTGTGTTTCTTCATACCTGCTGCTCGACATCTGGTCCCGCTTCTACACCTTCCATCTGGTTATGCACTGGCTTGTATTATATCACTGTAAATAAATTGAGCACTACTTGCACTGAAGTCAGCTACCTGGGTCCGTCATTTTTTCGACGTGCTCACCTCTGTGTCCAAGCAATCCTAACAGTGTGAAGCAGATTGTAAGTGTCATGATTCTGTCCCGTCGGTTTCCATTCTCATGCTTTTATTTTGACATTACTTCCTGTTTCTGTTTCACCTTGGTTTCAGACTTTTTACGTTAATCAGTACTCATTGTTTACACCTGTTTTCACTCCAATATAAGCAGCTTTTCCCTCCTGGAAAGCTGCCAGGTTGTTCTTGACTCCTGTGCAGACTTTCCAGTGTTCTTGTTTTTTGTATTTCCTGTTCTGACCCCAGATTGTGTAGTGTGACCATTGTGTTCTGCCTTGATTATTGGACTTCCCTCTCTGACCTCGCGTTTGTGGATTCCTCAGCTGGGTAAGTTTGCTGGCTCTGACCCTGGACTGTATTTTCGACCTAAGTGTGTGTTTCATGTTTTATGTAGTTTCTGTATGGGTTTGTTGTTCGTGCTCTTATTAAAGCACCCACAGCCCAGCCCTGCTCTGAGGAGACCCCCCCGACTCCAGCTGAAGCGCATGCAATCAGAAAGGAACTGAAAGCCCAGATGGCAAATCACTCTCCCTACCTGAAGTCTTTTGCCTGGGCCAGTATCAACCTGCAACCCATACGCAGTTCTGTTTCCCAGTGGGTTGGCCAGGCCACCGACCCTGCCCCTGTCCTGAGTCCTGCGTCCTCAGTTCAGTTGGGTGCTTTTTTTTGTCCCCTGGCCCGGACCCTAAGAACCACAAACCCTCGCCCTTTGAGAGAACCCGGTGGGCCATCTGTCCTGGGGGTCTGGGGAGGAGAATCAGGAGGAAGCCACCAACTGGAGCTGCAGTACCTGTTCCTGTTTCTGTCCAGCTGCTGCAGCCCTCGCCTCCGCCAGCATCCTGGCAGCTACAGCCCTCGACTCAGCCAGCACCGCTGCAGCCCTAGCAGTCCAAGCCCACCACCCAGTCTGTTCCTGCATCCCAGACCCCTGCCTCAGACTTTGTTCCTGTCCCTGTTCCTGACCCCGAGTGGGTCGGCCGGCACACTGATGCTGCCTTCAAGCCTGTTCCTGTTGCTTTCCCTGAGTGGGTCAGCCGGTGCCCCAACGCCGTCTTCGAACCAATTCATGGTCCTGTCCCTGAGGGGTTCGTCAATGCTGTTCATGGTCCCCGCTCGGTTGACAGCCCCGATGCCATCTCTTCCCTTCCTCCTGAGGGGTGCACCAACGATGACATCAATGCTGCACCTGTTCCTGGTCCCTGGTGGGTCAACAGCTGCGACACCACCTCAGTCCTTCCTCCAGAAGGCTTCATCGATGATGACGGCAATGACGCCCCACTTCTACCAGTTCCAGAGGAGTTTGCCAACAGTGACGGTGTCCCCCTTGTCCCAGCTCCTGAGGGGTTCACCGATGGTGTCAGCGCCCTTCTACCCGTTCCCGAGAGGGTCAGCCGGCGTGGCAACGTCGCCTCCAAGCCTGTTCCTGTTCCCATGGGGGCCAGGATCGCCTCAGCTGTGGTCCAGTCTGGTGGTGGTTCATTGCTGGTCCTGCCCCTGAGGCCACTCCCCCGGTTCTCTGTCTGGCACTGAAGACAATTCCCAGACCGGCGGTCTCCTGCTTGGTCCTGTGGCCGTCCTGAGCGGCCATCTGCCAGGTCCTGTGCTGTCCTCCTGAGCAGCCTCTCAGCTCTACAGCCTGGCACTGCGGCTGCCCTCCTGAGCGGCCTCTCTGGACTTCTGCCTGCCACCATGTTCTCCAGGGTTGTCTCGTGAGTGGTGGTGCCGTGTTTATTGTTTGTGGGCAGCCCATGGACTTTATTTGTGTTTCTTTTTGGGGGGGAGGGTCTGCCTGTTTGGTCCCGGTTTCCCCCGTCTTTGTTTTTGGACTCGGTGGTTTTGTCTTTTAGAGTTTTGTTTTCTCTTTGCCCTCCTGATTCAGACTGCTTTCTGTGTATGGATTATCAGACTTCAATCTCTGACCTCTTGTTTGTGGATTCCTCGGCTGTGTAAGTTTGCTGACTCTGACCCTGAACTGTATTTTTGACCTCAGTGTGTGTTTTACGTAGTTCTCTGTATGGTTTCATTGTCCGTACTCTTATTAAAGAGCTTTATAATTGAGTTCACCCTCGATATCATCGGCAGCTTCACGTGCCGATCCTGACAGTAAGGAAGACCAAAAAGAGCATGGTGGGGGTGCGTGTTTAACCAGTGAGACAGTGAAATATGGTCCAGGAAGTCTAGTTTGAGTAATCTGCAGTGATTTTAATATTCGCAAACAGGATTCTATAACTCTGGGAAGTTATCATGGTAACCTTTATTGCGACGACTGCAAGGTATAGAGTAAGACTCCAGGAATGTTTGCTTGAAGTATTTGATTAGTCAGTGCAGTTTCATGCCATTGAGTTGTATTACAGTAAAAGTGGAGCCAGGGTTCTTGTTTTTTTTTTGTTTGTTTTTTGCCAGACAACCCTGTTGTATTGCTAGAGACATTCGTCTACTTGTTGGTCTGATGGTGGCATGATCCTGGTCTCCAAATATTTTGATTTGATTCGATTCAACACACCAGTTCATCAAATGAAATATCAGAGTATCTCTTCAGGTATCATCATGGCACAACTGCTTTCCTATTTATGTACTCAAGCATTAACTCTGACATCAGTTAAACTCTGCATAAGGTTTCAGTGCATAAGGCTTATGGAGGAAATATGAAATGGGTCCAACACATTTCCAGCAAAGGGGCATGTCAGTCTGATGAAAGACATCTGCTGATATTTTCTCACATACAGCCATGGCCAAAAATATTGGCACTCCTGCATTTCTATCAGATAACGCACCACTTCTCCCAGAAAATTGTTGCAATCACATTGTTTGCTATTCTCATGTTTATTTCTTTTGCTTGCATTAGAAAAACACAAAAAAGCCAAATCTGATACATTCCACACAGAACTCCACAAGTGGACTAGACAGAATTATTGACACCTTTTCAAAATTATCAGAAATAGTTGTATTTCAAGCATGTGATGCTCCTTTAATTTGTAATGAAGCTCACCTGTAGTAATAAACAGGTGCTGGCAGTATAGAAATCACACTTGCAACCAGTTAAAATGGAGAAACGTTGACTCAGCCTTGTGTTGTGTGGACCACACTGAGCATGGAGAAAAGAAAGAAACTGACTGAGGATTTGAGAGCCACAGTAGTGGAAAAGCATGGACAATCTAAAGGCTACAAGTCCGTCTCGAGAGATCTTGCTGTTCCTGTGTCCACTGTGCACAACATTGTCAAGAACTTTACAGCCCATGGCGCTGTAGCTAATCTCCCTGGATGTGGACGAATGAGAAAAGCAGACATATTGCAAGAAAGGATTGTTGGAATGGTGGATAAAGAACCTCCATCAACTTCCAAACTAATTCAAGGTGACCTGTGACCAGATGTGGACTATGTCTTAAAACACTTTCCACACTGACATCAGCCCTTAGTCCAGATGGCTGCATATACTAAAGACATGAACAGGACTAAGAGAAAAATCATAATTTAGAAGGGAAAATTTGATTTAGAAAAATTCTGTTTGCAAATATGATTAAAAGTTGAAAGCAATTCAGAGCGGCATGGTGAACAGTGGTTAGCTGCATCACTGTCTGGTACGGCAGCACTACTGCTATGGACTGCAGGCACATGCAGAGCGTGGTAAAGACTGCGGAGAAAATCACCAGGACTCCACTCCCCTCTCTGCAGAGCATCTACCACCGCAGGGTGCATAGGAAAGCTACCTCCATCCTCAAAGACCCCATCCACCCCCAGCATGGACTGTTGAAACCCCCACCCTCCAGCTCGAGGTTCAGAAGTGTGAAATGCTGGACCCCTAGACTGAAAAACTCTTTCTTTCTGACTGCCATCAGACTTGTAAACAGCTGACTCAGGAGCTACCTCATATAATTCCACCCGTACTGTTTACACACTCAGCTCACACATGCATAATTGTACACTCACTGCTGAATATTTGCACACACAGCTCCCATGTAACATACATTCTCTTTTCATTATATTGTGTTGTTGTATTCTTCATGGACTCAATGGACTTGTCTCCATACTAATGGACTTGTCTCCATACTTGTCCTCTTAGATCTCAGTGCTGCTTTTGACACCATTGATCACAGCATCTTACTGCAGAGACTTGAACATGTTATTGGGATTAAAGGAACTGCACTAAGTTGGTTCAAATCTTATTTGTCAGAAAGATTTCAATTTGTTCATGTTAATGACGAATGTTCCACACAAACTGAAGTTAGTCATGGCATTCCACAGGGCTCTGTGTTAGGTCCAATTCTCTTCACTTTATACATGCTCCCTTTAGGCAATATTATCAGGAAGCACAATATAAATTTCCATTGCTATGCAGATGATACTCAGTTATATTTATCTAACAAGCCAAATGAATCAGATCAGCTGGTCAAACTTCAAGCATGTCTTAAACACACAAAGGCCTGGATGGCCTGTAACCAGCAAATTGGTGGTTCGACTCCCTGTCTCCCCGCATGCCTAAGTGTCCCTGAGCAAGACACTGAACCCCGAATTGCTCCCGGTGGCTTGATTAGCGCCGTTGTGTGGCAGCTGTCGTCATCAGTGGGTGAATGGTGGTATGATCTCCCTGTAAAGCGCTTTGGAAAAAAGCGCTATATAAATACAGTCCATTTACCTTATTTTGTAAAGTGTCCTGAGATGACTTGTGTTGTGATTTGGTGCTATACAAATAAAATTGATTTGATTTGATTTGATTCATTATGCTTCTTTCATTGGCTGTTGTATTTTCATTATGTTTCTCTCATTGGCTGTTTTTTATATTGTGGTCTTGTATTTTTCTTTCATCAGCATCAGCGGTTTTACAGTGCCCTAGATTTGGAGATTTAGATTTTGTATTACCTATTTATCTGTGCTATATTTCACTTATATTGTGTGGCATTTGTGTGAACAGCAAAGTAAGAATTTCATTGTACATGGAAACACGTTTCCTCACTGTGCATATGACAATAAACCCTTGACCTTGACCTAGTGCTGTTGCCTCACAGAAAGAACATTCTGGGTTCTGTGGAATTTGTATGTTCTCCCTGTGCCTGTGTGGGTACTCTGGCTTCCTCCCACAGTCCAAAGCCATGCAGCTTAGGTTCATTGGCAACTCTAAATTGCCCCTAGGAGTGAGTGTGGGTGTGTTTGGTTGTCTGTCTCTAAGTGTCAGCCCTGTGATAGACTGGTGACACCTCTCGCCCAACGTCAGCTCGGATTGGCTCCATGACCCTCTTCAGAATAGGCATTATAGATAATGGATGTGTCATGCTTTGGCATTGCTTCCTGTTCTGAGAGCTTTTATTTTGTTGGACTTCCTGCCCTGTGTCACCTCACCTGCCCCAGCTTTACCTCAGTACTCAATCACCTATTGCTTTCACCTGTTCCTCATTATCTCCCGGTCTGCAGCTCATATATAGCTTCTTTTCCCCCTCAGTCCCTTGCTGGTCCATTGATGTTACTACTATCCTGACAGTGCTGAAGACACTGACACGATACTCCCCACGCCTGGCCTTTCTTCTCCTGTTCCTCTGCACTGATGACACTGTCACCATTCCAGTCTTATCTCCTGCCTGAACTGTCTTGTCTGTAAGTTCCTGAATCTCCGGTGATGCTGTCGCACTCCTGGTCTGCACTACATGCTGTGTACCAGCAACGCTACCACATTTCAGCTTTAACCTACTGCCTGTGAGTTCCTGCATCCCCAGCAACACTGCTACGTCTTGCCCTGCATTATCTGCTGTGTGTTCCTGATCTGCCAGCAATGCTGTCGACTATCCTGACTCAGTCTCCTTACCTGTGAGTTCCTGAATCCCCAGCTACACTGGTGTATCTCCTGTTCCACATTACCTCCTGTGTGTTCCTGAAATTCCAGCTACCCGACCACTCTCCTGCCTGCTTGACTCACCTGTGTGTTCCTGACACTCTAGCTACCCCGACCACTCTCCTGCCTGCTTGACTCCCCTGTGTTCCTGATACTCCAGCTACCCCGACTCCACTCCTGCCTGCTTGCCTCACCAGCTCAACTTGCCTCTACACTGGTGACATCTTGGCCCTGCACAAGTTACCTGTGGGTTCCTGGCTCCCAGCTCCATCTCCCAGTCGCTCCTGCCTGTCTGACTCACCAGAGTGCACCTGGTACCTCCGCTACTCCTTGGTTCTTTATATCATATTTACTTAATAAAGACTTTCTAAACTCCTCCCTAGTCTTGGTCTGCATTTTTGGTCCTGTGTGAGCATCATAGAGGGATGGATGAAAGCGATTCAGAGTGTACAGTCGTGTGTTCAGACTATTGGTGAATAACAAAAACCACACTCGACTGTCCATATGGGAAGCATCACAATCTGTTTAACTACTTCTTACTACACCAGTTTCTTACACCAAACTACAATGAGCATAAGGGCAGGTTATTGCTTAATTTTTTTTAATCTCATGTCATTTGACTACCATCCCAGTTGGACCACTTTACCATAAGCCCATGTTCAGATAATGAGACACTACAGTCTCCATGATTCGACACGGTCCCTGAGGTTGCAATGACCCTTATGAGTTATTGCATAAGGCAGTTTAACTGTGATTTAGCAAATATTCATATTTGAGCAAATTCTACCCCAGCTATATAAAGAGAAAAAGTTTGAGGTACAGGACACAGGTAAGATGGTACAAGGAGAAGCAAGATTCTGAGAAAATAACAGTACTTTTGTTTAAAACATCTGTGCAACAAGTTTTTAACTCATTTAATCTGCAGGTTCAGAATCTGCAAACTACAAATGTAGATTACTGAATTCCAAACTAGAAATACTGTTGGATGAGTTTGAAATCACAAACAATGATCCTACAATTTGTGTACATTAGCTAATCCTAATATAATCAAAACCAACTGATTCACTAATCAGGTAAATGACCATGTATAAACATTCAGTTCACTTCATGCACCATAGGTTTTTATCTTCTGAGAACTGACTCTACCCACTTAAATATTTGTGCTCATTGTGTTACATTAAAAAAAGCATAAACCCTGTACACTGACTTGACTCTTGAAGCACATCACTGTGGGTTGTCAGGATAGCCTTACAGGATACATCTATTTACACTTGTTGACATATGACAAACAGCTTATCTCTTCCCTGTCTTCACACACCCAGTCACAGTCCACTTGCCGCAAACTCTTCTCATCCCTGAGCCATAGTCACAGGGTTGCACGAATGTGCCCGCTCTCTCCACTTTTCTTTTCCATTAACTGATGGGCTGTTTCTTACATCAGCAGAATGGATGTGACAGCTACACTGGTGCTGAATCACTTTCTCAGTGGCCTGCCAACTAAAACATTGGAGATCCGTGAGCAATTTCCATTCAAGGGTGAGGGAACATGTACTGCTGTTTCTTTATCTACACATGGCACATGACAGAACATGTTTACAGCCTGGTGCAAAAGCAGTTTTGGTCTCTATAGTTAATTTCCCCTAAAATGACCAATGTACAGGGGGTACATTTTTATATAACTTGCCCTTTTAAATTGGCTTAAAGTCATGCATAATTAAGGGCAGTTCCAGGCAGGAGAGTCCCACCACATGTTGCCAGCTGCTATGCTTGAGCTCCACTCATGCTCCACTTCTTTGCCCATTTAGCTGGAGTTAGGCAGAGTCGAGTGCTACCAAGATAGCAAGGGCCAGACTTTAGCTTCTGAACTGTTTTTCAGAAGACCAGAGGGTGATGTCACAGAGGGTTTTTCCATCTTTTATATACAGTCTATGGTCATGATTCTCTGAGCTCCCATCCAGCGCCATCATCAGCACTTTACGACCAAATACCTGTCAAGCTAAACACATTCCATTCAACCTCAGCTGTACTTTGTGTTCACTGCTAACTCTCTAAAGTAAGATGGTGAATATTTTACCTGCTAAACATGTTAGCATAATTATGAGCATTCAGCCCAAAGTGCTGATGTGCCAAACAGATGTGTCAAACAATCTGTTTGAACTCCTCCCCTCTGGACGGCGTTACAGGTCACTGTGCACTAAGACAACCAGGCACAGGGACAGTTTCTTCCCTCAGGCTGTCACACTGATGAACACTTAGTCCACGACAGTGTGATTGGACAATAACCCTCAGTGCAATACCTGTGTATATATACATTGCTCTTACCACTTACCTGGAGTTGAATCGAAGAATAAACCAGTTTCATTATCTTGGTAATGATGCCAAAGACAAACCCTGTGAGGTTAATCCACAGAGTGACAAGCTTGGTGAACCTGCTGTGCAAAACTGGTGTTTACTCAGAATGTTGCCAGTCTTGATTGGAGAGAAAATAGGAAGTCCAGATCATAACGAAGTATGGCAACTAATTTTACAACTCCGAGAAATTGTGGAGTTGATCTGTGTACCAGCCATATCTACTGGTCAAATAGGCTATTTAAGAGTTCTTATTGATGAATATCTGTATTTCAGACAACATGTGTTTCCTGATGACCCACTGAAGCCCAAGCATCATTATATCTGTCATTATCCAGAGCTTATTGTGCACTTTGGGCCACTTATTCGTCTGTGGACATTACGATTTGAGAGCAAACACACATACTTTAAACAGTGTGCAAGGAAATTGCATAACTTTAAGAACCTTTCCTCAACTCTTGCAGAGAGGCATCAGCTTCTTCAGGCTTTTCTGAGTGCTGGCAACTTCTTCCCACCAGCTGTTGTAGTAGAGAAGGGTACACAGTTTTTCTTTGGGGACTACAATGACAACATCAGAGAATCAGTTGCACATCACACTTTTGAACCGGAAAACACTCTCATAGCCCATGAAGTGACTGTGAAGGGTACAAAGTACAAAAAGAACATGTTCATTGTGGTTGATGATGGCGAGGAGGGTCTTGTTGTTGGAAAAATTAAAGTAATACTCATCCATAGAGATTCAGTTGTGCATTTTATTACTGAGAAATATTGGGCTGTGCGTCTCCCTGATATGGGTGTTTATTGCCTTACACAAAATCAGAAAGGTTACTGCTGTGTTAGCCAAGAGAACCTGCTTGATTACTATCCGTTGCCTGAATACACTGTGGGTGGCATCACATTAATAGTTCTCCACCATTTTTTCCTCTCATTGTAGGCAATGTCTACTTTAGATGAAGAAATCAAAGGCATCATCCTCAAGGCACTGCCAAATCTTTCTATAGAGACTCTATTGCAACTACATAATTTCTAGGCTTCGATGCTCTGGCTTAGAATCAAAGGAAGACCTGAAATATGTACAGCAGGAAGATGTGGCTGACCTCTTGCCTGTTATTCAGCTCCGGAAGCTTTTGGATGCATTTAAATTAGGTAATACATTGCATTTCAACACAATATGGTGGATATGATCAAGCCTTGAAATGTACATGAATGCCACAAAATGACACAAGTAAATTTAGTCTGTGTACAGTTTTTTATAGTTCTATAGGACACTTTGTCAGGTCACCATATTTTAAGTGCCATTCACTTAAAACATTTGATCTTTGTTTTAGAGACAGATGTAGTCACTCTAGATCTCACAGTACTTCCAGGCCCCTCATCAGTCTACACCCCATCAGCACTGGAAAGTAGTTCATCATTATCAAGGCCATCATCCCCTGCCATTTCATCATCTCG
>NW_018128022.1:944813-946102 GCF_001952655.1 Monopterus albus | reverse complement strand
TGTTATATCAGATGAGCTTTCACATTTATTTATATCCCAGCAAAGCATGCACATTCTTCCATGTAAAGATATACAAGTTAAGATGCTCTCTGAAATTACTATTTCATGTTTCAGGTGGAACAGAGCATATGACTGCAGGACGCTGGATGATCAGCCTTGAGGGCGAGGTCCTATGTGAGGGCATCCAGCCAACATTCGTGACGGGGCTTGCTGCTCTGTTTTCAGTGTACTACATATTTAATCTGCAGTATCTAGAGGAGGCTGCCTGTACACTAGAATTTATTTAAAGGTAAAGTTTGTGTTGTCCAACAGACCTGTTTCACAGCAGTCATTCTGACATGAAATTGTAGGGTACACACAGGTGTTATTGATGATATTAATTAAACTCCAATCCCATTAATATCTAACAGAGCCAGGGTCCTGGTATAGTAATACCAACTCACTGGAAATATTGCTACACATAAATAGAACAGAACCACAACTAATGTCAGTAGTAATATCTGTGTTTACCTGCTATGTCATGTCAAAATGGCTGCTCTGAAAAAGGTCTGTTGTCTTTACTTGTCTCTAGCTGCTTGGTCATCATAGCCAATTTACTTATGATTGTTGAAGTAAATATATGAGCACCAGTAGTCATGCCAACAATATCTTCACAACATTGATATGGTATTCCATTAAAAATATTTTGATATATGATTTTGATCATATGTACGAGCCCTATGTCATATAATAGCAGACTTTTTCTTTTCAGCCTCTAATCTTGGACTAATATGTTTATCAGACGATTCGTTGGTATCAACCCAGAAAGAGGGATCAAGGCCAGACGGGGTACGATAGTGTCCAAGAGGACGGGGAAGGTTGTTCAGAAGAAGTCTGTCACAGTCAACCCCCATGTGTCCACTCTTCTGAAAAATCTCATAGACTTTGAATGGCATTTCATTGGCCAGTAAGCGATCATTACCCTGTTCACATCAACACAGCCATGCTTAGTTCCCAGTTTTTGTCCTAGATTATATATATGTTTTCCTGTCTACTAAATATGCTACTCACCACTTGAAAAATGTGGGTTTTATGCTGTAGAAGACTGAAGAAAAACTATGTGAACCAGAAGGGAATACAGTATATTTACTTGTCCCAGGACAGGAGTGTTCTTGCATATGTTCAGTTTTGCCTTTTAAGGCCACTTTGCATAAAACAGTCAGCAGAATATTGGCAGACACTTGATCAGATCTAATCTGAATGAACTCAGAGTAATCTCTTTCTGTTTTAAAATAACCATTTAAGTTCAA
>NW_018128022.1:927326-944497 GCF_001952655.1 Monopterus albus | reverse complement strand
AAGTTTATTTAAAAAAGCTGATTACTGTTGTGTTGTGCATACTGTAAAGAATTTTTTTTAATGTATTTACAAATTAAGTACAGTTTTCAGTTGATGCTGCAAAATAAATGTTACATAATTGACTTTTGTATTTTCTAAATCTCTTCTTTCCATTTAATTTTGTATTGCTGCATGTTAGTTAAAATCATTATTATATATTGTAGAGAATATCACAATAAAATTGGTAATCAAGGTTACAGTAAAGGCAGTGCTTAATTCATAGTAATTGGCTGTCATCAATGCTGCCACTAATATGGTCTATTTACAGAAATGACTACATGGTACTGTATTTGGATTATGGTGAAATTCCATTGTTAATGTAAAAATAAATATTGTAGCTATACCATAGTATACTGTAATTTCAGTAAGATACAGCATGATACTGTGTTTTAGTATATGGTATTATAACAGTAATACTGTAGAAAAACAGTAAACTACTGGCAACCCTGCTGCCAGTAGTTTACTGTAAAATCAAGAATATACAGAAATCTACTGTAATTCAGTACATGACATTATTACAGTAGTATACTGTAAAATAGATAACAGTAGGTAAACTGTAGAAAAAACAGTAAACTACTGGCAACCCTGCTGCCAGTAGTTTACTGTTTATTTACAGGACAATTGTTTACAATTAAGCCTTTCTGTGTAGAGTTTGCATGTTCTCCCTGTGCCCAGTTTTGTCTGTGTACTCTGGCTTCCTCCCAGAGTCTAACGACGTGCAGGTTAGTTTGACTGGTGACTAAAGTTCCCATAGGTGTGAATGAGAGTGGTTGCATCTCTGTATGTCTCTGCCGGTGCTTTATCGACGAGCTGTCCTATGTGCACCATCTTGCCCAGTGTCAGCTGGGATTGGCTCCAGTCCTACTGCAACCCTCTACAGGATGAACAGTATATGATGGATGGATGCTGGAAACACTGAATGCATTATGTTTTCTACTAGAGTGAAAAGAGAAAAAAACAACAAAGTGCACTGATCTTCATCAATGTTTTCTGCACCATGACTATATGAATAGCTTTGCTTCACAATTGTTCCTGTCATTATCTAACTAATAGAGTTAAGCTGCTCTTGGAAGGTTTTCTAGCTTTTTCTGAACCATTGTTATTTCCACATCATGGGGAAGAAATATTATACTGCAATCTGGTGTTAAACCCCTTTGTTTTAGAGAGCAAAAAGGTGAGAACAAAAAGGTGAGGGCGAAGGATAGTCTGTAATCTGGGGAACAAAGCCATATTATTTCTAAAGTGTTCCTGTTTTGTTCCAAGAAGAAATCCAGATATCTTTCGCAGTCTAATTGCATACAGTGTGAAAGTCACTGTGTAGACGTCCACTAAGCAAGGCAACCGGTCTCATTTGTTTACAGTACCTGCAACAGACATGAGTGTGCAATATGTTTTAAGGATACTGCTCACATGTAAAAGCAAAAGTTTTTCCAGGAAACAGGCCTAAAGATCCTGATGTAGAAATAAAACATCTGAGTCAGATCCCATCTGTAAAACTTTAGGATAAATTAAAAATTTTCACTTGATTTAGATAATAGTCTGGCATATTCCTGCAGGTACTGGGGGCATGTAGTACTGCAGATTCTTCCAGAAGTTTCTGTTTGAGCACCATTTGGTGAGTTTGTTGGTTCCAAGAGAGGTTTGCTTCCATTTCAGAGCTCCTTGTTTCCTCTTGATATAGCGAAGAGACTCTGGCAGGTGGCTGTAATCCACAGGGCCATCTGGTAGAGTAGAATACAGTGTTAAATGTGTTCACATTTTATTTGATCAAATATTCAAAAATATTTAGAAAAAAAAACATATAGCATCTTAGTGTCACTCCTGGCCCTTTGAGATTTTGGTTGTAGTGTAACAAGCTCGAACATTTCTACCCAGGTTTGCAGCTGGTGTGGCCCATTACCAGGACACTATTCTTAAAGGAATAGTTTAAAAAATTTTGGGAAACCACTTTCCCATCTTGGCAAGTCATAATTCCAGCCTCAGTTATGTTTGTTCTGCCACTGCCTTCACCCTGTCCTCTCATTTCCCTAGACCTTCCCTGCCCACTCACAGGCCTGTTCCCAGTTTCTTCATTACTTTTCCCACTATTTAATTCCACCTTCTTGCAGCTAGACTGTCATGTTCTTCATGTTTGCTGTGGAGATCTGATATCTGTCTTCCTTTTTGTTCCCACCTCAATGTATGTTAATGTAACTGCACCTGCTTCTGTGCCTGCAGCTGGGGAAGCAGTTAGAATATGAATGAATGTCACTTTCAACATTTTCCCATTTAGGGGTCGCCACAGCGAATCGTCACACTGATGATTCGCATGTTGACATTTGGCATGTGTTTTATGCCGGATGCCCTTCCTGACGCAACCCTGATTTGAACCTCCGCTGCAGCGGTGAAAGCGCTGCGCCTTAACCACTAGGGGGAAGCAGTTAGAAAACCACAGTATTTCTTGGCTCTGAGAAGTTTCTAGGCAATCAGTATACTGCATGCACATTCTCTGTGTGGCATACAGTTAAAAATAGGTAAAAGATTCTGTAAAATGAATAAAGCATACTGCAGATGATTACAGTGCCCCTCCATATAGTACATGACTTCTGGTTTAAAAACCATTGTTGCTAAGCTATAACTACCACCCTAGTCTTGATTTGCTGTCAGCTATCAGACTGGTAAGAGTGACCACCAACTAAAGATGGACAAGGGTGGCTAGGGAGTGAATGCAGTGCTTCCATCCTTTTGGAGAGTTGCTCTGACCCATATGGGATCCACATTGCAGCTATAAGCTACTATATTAAACCTTATTGTAAACAAAACCTTTCTGTGAGCTCTCAGGTAATTTTTCCTTGTTGACTGGAAGTTCACATTCATTTATGGGACACTGATGAAAGTTCACTTAACAACTTCTAGGGAGTTCATGAACAGCCATTTACTACATGAAGACTCTCAGAATCTATCCTCACCGATTTCCACCAGAATCACACGAGGGTCGGTTTGGGTCAGTGAGTCGTAAAGGCCAACTCTGTGCTCATAGCATAGCTGGTTTTGGTCACCATATAAGGACAACACTTCTTCTGTTTTGCCATCAGTGGAGGCTATTTCCTGTCTTGACAGTATGATTATCAGTCTGCGACACTGGCGCACTGTAGCAGCAATGACATCATGCATCGCTGTAAGAGATCAAACATAGGAAACGAAACAAGTGATAAAGGCTAGATATGTCTTTGTGTTATCCAGTGACTGACTTCCTGAAACCCATGGCCTACAAACTCTCTGTGTTTAAACTACAAATGACTATTTTCAAGGTATAATATAAGATTTTAGGCAAACTTCTTCAAGGCAGCCATTTTTTCCAGTTCTAGACATCCAATTGTTTTAATTTCACAATAAGCAATGTGTGGAATTAAACAGCACATCAACTTCATTTATTTTGTCAGTGTTAAAAACCAGTTCACCCAGCTTACAAGAAGACATCTTCTAGGGCCTGTGGAATATCCTGAGCAACAATGATATCCACTGTTTGGCACATTTAGTTGTATATTGTTAACTCAGCTAACTGCAGTGATCTGTAATGCAACCATGTAGTGCATGGGAGCCAACACAAAGTAGAAGATGAACATGTCAACTATGTATATGCAAAAAGTTTATAAGGCAATGTAGTCACCACCCATAATCAGACCACAGGGATGCTTAAATGTAAACATGACTGTGTTTCCAAGTACACTCCACAAGGTACCTCTATTTCACCTTTAAATATAAACCAGGTGTCAGTTTCTGACCTTCTCCGGGGCAGTCATCCCGTCCTCTGATGTATAGAGTGTAACCATGTTTTTTCTCCAGCTCCTCAGGCAGGATCTGCAGAGCAAAGTCTGCTGTCTCAGCATTACTCATGCTGTTGGGATGGAGGAAGCTGACGTAGCCGTCATAGAGCTTACCATCCGGAGCTGTGGAGGAGACAGCACTGTCACCATAATCTGTAATCTGTCTCTTTAAATCTTTCTGGTTATGTTTGCTGTTGAATTTGTTGAGTATTTATTCCAAAATGCTGACACCTGTTCTCAGTCGGCTGACTGGCAAACAAGTTTCAGTTTTGTCACTAAAGCAAACGAGAATTCCTAGCAATACCTGACATTTGATTACACGGAATAGCGTACCTCCTACAGATAAAACTCTGACCTTGTTTTTTGGAAAAGTGTCTTGACAGTTTCCTGTAAGCCAACACCAGATCTACTCTAAACAGGAGGAAGGCAGGAGCCAGGGCAAGAATAGCCAAGGAGGCAGTGAGGCAGAGAGCTACAGTGGTGTAGATGGCACTGTGGTCATCTGGAGAGAGGAAGAGACAGACAAATTCAAATCTGTAGCTTGAGACTTGTAAACTTAGAAACAAAATTAGAATAAACAAGTACTTTTCAAAGATTTTTAGGAATGATCTATCCTGTGGGACCCTTTTTAGGCAACTAGCACTAGGCAATTTTCTAGGCAACTTATTTGGTTGTCACAACACAAAGGTAGTTTGTTATAAAATAAAAAGAGAGAGCAGAAAAAAAGATTAGAGTACCTTCTTGAAGCCACACCAAGCCTTGACTTGCTTTGACTGTGCTGCTTATATAGCAATGAATGGGGACATTCAAGAACCAGCGACGGACTTTAGAGATGGACAGAGTGGACAGACCAAACACCCTTCCGTTTGTGTGAATACTAACAGAAAAAGAACCAGTCATTCAATCCATCAGTCTGTCAATGCAATACTGCAGCAGGCAGTTAATATATCAAGCAATAATATTGTGTTTTTATTCTGTTTTGTTTAAAAGCTGCATTTGCAATATTTAGCAACAAATATAAAATATCAAGGGCTGATTGTCAGACTTCTTTAATGGCTGAGAAATGCTGTTTACTGACTTTTACCCTAATGTCGAGCACTTCTGATAAATAAACCAATATCAGATTCCTTTTCCAAGAACTGTTAATGTGATGAATTTGTTTAGTTAACACCCATTTCCATGATCAGGAACAGGCTGAAACAGCATGACAGGAAGCAGAAACTCACTATTCCCAGGAGTCGTTGAGTTCCTCATGGTCCTCCACAATTGTCTCGTTAATAGTCCAGTACATGTTAAAGAAATCATCCTCACTGAAGCCTATGTAGGCTAAACACCTGAGCTTCACTCCAATACCTGGTCATCAAGTGAAATTAAAAAAGAAAGCAACTGTCACTCTACATGTCCTGATGTTGTGATAAGATTGTCACTGTGATGGAAAATTCTTCAATGTCACAGTTAATTGTTACAGAAATTAGTCCAATGAAAACATCTGAAAACAAGGTCTGAAAAAGTCCATCATTTGTTAGAGCCTTTAAATCTGAAGGGTTGACTTCTGACAAATTCAGGCCCAACTGCAAACTGCAATTTTGAAAGGATTTTTGTTGATAGACACAATTGATGGTTGAGAGCAGGGGTGCCCAATATGTCGATCACAAAGGTAGTGTTGGTAGATCGCGTGCCATTCAAAAATAAATTAGATGTATCCAGCGTAAAACACGTGCCAAATGTTAACATGCGAATGGCCAGTGTGACGACTCGCTGTGGCGACCCCTAACGAGAAAAGCAGAAAGTGATATTTATATATAGCCTATCATCCATCCTCCCTATGGCATTTGCTACTTGATTGACATGCAGGGCAGCCAGTCTGAGGTCTTGTCTTTTCTGACACACGAGTCACCAAACATGCACAGTCAACCGTACGAGCTACTGCAAAACTCCAGTGAGCGAACTACCTTGTCAGCCTTCGAATTAAAGGGTATAAAATGAGTGGGGGAGGCAATCAAGTAAGAAACTGGAAACGTACCGAAAATGAGAGGACTTTTTTTTTCATGACGTTATATTCGAAGTGCGTTTAATTGATCTACCAATGTACCATCACTATTCCGAAGAAGGGAAATGTGGCACTTTCAGACCGTTCATAAAAAACTACGACACTCATTCATACATATATTGTGTGTGTGTGTGTGTGTGTGTGTGTGTGCGTGCGCGCGCATAGTATTTTTAGTGTAGGTTGATCATTTTGACTTGGTCATTTGAAAAGTATCTCGCAAGGCAAAAAAGTGTGGGCACCCCTGGTTGAGAGGTTTGAATATGAAAGGCATGCTCGCAGGTGATGATGCATTGTATACTAAACTCAAGCCTGCCCAACATACTGTTTGTGTGTGTCACTGGTAATAATTTGTGACAAAGTGCTACTTGCCCACTTTAACCATGACCACTTCCTCTTGAGGGTACACCAGCTCGGGCTCTGCACGCACTGTGTTTGTAAGGGCTAAAGACACAAAATGAATCATAAATGATTCTTCATTAGAGATTCAATCTGATAACACTTCAGGCTAAAGTGACCTATAGAACCTACCATTGTCAATAGTCAGCTGGATGCTGCGTGCAGCTGTGTAATTCCTGCCATTCAAGTTAATATGTACCAGGCAAGTGTATTTCCCAGCATCCATCTCTGAGACTGGTGGCAGCCTCATGATACCATTCTTATCCACTGAGATGGGCTTCACTAGGCGACAGTCCTGCACAGAAACACAGACTGTGATTATTTACAGCACAATAATAACTACAAACTTTATTTATAGAGCACTTTTCAAAGTGCCTTGCACAAGGCAACAGATTAAAAGCCAACAACAACAAAATTAATTACTTTAAACTGAACCTAGTGGAAAGTTTTAAAAGGTTAACCAATAGTAAAATAAAACAAAAATAGAATATAAAAATTTTATTTAAATCAGGATAAGCTGGTAACACTTTTTTCATCTTTCTATTTAGCATTAATAAGCAGTATATCCACATTTAGTAAATTATTTATAAACCATTATAATGTCATTGTAAGAAGATACTGTATGTGTTTATTAAGGTATTTGTAAATAACTGTAATGCCTCCTGTGGATGCCCATAAGTAGATGTTGGTGTATAAACAGATATCAGATGACAATATAGTAAAGCACTGTACAGTAATAATATAAAATAAGGTTCACAGGAGAAGTTGAACCAGTTAACAAATATTGTGTTTTAATAAACAAATAAAATGTTCACCTATTTATTGTTTTGTTTTTTTTTAAATTTTGTATAAGACTGTGCTCTATTTCAATTGTGAGAAAGAGAGATTTCTTGAAGAACTTAAACTCAAACTAAATGCTATAGGCTCTGTTTTCTGATGCTGTATACAGTCCAGTGTTGACAGGGAGTGGTTTGGTAGAATGGATAATTTGTACCATTATATGGGCCTGCTCCCAGACACAGATGTTTATCTGCAGCAACAACACAAATAGCACTCAGTGGTAACATTAGCAGCAGCTGGAGCAGATGTTTTCTTCAACCTTCACACAATCACACATTCCTGATGTGTACAGTAGGGGGCAGTGCTGCACTGATCAAACAGTGCACAGGACATGCATAAATCACCAACAAACAAATCAGGGTTATGGAATAAATACACACCCCTGCAAAATGAACATTATAAACTGGCCTAGGTTTATGCAGTATCTGCAGCAGGCCCTTCCTATGATTTTAATGATTGTCTCTGTCCACTTGGCTTTTCATTGGGCTCTTTTCCCATGGCAGGGTTTATATTAAACTGCACAAGTGACCACAGTCACAGCATGGTGCTACTCTGTATTCTGTGTCATGATAAAGCACAACAGAGGAGAAAGACACATACATGCAAAAAATTCTGCACATGAACATCATGGTGCTGTTTTACCTTCATCCATTGTATGCTCCTTGTGGTATTCAGTTTGAAAATCTCTGGCTGTTGGCAGGGAAGCGCTCCACTGACTCCCTTGGTGATGGATTTATTCTGAGGTGGCTCAGGACACTCTCCACTGGACACTGACACGCCTAACTTGACTCTCCATAATCCAGTCTTATCCCTAAAAAGAAGGAGATGAATGCTGAGCTGCAGAAAAGGCAAATCCAACTAAAATATGACCTTATACTGTGTGACTCTAGGTGATTTTACATTTTCATTTGTGTGTTTGTGTTTTCATTAATTTATTTTTTAAGCCATTATTATTCTTATAAACTGTTTCCTGAGAAATTATTGGGAAAAAAGAGTTTTGAGAAGGAAAGGATAATTACAGACAACTCTGTCATTCTACTGTTAAAACTATAGTATGTAACTTTTTTTCAAATATTTTAGTTGTACAAAAGGTAAGGTGCATGAAAGGGAAGAAAACACTAAAATAGATTTTGAAGGAACAGTTGAACATGCTGGAAAATACGCCTCTGCTTTTAGTCCAACAGTCCAATGGAAATCATCCGGATGCCTGTGCATTTCATAGAAGACAGAGCTGTAGTTGTAACGTGTTTAGCTAACGCTCAGTAATCAGCTCGTTCTACCGTAAATCATTTGTTTAACTCATACATAAACATATGAGTAAAAATAAAAATTCATGTGTAGGTTTAGGGGGGATTACATGCCAGAACTGACCCTGAGCCTTCCCTTAGTTATGCTGCTATAGGCCTAGGCTGCTGGGGGGCCCCATGATGCTCTGAGTTTCTTTCCCCTCCCCTCCTGCTCTCCTCTCCTCCCCTCTCCTCTCTCTCCCTATGCTTCTATATGCCACCATTACACATCACTAACTTTGTGTCTCCTCTCTCCCGTAGTGTGTCCTCTCTCTCTCTCTCCCTGTACCTTTCTGCAGGTTGCCCTGGCCCTGGAGCTCTACGTCTCTGACAAGCAGTCACCAGCCACATCAACCTGATCAGTGTTTGATTGTTGTGTCATGTTGCTTTTCTTCTTTTGTCTCTCCTCTATCCACTCACCCCAACCGGTCGAGGCAGAAGGCCGTCCACCAAGAGCCGGGGTCTGTCGGAGGTTTCTTCCGTTAAAGGGAGTTTTTCCTCCCCACTGTCGCCAAGTGCTGCTCAAGGGGGATTTGTTGGGTTTTCCCTATGTAATAATATTGATAACAGTAAGGTCTAGACCTTACTCTGTAAAGTGTCCTGAGGTGACTTTTGTTGTGATTTGGCGCTATACAAATAAAATTTGATTTGATTTGATTTGAACTAACAGCTGGGCAAAGCAGGGCCTGATTCATTTGATTTCATTGCTGCAATGCACATGGCAGCTCTTTTCGTTCATCTTTGCTTTTGTTCCTTTTGTTTTTAGCATGTTTGTATGATTTTGGATCTCCCTTGACATAATTTAACATTAAATCATTAAAAGTTTCAGTATGTAACTTAAAATAGCACTAACATGAAACTCCAAATCCACCCAGCACTCCCTCTCCCTGCTCCACTCTGCTCTACTATCCTCTACCACTCTCAAATATTTGTCCTTATGGAATTACAATAAATGAGAATGGAACAAAACTTACTGATCAAGCAGAAAAAACATAAAATCTCTGACTGTTAGACAGGTCAATCCCACTCAAAACCTTTTAGAAGCTAATTTCTCTGCACTGCTGCCATTGCTGTTCAATGAGTCTGGGTCACAGGAGGCTTTGACAAGTTCTGGAGCAGATTTCTACAACTAAAATATTTGAAAAAAAAGCTAAATAGCTGTCAAGGCTCAGGGTCAACTCTGAGACAATTCCACAGGCCTTACTGGGCCCTATACTATCTCTTTTCTCTCCATAAACTTGTTACAATGCTGCCCTCTATTCTTTTACTGTGTACATAAACTGCACATGCACAAGGTTAAATAAAACTATATGTCCTATAAAGTTGATATAAAGGTTATTTATTTAAAATACCATATTTCACATTGCCTTAGACCATCTGGCATTCTGAAGAGATGAAAATAGCCTACTTCATATGGTCACTTTTGAGCTGTTTGTGCAGTCACAATCAGATTCAGTCAAACCTACTTAGGCATACAGGCATTTCTCTACCTTTTTTCACAGGTGTATGTTCCATTATGAGAAGTCTGCACAGGTAGAAACCACAGTAAGCCCTCCCTGACTTCCACTCCAGGGGGCAGGCTCATGTTTTGCCACCGCTCTCTGCTCCAGGTCACACTCGTGTGAGTATCAGCAAGAGGGCACCTCAGCAAAAACAGGCGCCCCACACTCACATGGTAGGTTTCTGTTGCCCCACTGTGGTCTGGATGTGACAGTGCAGAAGGAGACCAGGCATTTGTCATTCAATGCCAGGGTGAAAATTGAACATTAAAAGACCACCAATAGAATTTCTGGAGTAAATGAAAAAGAGTGTAGAAAACAATTATAAAGAAATAAATTAATGGTTTGTCTTATAACTTTTGAATTAGAACATTTCCCTAAAGTGTAACAGTAGATCAGAGGATGGGCATTATGCAACATTGTGTATGATAAAAACACGAGGTATAACCATCTCAAAAGACTGTTAAGAGTAACAACATTCACTACCCATGAAATTATTGTTCGATAGCACAGTAAAATCTGTTCCATCCCTATGTCCAACTCTGAAATGGTGAAGCCCTACAGCATGACCTCTTACAGCCAACCCTGGAAACAGTGGTGACACTGCTGCACACATAGCTATTGTAACACTGCATTCATGCAGAATTGGGAGAAATGGAAACACAAGCCTGCTATTACTGCATAAGCTCAAATGTTACAGCTTGATTTAACCAGTGATAAAAGGTTTAAAAGGATTAATGAAGATATATCTTAAATGTCTTAATGCTTGTTGTTTTTAATGCTGTTACTGTTCTTCCTTGCCTCCATCAACCACTTTGAATGACCTCTGTGTATGAAATGTGCAATATAAATAAAGTTGTGGAAGAAATACTCAGATTGTTTACTTAAGTTTACTGCCTTCACCTAGTTGGTATGGTTTGGCTCTTGCCCGCTGTCGCTGAACTCGTCACAGCACATTTGCATAAAGCTGAGCTTTAGGACCCGGGCTCCTGTTGGCTTTGTATCGCACCACAGGACGCAATGAGCGACAATGTCCGGTTCTCATTAACAATGAACGGGCAGCTGTTGCTGGCTCGGGGGCTTCATCTCCACATGTGTGAATGCTAGTGATGGAGAAACTGATGCTTTCTGAGCCACTGAATCAATATGAAGCAACTGTGTTGCAAGGCCTATGCAAGGGGGATAAGATTTTTATTTAAAGGAGGTTTCTCCAGTTGTTCCTGTACTTCTCCTTGGCCCTTGTGCTGGTTTTAAAAAAGAAACTACTTTTCTAGCTCTTGTGCAGATATCTGCAAGTTCTGCTGTTGCCTCCAGTGCAACACCAGATTTTTAACCACCAAATTTAAACTATGGGCAAAACAAGGTACATTGCATAGCCTGAAAACTTAGCACAAGTAAACATATTTGTGGCATTGTAGTGATGAGACAGTGGATCTTGTTTTTAAGGCCCCATTCATCAATTAGAATTTCCTTGGGGGAATTTAGTAACCTAACAGGATAGATGACAGCTTCAGTTACTCATTTATGTAATGACAGGTGATGCGTCCATATTCACAGATGTCCACATTTCTGTTGTCAAGCTGACCACCACAGTCTTTGCCAGCTCTGCTTTGGCTTTTTTATATTTTGTCTCCACCATGACTCTCATTGCTTGTCTTGTGGGCAGGACACATGTTGGGTCAAGCTTGTTAACAAAGGCTTTAAAGCCTTTATCCTCCACTACATAAATGGCTGGCAGTCCTGCACAGTCATATCTACCAAGGCCTCATCCAGTTCAGCTTGTTGCCCTTTAAATCAGGAAATGTGAATGAGTATGCACACATAACTTTTTAAGAAGTATCATTGTTGTTTTTTATATTACCAATTTTTATTATTGGTCAGTCTTTTTAGTAAACATACATGCCAGCTGTCATAGGCATACCTTGTCCAGTTACTCCAGTTGCAGCAGGAGCAGCCGGATTGGGTGTAGTCTATGGGAGTCTTGATCACAGGTGCCTCAGCACTGACGAAGTGTTGTTGTTAAAGGCCAGTTCTTGAGCACAGATCAGACACTTGACCTTTTTTGGGGTAATAAGGTCAAAGTGCTCCCACACATATGATCTTGCTCTTTTAGGTGGCCCTGCCTCTATTCTCCCTATCTCTCCTTTCCTCACTCTCTCAAACACTCACCACACAGACTATCACACAAACACTTTTTTATGTTTTCACATTCACTTTACACTTTTCTGTATGTGTACTTAATATATAAGTGTGTATGTGTATGTAAGTATGTAATTCCATATGGAGAGTGTTTGAATGTCTATGTGCCAATGTGAGTGTATAACTGTATGGCAGTTTATCTAACCTTATGCTAATCCTACCTAAACCTCACTCTCCCTGGTTGTCAATCAATGAAACTATAGCAATAACGCAAGCAAAAACTCTCCTCCTCTGAAAAAACCCATGAAGTGCAGAGGGACTAAGCCTATGTATAAGCATGGTGAGAGTTTGATAACCCCGCCCTGTATTCAAAGCTGGCACGACACATCACCGTTACGCATGTGACCTCATGAGGCGTCATTTGGGGAGTCTCGCATGTGCTCATGTTGAAGTGAGGCATCGAAACATCTTTTATTATTTTAGCATAATTAATCAAGTTTATAAATTGTAGCCAGTTAATTTCCTGTTGATCAGATGTTTCACGTCTACCTGAAAATCTAGGCCCATATACAAAAACAAGTAACTTCATTTTAAAACACCAAATTTATACTATCCTTTTCAGGAGATGTTTTCTTATTTACTGTTTTTGTTTGTTTGTTATTTGTTTTTGTTTTTTGGAATGCAAAGCTTGCCACTGCAGTGTTTTTCTTTGATTGTTAATTTAATTTCTTTAATACAGTATGTCACTGAAGTCAGCAAGTCATTGGATGCTCTAACAGGACACTTAAAAATATACCATCCTCCTCATTCTGCATATTATTTGAGCAAAAAGTTCTCTCTTTGCTCACAGAAAGAAAACTTGACCTAGCTGCCCTTAGCTACTGTATCTGTTTTCCAAAGAAAACCCTTAGCACCTTCACAGATTTTTATAACTTATACAACTTATACAAAGCTGGCTTCAACTGTGTAATTTCACAATGAGTCAGTAATTTCCTTTTTAACACAATGCTAATTTCTGTTAGGTAAGGAACTTCCTGGAGACATAACCACCAAACACCAAACATCAAATGCTTTGACCTACTTGTGATGCTGAAAGAGCCCACTGACCTTTCAAAGTCTGCAGCTTGACATCTTTAAAAAAACATTTTAGAATGGAAACGGAGGTTGTACATGAGGCTTGCTTTTTGCTACCCGTTAAGATGTGTAACATCCGCACTCATTGAGAAACTGATTTTTCAGATAGCCCATGTGAGTGGGGGGGTGGGGGGAGGCCTTTTGTTTGAGAGTTTCTATAAAGTTAACGTTGCACAAACCAGAGCGCTATCATTAAGAAGAATGGAGTGTGTTTATATCAAATTAAGGTATAGTTGGTCAACTCCATCCCAAATTAACTGCAGAATTTAAGAGTGGTGAGCAAATCCTGTGATAACCTCTTTCTGCATATGTATAATGACAACCTGAGATGTGTGGGTTTTGTTTTGCACCTGAAATCCTAAGAAATATGATGTCCCAGTCTTTGAGTAGTCTTCCTGCTTTTTACAGGAAAAAAACAAAAGATTTTAAAAAATCCTAAAATACAGTCTCAACAGATTTACTATGCAGGATGTGTTTTTAATGGCCTATCTGTATATACAGTATAATATGAACATACACTGTATCGTCAATAACTTGGACTAGACAAGCCCATTGTGTATATTTTTTGTTAGTAGATCATTTTATGTTCTTTTTATTATCCCTGCAGTTTTCAAGAAATATAAAACTGCCATTTGTAGTAAGTCCCTTTTGAAAGAGGTTCTTAATGCTTCTCAAGTTCCTGCTTAGCAGGCTATACACAGGAAAAGTAATGCTGTAACGTAATGCAATGTAATTTCCATGATTAACGAATGTGCCATAAATATGTCCCTGTCTTAAAACAATTCATGGTTTTCAACTTCACCTGTGTATAATTACATTTTTTACCCTCCAAGGGTTCAAGAGAATGTTTTTCCACAGGCGGCCATGTTTATTCTGAAAATGCTCAGACCTAAGAGTCAGCAAATAATTCAGGTTAACCACTGGACAAAAACTTTGTATTATACATTTCCTATAAACCAGCCAGAGTCTAGTTTTGGGAATTATTACCACCAGCAGAAGCATTTCTCAGTCTGTAAAGTGTTCAGAAGAATTGTTATGATCAATACTCACTGTGTGCCACAGAAAAATCCAGAGACAGCAGCGCAGCCAACAGGCAGACCCAGCCTGCCGCTACCATGATTCTTGTCTGTGGGATTGAACAGGTTACATTTCTCAGTCATGGCTCATGTGCACACACATAAATAAGTTCTCTTGACAAATTTCCTGATGGGTCTCTGACTCGGAACAGGTTCCAGTAAGGGGAAGTGAGAAATGCACTTTGTTCTGCTTGTATAAGGAAGGCAGGGCTGAAACACTCCCAGTGAAGTCCCAGGAAGTTCCACTGATTGGTCTCTATTTGGAAAAGGTCAGACATTTGAAGAGGCTTGCTTTGTCTCTCTAACTTAATGAACCAAGAAATATTTATCCCCATTGGTGGTGTTCACCATCAAAGGATTGAAACACCACCAACGAGGATAAATATCTCTTGGTCAATGGCAGTCGGGCAGAACTGATGAAGCCTCTTGGATGAGAGGTGAAAAAACCAAGTCAAGTTGATGGTTTTTTGTTTGTTTGTTTTTTTCTACATTTTTTCAGCTTAGGACTGAATGTGTTTCATTTTTCTGCATGTCACGACCTTGGTAGTTATCAGCTCTAATAAGGTTTTTCTGCCTTGAATGCTCATCAGTCAAGGCAGTCTTTTTCTGTTTCAACCAGGCAAACCAGTTTTAATGTAAAGTGGCAACCCACAAAACAATGTAAAGCCACTGAGAATATCCGTGTATCATAGAGACACTTCCAGTCACTGTAATGAAACTGCTGAACACACTAATGCTCTGAGGTTTAATCAAATACATGTTGAACCCGAACTCTAAACTATAACTTGTTGCTTCAACTTAAAACGATGAGTGAATGGTTTGCCTTAAAACAAAATGTTATCTTCATCAAATATTGCACACTGTGTAAACTCTTGCAGTTGTTTGGTGGGTTTAGATTGGTTAATTTATTGGACTGTTGTGGTACAGAAGTTGTTTGAACTTAAAAATGAAAGTCGGCTTAATTAGAAAGGCTTGTTGTATAAACGTCTTGTCTTGGTAATTCTTTAAATATCCTTTTTAACACAATAAAGGTGGCCAGTTGTGTAAAGTTTGTCTCAGTTATAACTCTTCAAACTAAGAAAATGAGCCACAGTTCTGCATTTAACATGATGAACTTGCTCTCATTTGAGCCACTTTGTGCCAGTGTCAGTACAAAGACGGTATGTTAAGCTGCTCCCAGTGACCTCACTAAATCCTAAGTGTACATGGGTAGGGACTGAATTCAGCACTAACTTTGATCATGGTTCACATTGTTCTCATAATTATTGAAAGAAACAACCATGACTTGACTTAAAGATACTTGTTTCTATTATGAATATTTTCTTTGAACTGCAAAAAAAGTTTCTAGACAACTCCAAACAGTGCATACTGGGAACTCTGCAAATACTCTAGTTTTGTTTATTTATGAACTTAATGAGTTGTGTGAGCTTTCAGTTGTTAATTAATTCAACCTTTTAAGTCAAAAGACTTCAAGTTAGAACGACACGTTTAAATTCTCTTCAGAAGTCTTAAAATAAAAACTAGAAAGTTTTATGTTGAATTAACTTGAGAATATAATATTTAAATATTTATGTTAATAAAAAAAGTTGAGCCCACAAATTTCTATTTGGTGCTTTACAGTATACCTGTTATAAATTCAGAGCACAAAAGGAAATACAGAAGTACTGTGTGAAATTATAAGAAATATGCTGTAGAAAGAGTAAAAAATGAGTCAATCTGAAACAATACAAAATTACAATGAGACTGTGAACAGAAGCTAGATACCACAGATACTGTACGCTGTATTATAGAATAACCATAATCTTGTATTTAAACTCATGACCATATAAAGTACAGAGATGAGTTGCACCTGTAATTTGGATGATAATGTTGACTTACTAGGCAGAGACCTGAAGACGGCTGCTGGTTCCTTCTAATTAAATGTCTGAGGAGTTGCTGGGTTTTTCCTCTTATATGCCTTCATAACATGCTACAATGTTCTACTAACCCCTGCACAGAATTTCCTCTCAGAAGAAAAAAGTACCACTTGCTATGCAGTACAAATGCACCACAATGATTCACCCCCATCATTGGTTTAAATATAGGCCACCAGATCTCATTGGTTTTAGATATGAAAATCCCAATGTATGCTGTCCCAATAACCTTAAGGGTAACGATACAACTTAAAGCATGTGTCAATCTTCCACATGCTCTTCGAAGAAATTCCTAAAAAAATCACAGAAAATCTTTTTGAACTTCAAGCACATTTTAATGATACCAATACAATCTCTAATCAGCAAAGCCATAATGGACTTTAACATGTCAGACTGTCTTTCTCTCTATTCTAAGATTACATTTAAATCTGTCTCTGAATGACCAGAAAATTATCATTGAAGTTTAAACCATCATGATAAGCGGGTCCTGTTTTTGAAATTTAATGGATAGATGCTCCATCATTCAAGATTTTAGAGACAGCTGCTAAACTGTAACTTTTTAAACTCAAGAAATGATTTCATTATTTAGAGTATCCTTTACATATCCATGTTTGCTTTTGTTTGATCTCGTAAAACATTTTAACGCTAGAACCGCTAACAATGCAGTACCTCCTAGAACCGCCGGGAGGTCATTTTGACCTCGCACCACTTCAGGCTTTATAATTGCAAATTAGAAGTCTATTACAGGAATGTTTGGTCATTTTTTCAAAATAGCATGTAAAAATGTATGAAATAATAAAACATCAGAATTTTATTTCTTTTATTTTAGCAATATAAAAATATAAATTCACTTCAGTTAAACTATTAGTGGATACATGTAATAAAATATGAGAAATTGGTCAAACAGATAAAAACATTAACATTGCTTATAAACACTGAACATTACAATAATAACAGTCCATTGCTTTCATGAGAAATGAACATGAATTCAGA
>NW_018128022.1:917152-927230 GCF_001952655.1 Monopterus albus | reverse complement strand
CACAACTCTCTCGCCGCTGCGGCCCGAGTTCAAATCAGGGTTGCATCAGGAAGGGCATCCGGCGTAAAACTTGTCAAATGTCAACATGCAAGTTGTCAGTGTGACAAATTGCTGTGGCGACCCCTAAACGGGAAAAGCTGAAAGTGACTTTCTATTTTGACTGTACACTGCCTTTGCCTCTCCTGAGGCTGCTCTACCACTGTTTGAAGGGGCAGTGGCACAGTCTCAGTTGCCTTTTTCATTTGCATGTGGTCGCTACGTAATTCCTTACACAACTGCAGAAGAAAGTCACGCCTAGCAAGTTTGGCTTTTGTGCAGCGGCGGTAAATAATGCATACATTGACGCCAGCCAGGTCCAACATGTTATAGACGATGACGACTGGCCATCTGTGGGTGGTGGCTCTTGTGGAGTATTGTCTGATCATTTTATCCAGGACATGCACTCCCACCTTGGTCTTGTTATAATAGTGTACTGTGTCTGGCTGTCACTTTCCACGTCCACCGTCTGGTGCATTGTGCTGAGGATGCACACATTTTTGTTCACCTTGCCCTGGTATATTGTAAGTATTGTCTTGTCACTCTTCATCACTTTGATGTCACGCAGTGGTGCTTTCTGATGCACAGAAGATGGGAATGAACACCTGTTTTTGTTCACAGTGCCTACCAGGCTGGTGTTCCTTACAAGGGGGAGTGATGTAAAAAAGTTGTCTGTAGTGACATTTCTCCCCTCGCCTAGGTAAGGCTGCATCAGGTTCATCACTACACTATACTCACTTTGTATCTTGGTTGCCTAGCAATGCCTATTGTTAATTTTGGAAAGTATGTGTGTGTTTTGAGCTGTGTGGCTGACTGGATATATCATTTATATGGCTATACAAGTGCAGTCTATTTACCAGTTTTGCATTATGAGTAATGGAATTCAAAATGACCTCTTGGTGGTTCTAGTGTTAAACGTGAAATCACTGGAACTACAAACAAGTTTCATATGGAAGGAACCTTCTACACACCACTTCCTCTGCAAATTTCCATTTATTGACACAATAGTCAAGCTTTTTATACAACTGGAAAATGTCTTGTTGTAGCTGTACTGTTACCCAGAGTTCCCTTACCATTGCCTTCCAGGGTGTGGTGGATAATCTGTGCCCTGTGATAGTCTATAGTCTGTGCTCATTTGGAAGCTTTTGCATATGAGCAAACAAATATTTAAAATTGTTCAGCATGAAATGAAAACCATCATAATGAAAAAAGCCAGAATAGGTTTGGTGTTCCCCCTCCACCTACAGCACTTTGTGCTGCCTTGTTGCAAGAAATGTTTCTTTATAAATAGCATTTAATATAAATAAATGCATTTTTAATGTATGTTTCCCTCCCTTGGCTGCTGCTCTTGACAGTTAACTGTAGTTCGAGAACATTAAATAAATGGTAGTACATTTAATACAAAACTCACACTTCGTAGCTTGACTTCTCGTAATGCTTTAGAAATATATTTTTACATATTTACACTTTTCATTATACAGCTGTACATTTCACAGTTATAAATGATATGGGACCAGTCATATCTTCTGCCCACATCAGGGGTGGGGAATCCCGGTCTTCAAGTGCCACTGCCCTGCTTATTTTCCAACTGTCCATGCCCTCACTGATTACCAAGATTAGGTGTGTTCAGTTAATCAGAAGCTGGAAGATACCATCTTATATGAAGGAAGGCTGAGTGAGGAAAGACAAAGTGAATTTTTCAGCTTCTGATTGACTGAACACACTTGATCCAGGTAATCAGCAGTGGGTAGGGCATGGATAGTTGAAAAACAAGCAAGACAGCGGCCCTTAAAGAACTGGCCCACATTACTCTTCAGTTTCCACGTCAGAAAATGTCAACAGTTACCAGTGCACATGACTCGGGACACTGTAATGACCTGTTTGCAGGTGTGAGCCGCTGCCATTGAGGTTTGGATTAAAGCAATTTTAACATACATTCTTGGTCAATTACTTTGTCTTTAGTAAGTTCTGTACGTGGTACATTTAGAGGCCTTCTGTGAAAGCTGTGCCACTTGAAAAACAGCTGTACCTGTTGAAGCGACAGTTGTAGTAAGAGTACATGTGGATGCACCTGTGTTGTAGACTTGACTCACACTGTGCACTGCACAGCTTTTGATGACAACACAATATTTGTGAATTGTCTGTGTGTAAGGAAATTCACTCCTACTTACATTTTACAATTTACATTGGAAAACTGTTCCTCCCTCCAAAGCTGCACAGTGTTTAGCGCTGTTGCCTCATAGCAATAATATTACAAGTTCGATCCCGGGCCCACCCGGGCCTTTCCATGCAGAGTTCTTTGGGGCGACTGTAGTTCAATGGGTAGAGCAGTCATCTCCCAGCAGGGGGGTCGGAGGTTTGAATCTCGATGCCTGCAGTCCACTTTATCAAAGTGTCCTTGGGCAACACACTGAACCCCCAAGTTGTCCCCGATGGTTAGAGCCATCAGTGTGAGTAGGCGCCGCAGATGGCTGCCTTGGTTCTGTACCGGAAACAAATTCCTTGTGTGTAACATACTTGGCCAAATAAAGGTGATTATACTTATCCATCAGCTGACATATTATAATTTCAGCAGGGCAGTTCTCTTGGGGTAGACCGCCCTCTTGCCCCTCATTGGCATATGATACCTCATCTCTTTCCAAAATCTGGAGGAAGGGGAGAGAGATGGCGACAGCTGTGCACTCTCTCCACCTTTCTCCTCATCTTCTCTTCTCATACATGTCCTCCACTTTTGCCTCTTCCTCAGGTTCTTCCACCAGCACACGGCACCCTGTTTTTTCCTCAGATGACGTACAGACTCTGGGAAGAGAGCCAGCTGAGCTTGGGTGATCTCTTCCAACTCAACCAGAACCACCTGTAAAGCAGCACTCAAATTAGAACCAGGATGCCATTTTGAGCATTTTGTGACCATAAACCATTTATATTAGTGAATGTATAACATTATTTGGGGACACAAAATTTGTGTATTCACTAATCTCAAATTTGTTATGCCCTTTCTAATTAGCAAAGAGGAGTATTTTTGTTTTTGACATGTGTCAGATTGGTCTTGGTGTAGGTAGATACCCAGTGTTAAAGGACTGGGGCCACAACACTTGATCGGGGCTCCCCTGTTTTGTATTTGTATATCTGGAAGATACGGGCTAACATTAGCATGTACAGTATTTTATTGCATTCATGTTAGTCTGATGAAGCTGTGTCCTTCTCTTATAGCTGTGTGTTTAGTCTTTATCAAACTCAAACGACTCAGTTTTTTTAGCTGCTAGGTTTTCCATTTCCAGTGAGATGAAACCATGCTTTAAATGGGCTATAAAACAGTGTTATTCTCTGTGTTCATCACTGAGAGCTATTCAGCCTATGATTAATGTTAGGCAATAGGTAAATTTCATTAAACCATTGAGAGTATTTGCACCTGCACAACAGCTCTGCTTCTAGAAATGTATTTTATTGTAGTAGTAGTAGTAGTAGTTTGTACCTTGAGCGATCCCTCCAGCAGTGCTCTGTGCATTGCTGCCACACATTCCAACTGCTGCCTTGTGTCTGGATAGATTTCATCACTACCATCAAAACTCTTGGTGTTAGTACTGTCACCAGTCTTGTTTTCACTGTTATTGCTGTTATCAGTGCTCTTAGAAATGTTGTTGTTATTGCTACTAGTGCTGCTTGTGTGTCTTTTGCTGGTGAACGTGGAGGCTGTATAGAGCAGAAGGAGGCGGTGACTGGCTTGTATGTTTTCTTCCACTGAGTCCACCATGGCTTTAGGGAAGACACACAGTGTAGTTTAGAAAAACAAGTGCCCCAACATAGCTACACATAAAGGGTATATTAGTGTGCTTAGTCCAATACTGTGTAATTATAATACTGTAGGAGACCCACCCTGTCCGGGCAAGCAGTCACGGCCTGGTATGAAGAGTCTGTAGCCACAGGCATTTTCCAACACTTGAGGCAGTATGTGAAGGGCAAATGTCTCCACTTCCTTGCTGAATCCGACGGCACATTCCTGCGGATATGCCACATAGGCATCATACAGCTTCCCATTCAAATCTGACAAAGGTAAAAAACAAAACAAAACAAAAAAAACAAGCTCATAAGTGGTGTGAAACTATGTCTCAAATCATTCTATTAATTCAAATCAAATCAAATTTTGTTTGTATAGCGCCAAATCACAACAACGTCATCTCAGGACACTTTACAGACCTTACTATTATCACTATTATTAGAGAGGGAAAACCCAACAAATCTCGCTTCAGCAAGCACTTGGTGACAGTGGGGAGGAAAAACTCCCTTTAACGGAAGAAACCTCCTACAGACCCCAGCTCTTGGTGGGCGGCCTTCTGCCTCGGCCGGTTTGGGTGAGTGGATAGAGGAGAGACAAAAGAAGAAAAGCAACAGGTCTGAAGTCACTTAAGAGAAGTCTAAATGAAGTATAAATGCCTTGCTGAATCAGAAGAGTTTTGAATCTGTATTATTTGTTGCCTCAAAGTAGTGAGTTTTCAGGGATCCCTATTAATGTGAACATTCTGGACCAACACATGGGCAATATCACTTGGATCCAGATCAGACTTTGGTGTGTGGTAGATCTTGTGTGGATGATATTGTGCAATTTCTGTCCAAGCATTGTAGGCATCATGTATAGAAGCAAAAATATTGAAACTGGCCCTATCTTACAGTACTGTATTGAAGAATCATTTAAAAAAATTTCCTACACATGGATGATGATAGGGATTGTTCCATGACCCCTACCCTACCTCTCCAAAAAATTGACACAAAATCCATTCATAGCAATTTGAGTTATGTTGTGAAGAAACAAACCAACAAACGCTGGTAAAAACATTGCCTCTGCCTTTGGCAGGGGTAAATATCACATTTCTTAGGATTTCAAGTGTAAGATAGTTGAGCTTTGATAATAAAAATGCACTACCATCTACAAAGCTGTCTTCATTCTACACTCAAAAAAGATGCTGATTATTCCTCACTGCTATGGACTGTCAGTACAAGCCCCCAAACGCAAATGGAAACACCAGGATGGGGCGCCACAAATGTGCAACACCTGCAGTGGAATATTACCTTTGTTTGTATAACAGACTGGAAACACTCTTCTAAACCACAGCACAATGTCAACCTTAAAAGGGTAGTAGATGATGACAGTGATGATGAAGAGAACCATCACACCACTAAGCACGGCTCCAATGGGAAGTATGATGTTTGGATCTGTAGGGATGGACATAGCAGACATGTCTCCACCATGAGTGTGTTAAGAGAACCAGACATGTTTTGTAATGAAGTCTTGATCAAAGTAATTGTCAAAAACATTATTTAGAAGCTGTTGTGTTGTTGTTGTTGTTGTTGTTGTTTTTGCTTTGGTGCCTGTCTTTAGTTCAGCCTTTTGACTCATGAATGGCATGATAGTAATGTATTGCGGCTCTTTAAGTCATTTTAAGTTTTCTTATAACTAAGGGCTCCAGTTGTGATACTATTTAAGATGAAGTAAACTAGCATAAGAGGACGGGCTTAGTAAATGTGTTTGATACATGCAGCAGGCTTGAGGCCTAATTCCTGGTATTCCTTGTGTGTAACATACTTGGCCAATAAAGGTGATTATCCTTATCCTTAGCATGAGCAAGCTATCATGAGGGCATAGTAGAAGTTTGACTGGTTTGTTGGAATGAATATTAACACAGGGTGCTTTGTGATTCAATATAAAAGGAAACAGAAGTCTGGCTAGTTGTTTGGTGAATTATTTTAAATGTTTGGTGGCTAGAACAGCAGTTGGAATGTCTGCTAGTGCTAGTAACTATTCAGTAACAGTTAGCCTGAGTAGATGAAGAGTGTGTGGGTGCAGGCAAAGAGGGGGGTGGTTTTGTTATGGGCCCAATGCAATGAAACACCAGTTAGTGAGAGGGTGCCCACCTGATGACCCTGTAGACTTGCCTTCACTCCTACACCCACACAGAACTTATGTTGGTGATAAAACAGCTGCAGACACACTGAAATTGTTAATAGTCTTTTGTTAGACAATCTTGGTAAAACAGTGTCAGTGGTTGGACACCTGAGTGGACCGGTTCTCAGAGGTGACTGCCGTTACAAGCCACTTGGGCAAGCCATTGCTCAACTTGAGCAAATACAATGCAGATGCTGCGTATCAAGCCACATAGGGATGCTTTGTGTCTGGATTTGTCTGCAAGGAGACTATGGAGCTGACTAACTGATTGACAACAATTTTGACAACCCTATAATAATTTGTTAAGCAAAAGTGACAAAAGCTCATTGGTTCCATCTTCTGACTGGTTTTATTAATCATCTGTGAGAGTAAACTAAGTACTGAGGGGTTTTGCTGGATAAAACAAAGAATGTACAAGTCTCAGTTTGGACTCTGAACAAGATCTTCCAAATTACTGTAGACTGGTAGCCCAAAGTAATACAAATTATGTTTAAAAGAAGGTTTTGTTTGGGAGGCTTATACTGTGTTTTTACCTGGTGGTAGCAGAGTAAAATATCCCTCAGGATTGCCTCGGGAACTGTGGGCCCGACAAGTGTAGTTGATATGGAAATCCTCCTTCCTCAGTTCAGAAAACATTAGCAGGCGCTCCAACCACGCACCTTTGCTATGGGCATCCTGGATCCAAAAACTGATAAGAACAGAAACATTTTTAATACAACAAAATGTGACTGTACTGGGCTTGGTTATAGTAGGAGCCTAAACACAAGTACACATATTTGTTACTCGTTCTTCCCCAAAAGCAACAGATTTAAAAAAGTTGGATAGATGAGGTGAGGGTGCTGACTGTTGATTTGATATGTAGACCCGATCAGAGGGATTGGTACTGATAATGAAATGGTCTTTGGCCATCCACATGATGTCTACCATGGGCTTCCCAATACCCGGCACAAACACCAGGCACCGCTTGGTGAAATTGGACCCTAAACAAACACAAACAGTAACAAACATTAAACTAAACTAAACTAAACAAAGCTGTTTTTCTTTTTCTGTAAACCTAAATGTAAACTTTTTAAATATTTGTATTCTAGAAAATTCATCTTAAATAAAACACCCATGAGTCTGTTTAGTTCAGTAGTTTGTAATTGAAATACAGTGAGGCAGGATTCTACACGTCTGTGAACTTATCACAGCTACAATCATGAGTGAGGAGACTGTATATTTTTTTAACAATGCAGATGTTCTGAACAAACTGAGTCAGTTTCAACAACAAATATTTAAAGTGAAAAACATCATATTTCTCAGATTATGTTCCAAACAGGGACTTACCTATATGTGCCTTGATTATTTCATTGGCTGGTTCATGCACTTGTGGAACCAAAGAGTACTCCTCTAAAAAAGACAGATGGCATGACATAACTAACAAATGTTGATGTTGTCTAATGATGGAAATATGCTGCATAAGGAATAATATCAAAGTTTTACTAGCTCTATGTCCCTCCTCCCATTGTGTCCTACCAGTTCATTTTCATCTCCTGTCAGCCTGCTGTGGCCTTCACTGTGACTTCTGTGCTGCTCCACTTACTAGTGTAGTGTTGTTGATTTTGAAAAGTCAAGTGTGTTCCACTGTGGGACTCACTGTAGTGTTGACAAACAACCTAAAGTTCCTCTCAGGCACACCCTAGCACATATTTCCATTCTAACCTGTGACCCATGCGTCGATGGTCTCAGACACAGATCCTGCGACGCCACCGAGGGTGAACTTCAGAGTGCAGGTGTAGGAACCATTGTTTTGAGCGTCCACCATTTTTATCAGCAGTTTGGTCATATCCATGTACTTATACCTGCCTTCATGGCCATTCTCTATGGGGTCACAGCCCTGAATGTAGGAAAGAAAACAAAAGTCAGGCTTTTTATGACGGTATGTTAAAAAAAAAGCCTTTATGGCAACTACAGGGTTAAAATAATAGCCTGCCGAGCAGAGCTGGGGTGTCTGGTGCCAAATAGAAGCTTCTAATAAAAGGAGAACTATGAGTGGTAATGGATAATATCACTGGGAATTTTATTAAGGTACAGTAACATGAATCTGTCTTAGATGCATTTCTCTTACTAAAGAATAAGGTTTTTTAATTTGCACCAATGTTGGGTCTTGTACCTACTGGATATAGTGAAGCTTTTGCTTAATTCAAGACCCTTTACAGTGTCTTCTTTAATTTAGTGTGTGGTGCTGTATACATATTGGCAAAGCTGACATTCTCCCCTAATTGTTAAGCCTGAGAAAAACTACTCAACAAGACTTTGCCATAACTCACTCTGTACCACATGAGCAGGGCAGTAATGTTGTAGCTGGCCAGTTTGTTGATGTAGTCCTTCAGAGGGCATTGCAGGATGTCACTGACTCCACTGGTAAGTGTTTGACCAGCTTTCTTGGGCCTTCCACACTCACCAGTTAGTGGCAGATCCACTACCAGCTTGGTAGCCTGCCTGTAGCACTGAGAAGAAGTTCTGTAGAAATATTAAGTAGAAAATTAGCACAGATTCTTTCTTCATCTTCAAGCAGTGAGCAGGGAATCAGCAGCATGGTTTTGCTTGTTAGGGTCTGCCTCCATTTTTACTTATTAGTTTAGTTTACTGAGTTGGCAACAGGTCATGATAATGAATTAGAAGATCGCCCTCTGCTGGACCATGAGGCAAACTACTTCAAAGTGTCTGTTAGAGCCTTAGTATGTACTTTTTTTTATTATTCAGAGAGTTTTTTTCACATTTGAAAGAAGTCTTTCAAATAAGTGTTTTAAAAATAATTTTTGCGAATTATATATTATTATTCTTTTAAATAATTTTAATATTTCTTGACTCTAGAGAGAAAAATGCAGAAGAATTCAAGTGCACTTGTACTTACTTGTACTTGTGTAAATGGCAATAAATATCTGTCTATAAAACATGATAGCTCTAGTGGACAGTGTAGATAGACACACAAGTACATCAGCATAAAATTTCTTTTTATTCTTTCAATGTTTATTGATATTTCTGTTTGTGCTGCTGCAACCATACCTCAGTATGCTCACATACTCCCCGTCGTCGTCCAGCATTACATTAAGAAACCACAGAGTCTCCCCGTTTATCAGGATTCGACTGCTCTGGTTGCTCATTTCTTGTCCCGTCTTTGAGACATACCAGGTGATGCTGTATGGGACACTTGTGAAGTTAAAGACGTCTGGAGAAACCAGGGTGCTATTCAGCATAGCCATGTCCCCAGGAACAGAGAAGACCCTCTCAAACTGGAGCCTGTAGTCAGTACAGTTCTCTGCAACACACATCAGGGGAGACTAAATTTTTTACTCAATCATTCAGCACTGATAGAGCGCTGGTCACTGTCAAATTTAGGATATTTCCAGTAAGAATAATTGTTTAGCAATCAAAGCAATTTTATTTATACAGCAGAAAACTCAGAGATTGAAGCGTTTCATTTATGCCTGTTTATATTTGTTCTTATAAATATTTTTACTTAAAAAATTATTAGTAAGAAATTTGAGTTAGAATACTGTAAATCTGTCTGCATCAGTCACAGTCTTGTTGTTCTTCTCTGGCATGTGAGTTAGAACTGTTGTTTTCCATGCTCTGCTATGTCGCTATGTACTGCCAGCTGAAGCTGAAATTACTGGTCAGTTTTGCTTCGTTCTCGTCATACGCATACAGCAGAGGTTTTCAACCAGTGGTCAGTGGCCTCCTGGTGGTCTGCAAACACATTGCAGGTGGTCTGTGACCACACATTAAATGATGTAGTTTCACTGGAGGAATCAGTTTTTTAAATTTTATTTTTTAAACACATTTAAATTTATTGATTTTGTGTGTGTGTGTGTATGTGTGTGTGTGTGAGAGAGAATAATCTAATTCAGGCAAATAAATGAAATTTAGAAAAGTCAAGGTGACTTTCAGGATTAAAATGATGATCATCAGGCCTGTCTACCCCACAGCAGGGGTCTTCAGGTTACTTCTTAGTCAGAATAATCCCTGGGTTACAATTAGGTGACAACCCCTCACCTATAGGATGCATTGATAATTGCATTGCTACATCATCATATATATATATATATATATACACACACA
>NW_018128022.1:915210-916934 GCF_001952655.1 Monopterus albus | reverse complement strand
CAAGACAAAAGAAATAATAGTAGACTTCAGGAAGAACCCCTCCCATCTGCTGCCTCTGACCATCAAAGGGACTGAGGTGGAGAGGGCTGACAGCAACAAGTTCCTGGGCCTGCAGGTGACATCTGACCTGAGCTGGTCACTGAACACAGCTGCTACAGTGAAGAAAGCCCAGCAGTGGCTAAACTTCATCAGGCAGCTCAGAAAAGCTGGTCTGAACTGTTGCCCTCTCACCCAGGCTTATAGAGGACTGGTAGAGAGCATCCTCACTACTGGCATCAGTCTGGTATGGTAACACCACACAGGCAGAGGGGAAGGCTCTTTAAAGGGTCATAAAGACTGCAGAGAGGATCATTGTTACTGAACTGCCTTCTATGGACACACTGTACACACAGTGCTGTCGTAAAAGGGCAGAGAACATAATCAGGGATCGACGCCACCCAGCTCACACTCTGCTCAGACACAAAAACTGCTCCTACAGCCTCAGGCACAACAGGACGGACAGTATCGTCACACACAGAACAAGATTTTACAACAGCTTTATCCTTGCTACAGTAAGACTGATGGCAAATACAAAAATGTGAGAATATATGTGCAATAACCCCTTACTAGACATGCTCAATAATAAAACACAAATATTCCACAAGGTATGTTTGTAAGAACATCTCATCAACAGTGTTCTCTTGGGGGACCTGAATAATAGCAGGACATTCTCCACCAAGCAGTGGAAACAGGTCTGAATATAAACTGTTTTAGTATGTTATAACCCCTCACTACCTCACCAAGTGTAATGACATATCCAACTCCACCATGTGAATTACTAAGTGCAATGTTTGAACTTCACTGTGGGAAATACTATTACTCTGTTTTTGTGTATTGCGGTTTTAATGCTTAATGTCGCCTTTATGTAACTTTTTTATTTTAAGACTAAATGTTCTTTCTAGCTTTTGACTCCCTACCTGACTCCAAAGGAGATCTATATGCCTAGACTGTCTGTTTATGCATAAATGGCAAATAAAAATCTTGAATCCTTGAATCCTACCTGTGTTCTGTGTTTAGTTGATGAATGAGAAAGACAAAACACACATTTTACAACAGGCAAAGAAGCTCAAAGGATCTAACATCTATATAAATGAGGATTACACCGAGGCTGTGAGGAAGAGAAGAAAGGAGTTGATGCCGAAGTTAAGGGAGGCCAGGGAGAAAGGAGACGTTGCTTTTCTGAGATATGACCGACTAGTGACCCATCCTCAGAACCAGGGACCAGGACCCAAGTCTAGCACGCCGAAGACCAGCATGCTGAAACAAGAAGTGGGAGGAGGGGCCCCGGGACCCTAGGCTGCATGGGAGAGATACGAAGTATGAAGAAATACGCAGGTGTATTGATATCTGCGATGGCAGATGAGTGTCGAGTCTACAACACCAAGCATGACCCATGTACTGAACGAGGCAAGTGATTTGTCTCATAAGTTAAAAGTTTTTGACGAATTGGAAAGTCAACATCATGAACCGGACGAAGATTTTGACCCAGAAATAAACTTTTTTGTGAACTATGAAAATAACTGCAAGTATTATACGGATGAGCAGTTTAACAGCAATGTTAAGACTGAAAACAATTTATCATTAATTCATTTTAATAGCAGAAGTTTATATGCAAACTTTCAGAGTATAAAACATTATCTTAGTAGTCTTACACACTCTTTTAATATAATTGCTTTTTCAGAAAC
>NW_018128022.1:908877-909933 GCF_001952655.1 Monopterus albus | reverse complement strand
GACTGGTCTCTCCTTAACATTCACATCTGGAAGTGCCCACTATTGAGCTGAGCAATGAGGAGTAACATTTTTTGTTGAGAAGTAGAATTGTTCAGGTTCACTTCACCTGCTCTTGTCATGCAGCTGGAATGTGTCGGTCCATCCCAAATATGTAAACAAATAATAATTAAGGGGTAATGTACTGTTTTAAATATGAAGTCTTTCTGAGCCAGACTGCTGCATCAATTAGAGTTCAGCTTTGTTGGCTGTGGCATTAAATTCTCTGCATTTTATCAGGAGTTACATGCTTGTTCTCTGACTGTCTGGGTTCCTAGTGGTCAGGCGTCAACTTATTTTCTTTTAAACTGGACTCTGCTAAAATGCTTCACTGTATAATCACAGTAGCAGCCTGACAGTGTTTTCTTTTTTGAAAAACAAAACAAAACCACCCGCCTGAGGCTGTCACAATATTGCAGTTACACCAGTGGACATAAGAGGGTGATAAAATGCTTCTTTTAACCCAGAGGCAGAGAGTCAGTCTTAGCAAAAACCATATGGCATGTAGTTCTTACAAAATACTTAAATACTTAGTCTCAGAGTGCTAGAAGTGTTTGTGTGGGTTTGAGAAAACAGTGTGACTCGGCTCACCTTGTACAAGCCCTGTACATATTCCAAACAGCTTGAGGAAAAACAGAAGGCTTCCCAGTGTTGAACTCAGGCCCATGGCTGAAAAGCACACAAACACAGCAAAAGTTCAAATTAAATTACAGCATCAGCCTGAAATCAGGACAAACAGCTGTCAACTTACTGGAACTTGTCTGTTCAGTCGCACTGACATGTCACAAGAGGCTTTAAGACTCAGCAAAAACAGTTGTCTTTCCTCTTTCAGCCAAACGTTATCCTGTCTAACATTTCAAAACGTTGTTCTGTCTCTTCCTCTCTCTGGTTCTCCTACTTTCCCACCCTATCCCCATCTCCCTCCCTCTCACATAGATGACAAGGTTCTGGTATTTCAGAAGTCATTTCTGTGAAAACCTCAGACAAAATGCTGTGTAATGCTTTGGGACTCGATGGAGT
>NW_018128022.1:901292-908867 GCF_001952655.1 Monopterus albus | reverse complement strand
CATTCCTACTCAACTTTGCCTGTAAATCTGTGAATAAACACTGTAAGCTCTTGGGGCAGATTGTTTCATTGTCTAGGCACAGCTTTAGAGCAGGGTCACACAGTTCTGAGCATAATATCAATCAGTTATAGTCACTCAAAAATGAGATCACGATTTTCTCTTACATTTCTTAGGCAGTGTGTTTCTCGCTCTATTATTCATTTTTGCATTACATGTTGTCTTCTTGAAGCAAAAGACAGCACATTCATTTGAGGTTTCCAGTCCACTCAACTTTTATAGCTCATTTTTAACGTTGCCAAAATGATCTTACTGTATGTTGGTAAAGCAAAGAGGACAAATGTGTGCTGAGAAAGAGGATTGTGAAAAGGGAATCAGGCAAAAGTTCCCCCCCAACACTTGGTTAACATTAATTTGCTCATGTTTAATGGCACCAATACACAAAAATAAACTAAAATGTCTGTGCTGGCTTTTTTCAAAAAGCTGTAAAAAGCCAAGGTCATGAATCTCTCATCGCATTGTTTAACAGGCACCACAGTCACAATCAGATCCTCTGATAGTGACTACAACAGTAAATGTTGAGGTAGTGAAAGTGCTTTGTGGGAAGTTATGATAAAGTAGGAATGTCTCATACACAGATGTTGTAAAATGGCTGTATTTATAATAAAGCTAAATTAAAAGCGTTCATATCACCAGGAAAGGGTTTTAACAGTGGTATAGCAACTTTGCAATGGCCTGTGGTAGCTAAATTGTTACAAGCTTGAGTAGTCATGCATTTTTCAAACCCATAGTTTTATTTTAAGTTGGCAGATATTAGATGTAAAAAGCTGAACGTGTGGGGAAATGTTCATAAAGTGATTCACATGACATCAAGGATATTTAAATTTCACAGAAGGGTGCAAGTATTTTAATTATATTGAGCATTACTGCTTTAAGTGTTGGAACAAACATACAGAATGTATATTTTAGGAGATTTTTGCAAGAAAAACTCAAATTTGAAGAAATTAAATTATCATCTTAAGATATTGTTGCTTTGTATTTTGTGTTGTGTCAGCAAATGGCTAAGATAAATGAGTCTTCACAAGCAAACATTAGCAACAGAAGGAGAAAACAAGAGCTAAATTAAGACCACAGAATCTGCACATCTCCACCTCACTACAGGAAGAGCCACTGCTGAGGTCACACAGTGGAAACAAAGCTGCAGAGATGGAGGAGCACAGGTGGGTTTGTCGGTTACGACTGAGTTTAGCTGCTCACAACCTTCTTTGACAACAAAGGACAAATTTTACTGACGGTGTCCTAAAAGTTGTAATCCCAGGGGGCATCTGTAATAGGAGCTTCACATACAATATTTGGCTGCACTTAAAAATTATTTTCACTGTTGGGTTATTGTGTCAGTTATTGCTTGTTTTGATTGGTCCAAAACCCAGCGTTCAAGTCAGACTGATGCAAAACAGGGAAAACCATCAAACCTGAACATTACTGTACAGTATTTGGAACCAGAAGGTATTTTCTATTTTCCTTCATAAATAACTTACAAGACTTATTCTTTATTAGAACTGTTGCTGCTTGGTTTTCCACATATCATCTAACTGATTAATCATTGCAGCAGCAATGGAATAAACCAAGAAGAAAGTGTTTGAAATAGTTCAGAATTTTTTATTTATTTATTTTTTGAGTGACATTAAGTGGTAAAATGTTCAAGTCAATCTTAATTTAAGCAAACAGTATTCAAAAGGTTGCACATTGTAGCTTTAAAAGCTGTTGGATAAGTCCTGGCTTGATTTTCAAAGCACATTCAGAGCTATAGAACTATAAAACTATAAAAGGACCAAGGACCTCTCTTGTAGTACATGCACAGATTTCAGTTTCAGTCTGGAATTGCCCTCAAGCATTGGCCAGGAGACTCCTGGAATTGTCATAGGCCTAACAGAAAAATCAAAATTCAATCTGAGATTTTTTGTTTTTTTAAAAACTAAATTATTATACCTTTGTTAAAGAATAGACACATTTAGAGAGTGAAAAAATGTCATCTATCATTAGATCTGCTAAATTGTGACTGCCTCATTGTCACTGGTGGAAGAAATACTCAGATCCCTTACTTAAGCAAAAGTAGCAACACCACAGTGTAAAAACTCCATTACAAGTAAAAATACTGCATTCATAATGTTTCTTTTTTTGGCAGTGGCAGATTTTAAGTGGCAAGTGGCAAAAAACATGGCTTCTTACAAAAACACCTCTAAAATGTCAAATTTTACGCACGGACAGACGCATGCACGTACTGACGGACACAGAGACACACGCACAAACACACACACAACTCATGGAGTGCGTATGAGCAAATCTGAGCACATCCGAGCTGAAGATGAGACGAGATGAGACGAGAGGAGTCAGCCATGCACGAATGCGTTTTGATTCAGATCTTGAATTATAAAACACAGAATATGAAGGTGGACACAGACAAACCTGCATGGTTATTTTTATGCAGCTAGAATTGCGTAGGCACGTGCACATCTGAACATGCGCATAAACACAGTTATGCAAACAGACACACACACACAAACACAAATCATATTGATATAACACACAATAGAGACCACTATCATTTTCAGTCATTTTAGTAAGTTATCCTTACAAAAACAGGGAAAAATAGTGAAATTTAGATGAATTTGCATGCAGGGTTTGAAAATGGTCTTGTGTCACCATCTGCTATATTTCTTCTTCTTTTAACCCTCATGTAGACTTATGGGACTGGTGGTAACATTTGTGTTTTATTTTTCAAGCCATTTTGGCTGTGTTGAATGAATGTAGCTCAAATTTGCTACAGGTTATCTATTTTTTAAAAAGTTAAAAATTGAGGTCTCGCTTCCTTATATTTGCCTAAAATGGCTAAAATAAAATAAAAATACATATGTACCTAGGTTACTGTTACTCACCATTAATATACAGATTAAATACATGGAAGGAAAATGCCAGAAAAAATACAAATTGAAATGGAAGGCAACTCTGGAGCACCAATAGAGAAACTGAAATTGCATGATTTTAATTAAATGTCTTAGGCTACTTATCTTTTCGTAGGGATTTTGCATCACCAGCCTTGTGCCTGGCTTTGGGTTTTTGTGGTGATGAGGTGCTGAATGAATGCTGTCATCTGATTGGGTTTTATTTTCATATTTTGATGATATGAAAGGTCAGAATTATCTAACTTAGTGCTGCACCTCTGTCTCTCTGTGGCTGCTAGACTTAATAAAGTCTGTCTTTTTCGCTCGATCATGCACTGAGCATATAGCATTGGCCACCCTACCCTGGAATGCTGTTAGGCATCTGGAGATTTACAGTACGAGCATTTGGGAAGGATTGCTGTATTGTGGGACAGGCCCAGGCAGACAGAGGCGTGGGAAGAGCTCTGCAGGCTCAGCAGGTCATGGTATGAAAGGACATGAGAGGAGAACAGAAATGTCTGGGGAGTGCTTTTTCCCTCGCAACCGGAGGCCTGGAGGTGTTGGTGGTGGGATGTATAATTGTTTGTACAATGACAGTGTATCTTTTCTTGGTTTCATGCCCACATTTTACTGGTAACCTACTCTGCATTTAACTGCATACAACAGTTAATGGAAATATGGCTTCCTGGCAGGAAACTGTTAAATGAAAAAGAGGTTGCCCCCTGCCAAGACTGGCGTGTTGATACTGGGTATATTTAGATCCCAACTATAACAAATTGCAATTGCGTGTGCACAGCAGTTTAATATTGATAAAGCATCATATGATTTTTGAAGAGTTTGGTTTATTTAACTACTGTTTTTTTGTTCACACTACAAGCTGAGGAAGAAAACATGATTTCTCAGAAACAAAGTCACAACTTGTGGCTACAACATAAACTTCTGGTTTCTAACATTACCCAGGAATGTCACATGGTTTTATTTTAAGTAAGACTGAAGATATTGTTGAAATCAGATACAGGGAAGCTCTTTTATATTTGCTAAACTCTAGTAAAACTGACCTCACAATGGATTAATGATGGGTTATTGGATAGTGAGAACTGCCAAGGATACACATTGTGTTGTAAAAGAAGACTTTTTTTGCCTGTGTTTAAAGTATCCTTAGAAAGTAGACAAGCCTTATGAGCCTGTTATGATCTGTTACTGCTATAAATGCAGCCACCTCAGCTATTTAGGTCATTGTGTCAGATTTGCAGGGAAACTGCTGGATTCCTTCTGGGCACCAAACACTGCTTTTACTTCAGAGCAAAAAAGCCAAAGCCAGTCTAGAGTCTTCCAGTCTCTAGTAACAGCACATTGTGGAAGGAGAGAAAGGCCAATGGAAATATCATTACTAATGTGTTTATTCTCTTCTGTGGAGGGAAGCATGGACAAGGCAGGCAAGGCTATTGGGAAATGTGGAAAATTCATTAGAGCAGATTTTAGGCAGAGACTGCTAATCCTGTCCATAATCCACTTCAGAGACTTCATTTGACAAAGTGATATGCTGTAAACTGAGCTCTGAGGCATTGTTGCTGAAAGTGCTTGCACGGCATAAATCACACCGACAGTGTTGAGAAACGAGCTTCACTAACTGAACAGATGTGTGCAGTGTTTGATTTTGCTGCAACAAACTGATGGAAAGGAACAAGTGTCCCAGTTATTTCTGTTTGCCTTGAGTTAAGTGGTAGTTGGGTGTACAAATTTTGCTCAGTCGTGCGGACTTTGTCCATCTGTTTGTGGGACAGCGGTTGCAACACGGAGTGAGGAGTGATAACAGATCCCAGGTTCTGATAACACGAACATGTACAGAATACAACCGCTTGATAAACAACATGGAGGTTGTGTTTTTTACTGTCAATTTAATGTTATGTTGACAATCAGGGAAATAAAGTATATTTTACTACTTTCACTGTAACGGTAGATAAGTTCATGTACTCTAGTCTGAGTATGAAAAAGTGTGAAGCAGAGTAATGCCGCAGTAATGTAGAGGCTATACTCAGCAAATCCTCATAATCAAAAGTTGAACTGTGGTAAGTGGGAGGCAACATCAGTGATATGATGGGGAAGGTGCTGAATGCTGAGCTGCAGTCTTGCTATGAGTCATTACAAACATGCAGATTCCAGTCATGATTCACTGACAAACAAACATGAGGCAGCAGCAAAATGTACTTTAACCCACCGTTATTCTGAACAGTTCATACTGAGTGTGAACTGTAAGGTCACTCTGTTTCAGCGTGACTAACCGACAGTGGAACAACTAAATGTTTTGATGACAAATATAACAGTGAACACAGGCTATGCTCTGTGTCATTTTCTCTTCAGCACTTCAAATCAATTTGAAATCTATGTGAGTAATTGAAAAAAGAGTGACATTATTTCTTCAAATTAACTGAAATATTCATCCATTTCTTAATTGTTTTATCTTAGTGCCCATTAAGTTCTTGCCCAAGAGGACATCTTGAGTTGTGTTTTTCCTATCAATAGTCCAAAACCCAAAACAAAATTATAATTACAGTGAGTCTACAATGATTATTTTTATGATTGGTTAGTCTCCTTCGTATTTTCTTGCATAATTGTACTCATTTTGTTTATAAAATGTCAGAAGATAGAGAAGAATACATTGCCCAGACCTCACAATGGGATTCTTACTGTTTTTTCCCAATCATTTATCCAAAATCCAAAGTTGTTCACTTTAGTTTCTAATATCATAATATTATATTTAGAGGTGTTGCTAATATTCTGACCATCTCATGTGTGTAGCTGGGGACAACAAAAATATTGAGACAGCTCTGAATATAATGTAGTCCAGTACGACACCACCTTTAACTGTGACCTCAATAATAAATATATAATTGAATTTATACATTTATGACAATTTCACCAAAAACTGAAACATTTTGAGCTTCATAAACACAGACATTAAGGCAGAAGTGTTGCATTAGATTGCATACAATTGTACAGGTGTACCTAATAAAGTGGCTGGTGAGTGTATATCTTGCATTAAAAAATGCACCTTACTGTTGAGTATTAGGTTCGGACTGGCCACATCTGATTTCTAGTGTTCCAAACCACTTTATTTTTACCCATCTCTGAGAAAATGTGTTTGAAATTAAAGAGGCAGTATTGGCATATATTTAGAGATACAGCAGTAAATATGAATTTGCTGGACTAATCAGGCACAAAAACAGTATGGGAACATTCTGATAGAAATGATGAATTCCAGCCCTTAAATGTCCTTTTAGGAACATTTCATGTGATGAGTTCAATTTATAAATTAGGATTGATGGCGTGCGAATTCATCAAACTACACGACTCAGTAGGAGTTATCCTTGCTGCAGCAGAGCATGAGAATATGACTACATGACTGAGTGTGATGTTTCACCCCAATGGCAAGTGAAAGTTTGATTCTCAGTAATGAACATGCTTTCCTTTTTGGTTTAGTGGTGAGATGCTCTGTGAGGCTGCTGGCAGGTTGTTCTGTCTATTTTTTCCTCTGTGGTTCTAAACTAAACTAAATAACATCTGCTAATAGCAGGTGCTGTCTCATGCATTACAACCTAATGTAGAGTGGGCTGCATATCCAACTCAAAATAGTACTAGAAATTAACATCGATAACAAAGTTTGAAAATGATGATAATCTGTCTTCTAACCACTCAAACCAATGAAACCCCATGTGAGATATGTAAGTCCAGAACAGAAGATGCCCACTGAATAGTAAGTAGAATGAAGTCATTTTAACCCAACCATGTTTTAAGTCATTATTCACCAGTAAATTCCCACAGATATTAAAGTCTAACACACTGCACAGGGAGTGGCTGATCTTTCTTAGTTTCACTTCTGTGTCATGTCTGTGTGAAAAATGCAGTAACTTTTTTATGGGTGCATGAGATGCCTTCCTATTGCAGCTCCAGGAAGGCATCTCATTGTTGTAACATTGTTGTCAAAACAGAGTAAAAAAAAAAACACATCAGACTTTGATAAGATATGCTGCAATCAGGCTTAAAGCACAGCAACCACAGAGCTGATTTCAGTTTGAAGGTTTTGACTATTCAGTGACCTTTTTTTTTTAAAAATTACTTCATCATTCTACTGACTTTAGGTACATTTCCGCTGGTTTAATTGGAGAAAACAAGCATCACTATTATTTTTATTCAGTGGCCTAATAATAGACAATCATTACTGAACACAGCAGGTGCAAGTAATAAAATGTAAAGGGAAGTATGTCTCTGTTGTGGTTGCAACACAGTTCTCTAAAAACATCTAAACCATGCTATCCTGAACGATGTGATCCTTAAAGCCCCTCATTTCTAACAAGTTAAATAGACAGGTAGTTGATCTTCAGTGGGACAGTTAATATTAGAAAATTAAGAAATTGGAAAATAAAAACAAAACTTGGGTCTTGATATAAGCAAAGTGAGCAAAATAAGTTCACTCACCTGAAAATGAAACAAAGGCACCGCACAGACAGAGGAAGGATGAATGAGTTTACACGACCCAGCAGAGCCAGCAGAGGAAACCTCACCTTTGGCCCACGTGTGCAGACTGAACTATCAACCATACAGCCCTGCCAGTGAGTCAACCGCTCTGTCCCACCTC
>NW_018128022.1:900636-901230 GCF_001952655.1 Monopterus albus | reverse complement strand
AACTCTGTTCTCACCTTCCTTTGCATTTCAACACACTGTTGCTAAACCATCCTTAACCAGAATAATTTACGGTAGCCGTAATCAAAACAACTAATTGTGACCTCAGCATAAAATAACTAATCTTAAATTTAATGACAACATTGTACATTATACCTTCATCTAAATATTTTTAACAGAAAGTTCAGATTTTTGTCACAAAACGATTTTATTTACCTACAGAGCAGAATAACATTTCTGTAAATAGATATTTTTCATATGCTATCTCAACAGTTTGTTGTACCCGGTACTTTTTTACCATACTGACTCTGAGAGACGAGACAGTCCAAGTAACTTCAAAACGGTGCTGATTTATTCAAAGGATCACAGGTAAAGTTAACATTACATGCTCAGGTATCCCGCACCTCCAATGTGCTCGCAGGCAGATGTAAGATGAAAGACCCTGAACCACAACAGGCCTATACATTATAACACCTCGGTTGGGCTAGCCCCATACCACACAGAAACGTCAACCGAGACGTCTCTGTTACCAGCTTTGCAGCTGGCCATAGCAGTAGTCAAAACATGAAGCAAATCAATGTGTGTGTGTGTCTGTTG
>NW_018128022.1:898129-900609 GCF_001952655.1 Monopterus albus | reverse complement strand
TCTAGTAACATGTCGTGACTTAAACATAAGAACATATTATGGCTAAGGCTACAGTTATACATGTCATAATAATAATATTAAACACCCTGTCTGCTGACAGTCATCAACTCTTCTCTCTGGTATTCTTGACCAGAAATACCCTGCAGAAACTCATAAGCAGGCCTAAGCATTTAACAGTCTAACTAGACATCCTATCTCCACTAAACATTTCTAATACATAAAGTATCTATCCAATATCTATCTGACTAAAAATACCTAACAAGTTGTAAGAATTTAGTTGAGATTTTAAGCTACAAAGATTTCAACAACATTCACAGAGTTATGAAGGAGCGGTTAGTTTTAAAAAATAAAAATTAAAAAATTATCAAACCGCGGATACCATCCTAGTCGTGGAACAGTGGACCAGCTCTTTACTCTTGCAGGGTTACCTGAAGGATCTTGGGAGTTTGCCCATCCAGTCCACATGTGCTTTGTGGACTTGGAGAAGGCCTATGACTGGGCCCTTTGTGAAATCTTTTAAGAGGTACTTTCGGCGTATAGGGCACTGGGGTTGTTGGTACAAGCCATCCAGTCCTTGTATAACCAGTGTACACATAATCAGCAATAAGTCAAACGCATTCATAGTTGGTGTTGGTTCACATCAGGGTTGTCCCTGTCTGTGATTTTCATAGACAGGATCTCAAGGTGCAAATGGGGGGAGGAAAGTGTCTGGGTTGGGGACCTCAGAATTGCAGCTCCTCTGCTTTTTGTGGATGATGTGGTTTTGTTGGCTTCATCAGAGTGTGACCTCTGCCCCAGTTTGCAGCCAAGTGTGAAGCGGAGGGGATGAAAGTTTGCACCACCAACTCTGAAGCCATGCTGCTCTGCCGGAAAATGGTGGAATGCTTCTGGGTTGGCAGTGAGTTGCTGCCCCAGGTGAAGGAGTTTAGGTATCTTGGGGTTTTGTTCACAAGCAAAGGTACTTTACGCTCCAGCCCTCATCTATGGCCATGAGCTGTGGCTAACTGTCCAAATAAATAAGATTGTGAATACAAGTGTAAGATTTGATTCTTATAGGCTCTAGTTACTTTAAAAGCTTTAGTTACTTTTCATAACTTTAGTTTCCTTTAGTTGCTTTTCAGTTCTTTATTTTCTTTTAGTTACTTTTCATACCTTTATTTTCCTTGCTTATACATATTAAAACTGTATTGATGGCTGAGTGAAACTTTGGAACTGTGTTCTGCAAATTTTGTAGAGACATAGTGTTTGTACCTTCAGGTAACCAGACTGCCTATTTTACATTTTAACAAAGACCTGTTGGCCTGTTTTGCACCTTCACTTAGACCCGCTTAGCTTATTCCAAGTTCTGCTTTGTCATGTGGTGTCTTGCAGAGCCTGGGGGCCTACAACCTGAGACGACCACCTGGCCAGTTTAGCATACTTAGCATCACACACACAGGGGGCCTGCAGCCCAGACCACCCATTGTTCAGTGTTCACTGATCAAGATCAAGCTGCCACCTGAGAAATGCACACACACCTGGTTTAGATCACATTTCAGCAAGCAGGCACAGGCAGGGGTTGACCTACTCACACCAAATGACCAATAGGATTATGAAGTGTGAAATGTTGTACCTCTGTCCAGGGTGGGCCTAGCCCAAGGAAATAAATTCAATGTAAACACGTAACTCAGGGTTCAGAGAATGGAATTCCTGTGGGAGCTCTGTCGCTCTGACCCCAGCGCTGTAAAACTTCACCTGTGCCCAGACTTTGAGTAAACTTTCTGTTGATTTTAAACCATCCTCTCCTGTCTTCACTTCTCGCGCTTTCAATAAAAGAATTTGGGTAAAATCTAACACAAGGTAGGTAGGTATGTAGGTAGGACTTTATTGATCCCACAATGGGGAAATTCCATACAAGAAGCTGAAATGAGTTTCCTTCTCAAGGTGGCTGGACTTACCACTTAGAGATAGGATGTGGAGCTCAGACATCCGGAAAGCCTCTAGCGCACCTGCCTTTGGAGACTTTCTGGGCACATCCAACTGGCAGAAAACCCTTGGGTAGACCCAGAACGTGCAGGAGAGATCATCTCACCTGGCCTGGGAATACTGTAGAAACCCACCAGATGAGCTGGAAAACAGTACTGTCCGTTGTTAGCTATTTTTAGTCAGATAGATATTGGATAGATACTTTATGTATTAGAAATGTTTAGTGGAGATAGGATGTCTAGTTAGACTGTTAAATGCTTAGGCATGCTTATGAGTTTCTACAGGGTACATCTGGTCAAGGATAACTAGAGAGAAGAGTTGATGACTGTCAGCAGACAGGGTGTTTAATATTATTATTACGACGTGTATAACTGTAGCCTTAGCCATAATATGTTCTTATGTTTAAGTCACGACATGTACTAGAGGTCGTGAGAATGTTTTTAGCTACACACCATTTAATCAACAGACACACACATTCACACATTGATTTGCTTCATGTTTTGACTACTGCTATG
>NW_018128022.1:895520-897398 GCF_001952655.1 Monopterus albus | reverse complement strand
ATTGATTTTCTTCATGTTTTGACTATTGTTATGGTCAGCTGCAAGCTGGCATATCAGGTGACGTCACGGTTTGACGTGCCTGTGTAGAATGGGGTTAGCCCAAACCAGATAAATTGTATAGAGATCTTGGGTTCAGGGTCTTTCATCTTCCAGGCTGCCTGCGCGCAGGTTTGGGGGTAGAAGAGATCAGGACGTGTAATGTTAATTTTACCTGTGATCCTTTGAATAAACCAGCACGGTTGTTTTTTTATATAATCTAAGTGGTCTACTTTGTCTTTGAGTTCCTGGTTTGAAAGAGCCAGAAGAGCCTAAAACAAATAGAGCCTTTATACTAGAGGACGTGAGAATGTTTTTAGCTACACACCACTTAACCAACACACACACACATTCACACATTGATTTGCTGCATGTTTTGACTACTGCTAGGGCCAGCTGCAAAGCTGGTGAGAGAGATGTCTCGGTTGACGTTTCTGTGTAATATGGGGCTAGCCCAACCGAGGTGTTATAATGTATAGGCCTGTTGTGGTTCAGGGTCTTTCATCTTACATCTGCCTGCGTGCAGGTTGGAGGTGCAAGATACTTGAGCGTGTAATGTTAACTTTACCTGTGATCCTTTGAATAAATCAGCACTGTTTTGAAGTTACTTGGACTGTCTCGTCTCTGAGTTAGCAATGGTAATAAGAACCATATCCTGCACTGTACTGCCTTGCTGAACCTGCTGCCACCGCAACCCGATCTCAGATAAATGGAAGAAAATTGATAGATGGGGAAAAAAAAAAAAATTGTACTCATCAAAACTTTATAAATCAGCTAATTAGCTATACTTGGACATTTTGTGGCTAACCACTTGAAAAAAAATGTTTCCGACAAACTAAATGACTAAAGTGGAGCACTACCAGAGAAAATTTAAACTGAACTTAGAGGAATGTTTCCAAAAACCACTGTTAAAAAATAAGGTGTGAAGCCACACTTGGGCTTTCCCACTAGAGTGGAGAGTCCCCATTAACCACAATCCCAGGTAAATGTCACACTTTCAAACAGGATGCACCTCAAAAAAACGTGAACTACATTTACAGCCACAATTTGCCATTTAGAACAAACATACCGACACACTTAACTGTTCTCATTCTCATTTCTGTCTCATAGTGTTTCAACAAAGTTTTTGTTTTTCCCCATCAGCCCACAGAAACCTCTTTGTGGTCAGATGTTGGGGCAGGGGCCATTGTTCTGTTAGTAACAAGACATTCTTGGTGTGTTTGCATTAGGCTGCAGTGTGCAGTCATTTGTGATGTGTCTGTTTGATGAGTGGAATCATATCTAGTTTTAAAAGTTGTTGCTGATACTATTACAAGTTGGGGATGTTTCAGTTCAAGGTTTACCACAGTACACATTGAAATCTGCTGTTGAGGTGTGTCTGGCTCCCCATGTGTGCATGCTTGCTGCTAACTACAGTAAATCCATTTTTTGGTGGTGTTAACATTACAGAGTCATGTTATTCCAACTTTACATTTCACACCTGAAGAAGCACCTGCTTTCCTCTAACTGTACATGCCAGGAATAATGTCAAATGTATAAATCTGAATTTAAGAAAATAAAAATAAGAAAGTTAAATAATGTTAAAGCAGCTCCAGTGCTTGGTGAGCAGGGGAACCAGTGTGTGTCTCCACAAAATCCAGCTTGGCTGACGTATCACTAGAAGTTTTGAAATGAACAGAGTGGATATGGAGCCAGCAGTCCTGTAGCCATGCCACTTACACTAATGGTTATGTGAGGGATTGCGATCTTGCAGAGCACTGAAATGATTCCAGCTCTAGGTAATGTTGTTGAAAAGTGAAAACTCACCAGCTTGATGTTTTTCTAGTCCTTCAGTAAAAGCAA
>NW_018128022.1:889661-895419 GCF_001952655.1 Monopterus albus | reverse complement strand
TAAGCTCAGATTTGTCCTCCCCTGATCTGACTTCCTCTTCTGTGGAGACTTCGGCACATGTTGCAATTTCCTTCTTTTCTTTTGAAAGCTGGCTGTCCTAATCTGTTGAGTAATAACTGGGAGGAGGTCTGACTGGATCCTACTGCTCATATGATTCGCGCCGTACACAGATCTCTTAGACATGACTTAAAAAAACACAAGTTAATCTAAACAATTGTACTGCTCTTAACACTCTGCTCTGCTCCCTGTTTAATCTCTCCAGCTCTAATTTATCCCAGTTCTCTGTGTGTAGCCATACTCCGTGTTTACATTATGGTGTTACTGGAGGCTCCATGTAAAAAGCTGTGATGTTGAGACCTCTTGTGGCTGCACAGAGCAGCAACTTGAAATCAAAATACCTGCAAATAAACAGAAAAACCTGTTTTATCTGATTGCCTGTAACTTTGTCACTGCTTTAACCATGGAACATTTAAATTTTTTCTGCTTTATGTGCACATTTATGTTTTTAAAATCTTTATTGCTTCACTAACTGATTTTATTTACTAATCGTTTTGTGAAGCTAATGCTGTGGGGGATTGACCATTTATGAGTTAATTCATGTACGAGTAGGCTCATGAACACTTTCTATCCCAAAGCCATTACCATACTGAACTCTGAACTGAAAGGACACCCTCCAAATACAATACAATATTAATGTGCAGTAATTTATTTATGTGTAATAATATATGTGCACTTTGTCATTATGTGAAATGGACCTTTATCTTTTTTTTTTTTTTTTTACTGTATACATTGGGAATGACTGTATGGTAAAAATGCTAGAATATTTTGGTGTGTAGAGTGTGGTGTGAGTATGAGCATGTTTATCTATTTCTTATCTATTTATATTTGAGTCTGGTTCTTGAATGCACCTGAATTTTGTTGTTTTGTACAGTGATAGTAAAGAATCTAATCTTTTTTTGGTCATAGACCAGTGACTCCAATTCATATTTAGATTAAAATAACTGAAGTAAAATGTGTATGTATTTAATCTGATAGTAAATTTTAATGTTGTTAAATATGTCTCTACCATTCTTTACTCATGGTGTCCATATATAAAATAACCAACACTTCTTATAAACAGTATTATTTGGTCAAATATGGCATTTTCTGGCTTTGTACAAAATTATTGCATGAGAAATGAACTGAAGAAACGTAAATGGTTAACAATAGTTCATCATACAAAAGAAGTCCAGATGTAATACATGTAGCCCAGTAAGTGGAAGTAAATTGTTCACATTATACTATTGCCAGCAAACTCTTATTTTGGCAGCATATTTTATTTTGTATAACTTTGAAGTGGTTCCTGTTGAGGAGTGTCTTAGTTCCGGAAAAAAAAAGAGAAAAAGACAGTGCTGCAGAAAGTGAGAAAAACATGACACTCGAGTAGTTGCTACCAATGTGTGAAGTAGACCCGGTTGATCGGAGAGTTGAAGTGAAGCTTCGGGGGAGATTTCAGTTTGCGGACCCTTGTTTTATTGAGGAGATAAGTCGTTTTGGATTGTCTTGGTTGGGTTTTCAGAACCACCTGAACTCTCTGGATTTGGATCTTCGATTTGGAACTTCTTTCTCCTTGACGAAGGAGATGGCGAGCCGTCGTGGGACCAAGATATGAACCAAGAAGGGGCCCATGTTTCCTTCAACCTTCTGGAGAGGGTGCACCTGTGCGGTGGGCCCACTTAATTTCATAACTTGATAAGGAGGGGAGAATTGACTGGTTTGACTGTTATAACGGACCTGGGACTATATTGTGACTGACAGATTGACATTTACGCATGCGGGATGACGGTATAAACTCACAAACTTGAACTGAGGGATATAGCAGGATCTGGATTACCCTTAAAGGGACAATTTTTTTTCTTCATAAGAGGCTGAGCAATTAGGATCCTCATTCAAAAGGGACTGGGTTGATGCATTTTATTTGTCTCACCTAACTTTATTATCAGTTAAGTTGTTGAGTACTGATTTCAAAGAGGACTGTTCAAATGTGATGTTTTGGATCATTTGGTTTGAATTGTTGAATAATAATTTTTCCATGTTACCCTACTGCTTAGCTCCAATCATTTTCATTAACCCTCCTGTTATGTTGCGGGTCAAATTAACCCACGAACATAACTGCTGAGCAGGCATCACCTGAGAAATGAACATAATAGGAGGAGCAGTTATGTTTGTGGGTCAGTTTGACCCGCAACATAACAGGTGGGTTAACCTCTCCTTTTGAGCCTGGATACTGGTCCGAAGACCCAACACATCCACCGGATGAGCAAGGGTTACATACAGTTACAGTAAAAACACATTTTACTCATCACATAATGTCTTAACCTGCAGTAACAACATAAAATGATTGGTAGTTAGATTTTAGAATAGTCAGCAGAGCACCTTGAACACCATTAACTGCTTTGCAGTAATGTACTGTAAGATTATAAATGTTAAATTCAGTCAAACAATAACATCCACACAGAGTATTTTTTTACCACCTTGTTTTATTTTACATGGAGATTTCCAAATGGACTGAACATTTATCTACAGTACTATACCAGATTCTTCCCTGAGAACATGTATTTGATTAAACAGGGATCAGTCGAGGCTTAAGGTTTAACATTTGTTATAGACAGAATTCATGGCTGAACTGATTACATTAGGTTGTTACAAGTGTGTCTAATGAGGTATTTTTGATGAACTGTTAAAATAAAATGAATACTTACGTAAATAACCCAGATTGTCAATTGCCATATTAGCACATCATTTTAGTCAAAAACATCAAATTCCTGTATAATTCTCAGTCAAGGATGTGGAAATGGAGGACAGATGATAACGGCATGTCACACTCAGTGTTGCAGTTGAATCTCTCAAGTCCCTGGCATTCAAGTCAGTCACCAAAAATAGTCTTGTGTCAAGTCCCCGTCACCCTAGTCCATGTCATCATGGTCTACATTAAACACAACTGACACAGCTCTCACCATTTTAAAAGGAGTTAATTTACTGTGTGACAAAGTAGCAAAACAAATGCACTCATAAGCTCACGTGCGCGCGCAAACACACACACTACTTAGAAGTGAATAGTGTGAATTATTTTTTTGAAAGGTGGTGTACAATTTGGTGGAAGCACATCGGATACACTATGGTGTGGGCAGACAGGTTTTAATAATAATATCTGAGGCCAAATTAATATTGCCTATAAAAAAACAAATAATAATAATCCTCAACTTCCGAGTCCAAATGCTCGGGTCCGAGTCATCAGTGCTCAAGTCCAAGTTGATCCACAAGTCCTGAAAATCAAGACTTGAGTTCAAGTCCTATACTCAATTACTACAACACTGGTCACAGTAGCTGTATGCAGCTACTAATTTAAAAACATTAAATCCCTGTAAAAGAAAAGCTGAACACCAAGCATGACATAATGGTGCCGCTGCACAACATCACCCACACACACTGCATGGAAGACTGATCTGATGTAACAGTAAACACATTAAAGAAGTTCTTTGTTTATGAGCAGCATGTGCACACCTGCAAAGCTAGAATGTACTGTTCTTCCAAGCCAGAATGAATGCAGCCACCGCTGCTACCACCGGCCATGTGAGTGTGGGGTCTGGACAGAGAGAGACAAAGGCAAATGAATGTTTTGATATACAGTAGAGGCTTGATCATTACAAAAGATTCATCTTGCCTGTGGTTTACACTGGGTATGATAACATGCACAAGTTGTTTACTGAGACCTTGTAGCAGGGTCACATTGCTAAAATAAAGTCAAATTGGGTAAGGAATACAAGCAGTCACTCAGGTTTTAAACAAACCTCCATATTAGCCAAGCTTATTTGGAAATGGAAGGTACACTTCATACTTCAAGTTTGCAAGTTGCCAAAACCAAACAAACGGAAAAAGACCTCTTCTACAGATACAAGCGACCTACAGACGACATTGAGGTCAGTGTTCTTGGACTGCCATCCAGTTCATTCCCTCTGGATAGCAGTGACAGAGAAATTCTCCTCCATCTTGGGCTGTAGAATCTGTCCTTCTCCATCACTTTGCTTACTCGGTAATATCACAGACGTTGACCACCTACCAATTAAATACAAAAACCTACTCCTCATTTCTCTAGCTGTTGCCAAGAAAACAATCTTTCAAAACTGGAAGTCTAAAAAAATCACTACACATAAACCACTGGACCAACCTTCTGATAGAATACATCACAAATAAAATAACATTCATGCACAAGAATAGTTTATCAGCTTTTTATGACACATGGAACTCATTTCTAACACATTTCAACTTGAACCAAACACCTGGGGCTGAGGCCACGCACATTCCCACCAACCTCTAAAAATATAACAAGCTGATTTTATTGGTAGTACTGTTATCATCATTATTAATGTTAATTTTTATTTATTTATTTTCCCTCCTTTTCCCTTTCTTGAGTTTCATAGACTGCATAAGTTGGAAATACCCAAACTTCACACACTCTATATCCTTTTGTAATGTCATCTAAATGTTGTCTTGTTTCCCATGTTCAGTACTGTTTTGTTAATGTGTTACTTTGTTTCAATTAAAAAAAAATACTTCCTGTCTTTCTCCTTGGTTCTGAGTGACACACTTTCTCTATTGGATGTACTTCAAGATGGAAAATAGGCAGTAAGAAGTAGGGCTGGGCGATATGGCAAAAATGTAATCTCGAAAAAATTTTTCCCATATTGATCGATAACGATATATTTTTCGATATATAAACTGTTAATGCTGCCAGCCTTCAAAGAGTATCCCAAGTATGAAGCCACAAAAATTTGAGGGTCCATTAGTTTAAAAATTAAGACAACTTACTAAAATAAATTAAAAACTAAAAGTTGTGACAAAAGAAGGTAAATTAGAGTAAATGTGCAGTACAAGTAAACATAAAACTGTTGTAAACATAATTTGAAAGTAACACAATTGCAGTTTTTTTCTTTTCCAGAAAGACATGTCTGTCTACATCATCTGGCTTTAAGAGGTAGATTAAATGTGCTAAATATAAACATAAAAGTATACAACTAGAAATTGCACACAATTTGTCAAACTTTTACATTTTTTTGTGTCAGGAACACTAGACTGTCAACAGTGTCTGGATTTAAGAGGTAGTGCAAAAATGTGCAAAATGTAAACACATTTAACATACAGTATGTTCAACTTATTCTTTAGAATCTGTAAAACACAACACAATATTTTTTGAAGAGGGTGGCTGTGGCTCACAAGGTAGGGCAGTTGTCGCCTGACCAGCAAGTTGGTGGTTCGACTCGCGGTCTCCCAGCATGCCTAAGTGTCCCTGGGCAAGACACTGAACCCTGAATTGCTCCTGGTGGCTTGACTAGCGCCGGTGCGTGGCTGCTTGTCATCATTGTTGTGTGAATGGTGTATGATCTCCTATAAAGCGCTTTGGCTAGTGCAACACACTGTGAGAAAGCGCTATATAAAATACAGTCCATTTACCATTTGAAGACCAGTCTCAGTCTGTCAACAGTGCCTGGCTTTAAGAGGGAAATTAAATGTGCAATAAAACTATAACATAAAATTTCTAGCCAGTGCACATATTTTGTAAAAAGTTTACCAATTTTTTGCCAGAAAGACTAATCTGTCCACTGTGTCTGGCTTTAAGGCTGCAATGTTGCAGGATACAATATTACCCCCTGTGCTAAAAGCACGCTCTGAGGGTGAGCTTGTGGCAGGGGTGCAGACGGTAAGATTTGGCCGGAGGGGC
>NW_018128022.1:887709-889039 GCF_001952655.1 Monopterus albus | reverse complement strand
CTCTTCAAAAAGCCAAACCACTTCCATATAACCGAATTTGTGCTACCTTGTTTGTCGACAATTTCATCATTTTTGACTACTTGCTTGATGTTTGTCTCACTTTCGCCACTGCTTTCACTCATTTTTGCCGTCCTCGTCTCCAGCTTGTTTTGCAAAGTGCCGTAGAGAATTAGCTAACTTTGTTCTCTGGCATGCACGTTTAAAGCTGCATGTTGATTGGCTCTTACAAATCCATATTGAGTAAAAAATGCCGAGAGCTTATCATCGTTATTGATATCGATTTTATTGTGATTCGATATTATATTGTTTATCGGCACAGCACTAGTAAGAAGCAAATAAAAATACAAGATATAATGTAGAGAGAATACGTACAGTATATGCAGTATATGTGGGAACTGTGAAGTGCAAATATTCAGCATGCATGTGCAAAATGAGTATGTAAACAGTACAGATGGAATTACAAGAGGTAGATCCTGAATCAGCTGTTTACAAATCCGATGGCAGTTGGAAAGAAAGTTTTTCAGTCTAGAGTCCTGCATTTCACACTTCTGAGCATCTGATCGGAGGGTAGGGGGTATGAACAGTCCGTGCTGGGGGTGGCTGGGGTCCTTGAGGATGGAGGCAGCTTTCCTACACACCCTGCGGTGGTTGATGCTCTGCAGAGAGGGCAGTGGAGATCCTGGTGATCTTTTCTGCAGTTTTTACCACTCTCAGGGACCAAGCAGTAAGGCAAAAAGACACAGCTTCCAAAGTTCAAAATAAAGGGTTTTTATTAACCCAAAAGCAAGAAAAAAACAAAATTAACATCAGATAAACTGGGGCCCTAAAAGAGGTCAACAAAAGATAAGGAAACTCAAAATACAGCAAACTGAACTGTCTCAACAAAACCACCTGACCTAGCAAATGACACACACAGGGGAACATGTATACTGGCTGGCCAAACCAATAACACACACAAGGGGTAAACTAAAGACACTACCAAATCAATCAACTAATAAAACACTAAACAGACAGCCTGCTCTCAACTAAATATTTCCTTTAAATATAAAGAAATTAACATAACTTGACAAATAAAGTTCTAACATAAACTACCAACAAATAAACAATAAATTTCTCCCAAACTCCCCCCTTTCTTGTATTGGGCACTTGGTGCAGTCCAGGCCTAGTGGGAGGTATTTAAACCTGCTGCTTCCTCAGTCCAATCTTTTAGCTGAACCACCCCCCCATCCATGGACCAGGAAACACGGCAACCCAAAAGAAAAGGTAAACATTAACAATACAAAATTAATCAAACGTGCATGCTCATTGATCAATTGTGTATGTCTAATAT
>NW_018128022.1:884408-887660 GCF_001952655.1 Monopterus albus | reverse complement strand
CCCCCCCCATCCATGGACCAGGAAACATGGTAACTCAAAAGAAAAGGTAAACATTAACAATACAAAATTAATCAAACATGCATGCTCATCGATCAATTGTGTATGTCTAATATAAATTACCCACCCAAGTCCATGACTGGTGGTGGTTTAGGTCCTCACATGGTGAAGGCCAGGACTGAGGCCTTCACACCATTGATCAGCCATGTGACCACAGTCGAATCTACCATTTGACAGTCAGTGATACCCTGCTAAACAGCTCCCATTCTGAACCTAAATGAAGTCAAAGGTCAGTCATCCTTTCTTGAATTATCTATATCTGTTCATTAATGCATTTTGCAGTTAAGCCTTTGATAGCTATATCAGGACTATAATTTTCATCACTCACCATGTGGACTTTCAAAAATGGTTCCATTCAGTGGTGAAATAATTACAGGCGGCTGAATTATTGGAGCTATAATGTAAAGACAAACAATATTTATCATTAGATATACACTTTAGAAATTGTCCCCACAGGGGAAATGTATTGTACATAATCTGAAAAAAAGAGGTGAAATGTCTTCGGCCTAGAAACTTAGTCCAGTTGATTTTTTTTCTAAGTTTTTTTCAGCTTACTGTGACCTGAATGACTGAGAATCTGCACAGACATATTGTACATAATAAAAAAAAGTAACTTAAACATAAAAACACTCAACAAAACTTACTATGAACAGTTCTGTCGCTGCTGATTAGCCCTGGGTCAGAGGTCATACAGGTGAATTGGTGGGTTTTTGTTAAATGTGAGCAAAATCATCACAGTTAAAAGACCCAACGGCTTAAACTACTTCAGTCTGTGTGTACTGAATTTATATAATACACGAGTTTCACTATTTGAGTTGAATTATCGAAATAAATGGACTTTTCCACAATATTCTAATTTACTGAGCTGCACCTGTAAAGTTTTAGGCTGGTTTGCAGTGGTGGTTATGTTTGCTACAAAATTAGGTGAAGGTGTGTGAACATTCATAGTCATTAGGTAATATTTGACTTTTGTAGACCTTTACTGGCAGAGAGCTGAAATAACAAGAATGTTGTATTAAACAGCAGCTGCTGGCTGGGTTCCCTGCACTGAGCAGCTGTAAAGCTGTAACAAGCTCTCTGTAACGCATTTGTGATTCTAGGCTTCATGAATAATATTGGTCTCATTCACCAACATCCTCCTAAGTGTTTTCTTACATTTCTTTGCAAGTTGTTCTTAAGAAAGGTCCTAAGAAAAGTCTACGTCTGATTCATGAGGCTGCAGGGCCGTGTGCACACAAGAAGCTCACACAGAAATGGAAAAGAGAAGCTGAAAAAGCCAGGAATGCTACAGTGAAATTTTCAAGATGGTGGTGATTACTGATAACTCCAGAGATGCTTTTTACTAAACATTCTAAAACAATATTGGCAAGGGAAATAATTCTTGACAGACAGAGGTTTTTTTCAGAAGGCTGCTTCCATGTCACGAATTGACCTCTGCCTCTTTCCAGGGCTTTGGTGTTGTGCTTGAAATCACCTTTATTTCGCAGTTGTTCCAGAAGAACCTTTCTTTCTGTTGCTGAAAGCTGAAGACATATGCTACATCGTTCATTTCCATATGCGTTTTATCCCATGCACGTTTGGTGTCATCTCTTTTTGTACGTTTTTACAGACGAGGTTGATTTCAATATCTTTTTCTTACTCTTATGTATATTTGCATAGGTTCTTGGGTTCTTTTGTTTTTGAATATTGCACTTGCCTCTGTGTTGATCTTCACTCAAACACATGAGTCTGGATTTTGGAGATCTTCACTGGAGGTTTTCGGGGATAATGAAGGTTTGTCTGGCCTTTTCGAGTTATCCTCATCACTGGACAATGAAGCACTCTGAGGTGGATTGTACTCTGGGTCTGATCCAGCACAGCTGGATAATTCAGACTCAGGGGAATGACCTTCTGACTCCTTAGGAACACTGTCCAACTGTAAGAAAAAAGCACAATCATTGTGAGAAGTTTATCAGATCCACTTATCAAGTCCATTATTATCTTGGATATAGACTATCTCAAAAAAATCAAATTGAAGCTGTATTGTAAAAAAAAAAAGTTAATAAATTTCATTTAAAATGTGTCCAAATTTATTTTGCTGTATATTCAAAAACAATATACTTTTGACACCAGCTTTTTTATTTGAAAATTTTCAAAAAATATTTTAATTAAGTGTTCAATATAAAACTGATGACTGCAATCTTACTACAAAAGCATTGCAGTTGCTTTATTCTGCAACATATATTTTTTCCCCACAGGACCTGGGTTAAACGTCAGTTTCTTTGTACTATACCTGAAAATACTAAATTCACTTTCATTTGTCAGAGGACCCAGTTCTCTACCAACATTATAATGCTACAGACCGTCCAGAATGCCACGGTCTGTAGAAGACTGCACTTCCTCCATTCAAAAACCATTTGCCAACAATAACTGCATTGACTCCTTGATTGATTGTGAGATGACCACCACTCTTTTCAAATCAGATTTCAATTTTTTTTTATTTGAGCCAAGAGAATAGTTTTAGAAATAAAATTATCATACATTTTTTCCCCTCTAATAGCACAGCATTATTTTCTTAAATGGTGGCAATTGTTGGAAATCATTCTACAGCAGAGTACTAATTTCCCTTAAACCTATCCTGTCAGCCAGTACCAAATCAATTTAACAGTAACTGATAAAGTTGAACACAAGTGCTGAGAACAGAGCTGCCTGGGACTGCTTTAGACTTAAAAAACAAAACAATGTTGTACATTCATCAAATCAAATTTATATAGCACTTTAAAAACAACATCCAGCTGACCAAAGTACTTTACATGGCAGAATAAAACCACAATAAATGATTAAAATAGAGTAAATAAGATCAGTGCAAATAAAAATTAAACTGCACAATAACACAGACACACAGTTAACATGTATTCAATAAATTTAAATTAAAAGGAATACATCAAGCCCTACTGTGTATTAAAAGCCAAGCCAAATAAATATGTTTTAAGCAAGGATTTAAAAGTACTGAGGTCAGTAGCTGACCTAACATTAAAAGGGAGACTATTCCACAATTTAGGGGCTGCAACAGTAAAAGCACAGTCACCCCAGCGTTTATATCTGGCCCTTGGAACCTCTAAAAGAAACTGGCTTGAAGATCTGAGGGACCTTGTAGGTTTGTGCCAATGCACTAATTCAGTGAGGTAAAATGGAGCCAAACCATTAAGAGCCTTG
>NW_018128022.1:879584-884057 GCF_001952655.1 Monopterus albus | reverse complement strand
TGTCAAACCTCAAGTCGCCATCAAACATCACCCCTAGATTTTTTACAGTGGACTTCAGGTGTCGAGCTAGGGGTCCCAGGCCCTGGTTAGAAGCAGTTAGGTTCGCCAGGTTGCCAAATAGCACACACTCTGTCTTATTTTCATGGAGATTTAAAAAGTTAAGTGCCAAACATGATTTCAAGTCTGTCAGAGTCAAACAGCAGCTGTAATGACATCCCTCTTGATGCCTTTAATGGTAAATAAACTGAATGTCATCAGCATAACAATGAAAATAAAGGCCATATTTCCTTAAAATAGATCCCAGTGGGAGCATGTACAAAGAGAACAAAATGGGACAAAGCACAGATCCTTGGGGGACACCACAGGAAAGGATAGTTGAGGAGGACGAACAGGTACCAATATTAACAATATGTCCCTCACCACCTCCTTGTGCTGTGAAATGATGGCCCCCTCTTGTTCAGAGGCATTCCATGGACCATGATTCCAAGTAGAGTATTTTATATATGCTTTAAACATGACTGGATAGGGTCTATAACATCAGGGTAAAGTGTTTTACTAACCTCTGCCAATCAATCGATAAATCAAGCAAGCAACCGATACTTTATTTATATAGCACTTTTCAAAAGACCAAATTACAAAGTGATTCATAATGTTAGAAATTAACCCGATTCTTTTGTTGGAAGCACGAGAAGTGAAGACAGGAGAGGACTGTTTAAACTAGACATCCTATCTCCACTAAACATTTCTAATACAACAAGTATCTAACAAATATCTATCTGACTAAAAAAATACCTAATACTGTCATTCGGAATGTATCGGCTCTATTAGTATACGACCGCACAGTCCTTCTCAATATTTGCTTCTCTATGGAAAAATGCCGCAGTGTACATGGTTGGGAAGATTCGAAGTCTCTCCCACTGCAATTGGCGGAGATACTGGCATTCCTCCACTGTCCTTACTTCGTTTGTCCACGAAGAAAGCGGCCTAAGAGATGTGAGAAAAGGGGAGGAGTGGCTGTCAGGCTCAAGGCCCTTTGGTGTTTGGCTTCCACTGGCACCTACGCTTACCTTCAGCCCATTGGTCCGGACTTCTCGAAGCCTCTTCCAAGTTGCCGGTTTCCGCGACGCCCGAGGAGAGGTATAAGCTGGTCCAACCTCCGATCACTGAGACATTCTTCCCAGCCGCCGAACTCCGCTTCATGGATCCAGATGGGTTTAACACCAGGTCTCTGGCTAACAAGAATTTTTTTTCTAAATGACTTTTTCATATCGCGGGAACTGGATTTTATGTTGCTGACTGAGACCTGGCTAAAGGAAGGTGAGCATTATGCATTTTCTGAACTTCTCCCACCGGATTGCTCCTTCCTTAGCTCCCCGTGCTCATCAGGCATGGGTGACAGTCTGGTGTTTTTTAAAAACAGTTTTAAATGTCAGCAGCTCACACTGGACTCCTACTCCACTTTTGAGCTACAGCTGTTTGTGGTGGAGCTATCTTATCTACTGCTGTGTGCAGTGGTTTATTGTCCTCCTAAGTTCAACAGGGGCTTTATTCAGGAGTTTTCTGACTTCTTGGGTTTTATCCTGCCAAAGTTTGATAAACCTTTAATATTTGGTGATTTTAACATTCACACCTGCTGTCCTGATGACCCATTGGCCAAAGACTTTGTAAATATTATTGACTCTTTTAACCTCACTCAGTTGGTGCATGGCCCTACACATGAGCACAGACACACACTGGACCTTGTGATCTAACAGGGACTACCTGTTTCCATTACCAAAATATGTGGCTCTCGGTTTTCAGATCACTTGCCTGTTTTATTCAATGTTGCTACTCTGTCACTGGTAGACAAATCTTTTATTCCTACTTCTTTTACAGCAGAAGAGTTTTCTATTCATTTTAAAAACTCTGGTTTGTATCTGGTAGATGATGTCTCCTCATATGAATCCTGAGGAACTAGTGAGTTCATTAACTACCACTTGCCAGGACATGTTGGATTTCATCGCTCCTCTTTGAAGCAGACCAGCCAAGCAGTGCCTTGGCTAAACAACTCTACCTGGGCACTTAGACAAAGAACTCTGCAAGCTGAACGTAAATGGAAGAAGGATAAACATCACATTTCTCTCTGCCATTTCTGGGATTGTCTCTGACTATCAGAAGGCTGTAAAATCTGCCAAATCAAGCTATCTGTCCAACATTGTGGTCAATAATCGTCATAAACCTCAGGTCTTGTTTAGTACAATTAATTTTGTTATCAACCCGTGTAACCTTGCTTTTCATCCCGAGGCATCAGAAGCAGTATGTGAGGGTTTTCTTTAATATTTTACTGATAAAATCACTAGCATTAGGCAGTCCTCCAGTTCTTCTAATCCTGACCCATCTGATATTCCTCTGCATTCTGCTGTCTTTGATCAGTTTGAGTCTGTATCTTTGCCTGTGCTATCTGAACTGGTTCACCACATGAAAGCATCTCACTGTTCTTTGGATTGTTTGCCAACTAGATTGTTTAAGGATGTTTTTGACTCCGTTGGGCCTAGCTTTATGGCTCTTATTAATTTATGTTTAAGGACAGGCTCAGTTCCAGATGCTTTTAAAAAAAGTGATTGTCCAGTTTCTTCTCAAAAAGCCAAATTGACCCTTTAGTGTTCTCTAATTTTAGACCAGTCTTTAAAATATCTTTTATGACTAAAGTTCTGGAGAAGATTGTTTTTATCCAACTCCAGTCTTTTTTGACAGATAATGGCATTGAGGAGCAATTTCAATCTGGTTTTAAATCAAAACATAGTACTGAGTCTGCGTTATTAAAAATCAATAATGATATCCTGTTGGCTAGGGACGCTGGGGATTCGGTTTAATTGGTGCTTTTAGCTCTCACTGCTGCCTTCGATACAGTGATCATGGAATCCTCTTATCTCATTTGGAGAAGTGCTTAGGAATTCAAGGTACTATTCGTAACTGGTTCAGATCTTATCTCAGTAATAGACATTTTACTGTTAATATTGGTACCTGTTCGTCATCCTCAAATATCCTTTCATGTGGTGTCCCCCAAGGATCTGTGCTTGGTCCTATTTTGTTCTCTTTGTACATGCTCCCATTGGGATCTATTTTAAGGAAATATGGCCTTTCTTTTCATTGTTATGCTGATGACATTCATATTTACTTACCATTGAAGGCAACAAGAGGGATGTCATTACAACAGCTGTTTGACTGTCTGACAGACTTGAAATCATGTTTGGCACTTAACTTTTTAAATCTCAATGAAAATAAGACAGAGTGTGTGCTATTTGGCAACCTGACGAACCTAACTGCTTCTAACCAGGGCCTGGGCCCCCTAGCTCGACACCTGAAGTCCACTGTAAAAAATCTAGGGGTGATGTTTGATGGCGACTTGAGATTTGACAAGCAAATCAACTCAGTTGTGAAATCTAGCTTCTTCCACCTGAGGCTGTTAAGCAAGTTAAAGTCATTGAAGTTACTTGGACTGCCTCGTCTCTCAGAGTTAGCATGGTAGCAAGAACTGGGTCCAACAGTAGGAATTCAAGGTACTGTTCTTAACTGGTTTCAATCTTATCTCACCAATAGAAGTTTTACTGTTAAAATTGGTACCCATTTGCCCTCCTCAACTATCCTTTCCTGTGGTGTCCCCCAAGGATCTGTGCTTGGTCCTGTTTTGTTCTCTTAAGACTGTTAGGTAATTTCTTAGTCAGATAGATATTGGTTAGAGATTTGTTGTCTAGAAATGTTTAGTGGAGACAGGATGTCTAGCTCAGGCTGTTAAATGCTTAGTCATTCTTATGAGCTTTCTGCAGGCTGCATAGAGGCCAAGGACAACTAGATAGAAGAGTCTGCAGGCAAGAGGTTATTGTTATTATTATATGTTCAGCCGTAATCTTAATCATAATATCTTCCGAGGCTTACTGTTCGGACATGTCCCTGAATGTCCTGTATGTTTTTAGATACACACCACATAATCAACACTCACACACACATTGATTTTTCTTCATGTTTTGACTATTGTTATGGTCAGCTGCAAGCAACGTAGTAATACCACAAAATACTCTGGTACAAGTCCTGAATTCAACATACTACTTAAGTACAACACTATTAGCATCAACATGTACTTTAAGCATCAAAAGCAGAAGTACTCACTCTGCAGAACAGCCCAGTTCACATCAGAGATCTGGACGTGTAATGTTAATTTTACCTGTGATCCTTTGAATAAACCAGCACGGTTATTTTTTATATAATCCAAGTGGTCTACTTCGTCTTTGAGTTCCTGGTTTAAAAGAACCGGAAGAGGCTAATAACAAAATTAGCTTATAAGACCTATTTATTTTTACAGGCATTTAAATCCAGTTAGGCTGGTATTGGTATATGTGTATAAGTATTTTACTGATTTTAATGATTTTTCTATTTTAATGTTTTTATTGTAAGATTTGAGTCTTATAGACTCTAGTTACCTTATCAGCTTTAGCT
>NW_018128022.1:876797-879392 GCF_001952655.1 Monopterus albus | reverse complement strand
AGCTGGCATATCAGGTGACGTCACGGTTTGACGTGGCCTGTGTAGGATGGGGCTAGCCCAACGAAGTGATTAAATTGTATAGAGATCTTGGGTTCAGGTTCTTTTCTTCTTCCGGGCTGCCTGCGAGCAGCTTTGGGGGTGGAAGATGCCTGGACGTGTAATGTTAATTCTTGCCTGTGACCCTTTGAATAAACCAGCACGGTTATATTTTTTATATACTCAAGTGGTCCGCTTCGTCTCTCTGAGTTCCTGGTTTGAAAGAACCGGACGTGGCTTTATAATAGAATAGAGCCTTTAAGTTACTTCTCATTCCTTTAGTTCCCCTTAGTTACCTTTCATAACTTTATTTTCCTTGTTTATACATATTACAGCTGTATTGATGATTGTCCAGAACTACTGAGCTTTCGTTATTCTTAATACATTTATTTTCCTTGCTTACATATCTTACAATTGTACTGATGAGAACCAAGTAGAATCTGCCTACTTTGAATACTGTAACTTCTGTTGAGGGAGGATGTCTGCATCTCCTTGACCAGACAGCCTATTTACATTTTAGCAAAGGCCTGTTTTACACTCACACCTCGACTCACTTGGCATATCTCAAGCTTTGCTTTGTCTTGGGATGTCCTGCAGAGGCCGGGGGCTACAACCTGAGACACACACACACACACACACACACCTAGCCTTTACCACATTCTAATCCGGCTCACACCAAATGACCAATAGGATTACAATGCATGAATTGTTGTACCTTTGTTTAGGGCGGAGCAGCCCAAGAACATAAAATGTATTGTAAGAACTTAATTCGGGGTTCAGTGGATGGAACTCCTGCGGGAGCTCTATCTCTCTGATCCCAGTGCTGTGAGGCCTACCTGTGATCAGACATTCAGTAAACTTTCTGTTGGTTTTAAACGCTTAGTCATTGTCATGAGATTTTAGCAGGGTGTACATGGGCAAGGATAACTAGATAGAAAAGTTTGATTGTCAGCAGGCAGGATGATTATTGTTGTTATTATGATACGTTTAGCCGTAATCTTAATCATAATATCGTCCTAGGCCCAGGCTCAACATATTTTTCTGTTGTTGATTTAGCAAAGGTGTTCTTTATAAAATAAATAAAATAAAAGCATGAGGACTGAAGCCGACAGGACAGAATCATGACAGTTGCTTCTTAAACATTTTAAAATAAAAGTGGCCATAAAGCTAATTTGTCAAAACTGCAGTTTGTACAGCCTAAACTCACTTATTTGGGACATGTAATCACAGCAGAGGGCAACTCCCTATCCCCAAAACGCATCCAGGCAGTTCAAAATGTTCCCAAGCCCCTTATAAAAAAACAACTCATGAGTTTTATTGGTATGACATCATACTGTTGACAGTGGATTCCACATTATGCTGAGAGAGAAGCTCCACTCTCCTCACTCATTCATGGCAAGTCCCTTACAGCCACTGACAGAATTGAATAGACACCTGAATCAGAAGCTGCCTTTACTGACCTAAAGACTGCTCTAATGTCTGCACCCACATTAGATCTCCCGGATCCGGAGAGTCACACAGTTTGTAGACCAAAAGGCACAATTTTATGACCTCACTTTTGTGTCAAAAGCATGGAGGGAAACTATGACCTGTGGCATACTTTTCTGCAAAGCTTGATCCAGAGCTCTCACTCTGTCTCCGTGCTGTGGCTGCAGAAGAGAAGGCTGTTTTGGCGGCCAGAGACATTGTTGGCTACTCAGACTGCACCCTCATGGTTCCTCATGCTGTTTCACAGCTTTTGCATGCACAAAAGACTTCTCATCTTTCAGTGCAGCGTTGGTTACGATACCATACAGTGTTACTTGAAATGCCAATTATAGCAATTTCACATTGTAATGTCTTAATGTTTTAATGTTTCTCAGGGCAATGCAGCAGCTGATGCAGCAGCTCGAGGGGAGGTTGTTCACTCACTCCCTTTCCTTTCTCTCTTGACATGCAGTCACAGGCAACGCCGACAGAGATGAAACAGTGGCGTGCTGCCGGTGCCACATTTCGGGGGGGTGTGGCATGGGCCTGGCCCCGAAAACAAACCTTGTTTGCCATGTGCTCTCTTCCCTTTTTATGCTAGGTTGAGACCACGTATCAAGGGGGAGTATGTGTTGTGAAGAAACAGGGCTCAATTGGGTACAAGCTCTTCCCTTGGTGTTGTTCTACATGAGAACTAGAGTCAGACAGAAAAATGGCTTGATCTCTTATGAGATTGTTTTTGGCTTCCTAAAACAGGCTTGCAACCAAAGGATCCACAGCATATCACTCTAGTAGCATGTGAGGGTGCCATGTTGTCCTACTGTCTCTCTCTGCTTCTCTCCAAGCTGTTCACTCACAGGTAAAAGCTGCTCAGACTGATCCAGCGACAGGGCCTTTATACCCACTGAACGCTGGAGACTGGGTGCTGATTAAGCACCACAGACGGAAGCACTGGGAGCAGAGAAGATACCAGGGTCTATTCCAAGTGCTGCTGACAACCAACACGGCAGTGAAAGTAGCAGGACGAGCTACTTGGATACTTGCCAATTGCTGTAAAAAGATTGCTCAGCACAAAGAAGACTTCTCTCCTGT
>NW_018128022.1:846194-876756 GCF_001952655.1 Monopterus albus | reverse complement strand
GGGAGGAGACCTCACTAACCTCACCCCAACAACTTAATTTCCTCGGTGAGGAGGGAAGAGTGCTGATTGGTTGTGCCTGCACTCTGAAGAAGGGAACTGAGTTGTGATGGTTAGCTCTGCAGTGAGATGATGACTGGCTGACCAGCACAGCTGGCTGGCGATGATGGGAGCATGACGTCGCTGGGGCTGCAACCCCTGACAGCTCATAGGTGGTTTATTGCACATTGGCATCATAACAGTCTCATCATTAACTTGGCAGCCATCTGGCAGGTATCACAGCATCACACACTATACAAGAGACTGCTGAAACATCTACAATACCACAGGATAGATGTCAAGGATCCACGACACATCTATGAGACAAACCTTTTTTCATTACTTTTTTTTACCTTGACCTTTCAGCCAAACTCTAATCACTTCTAGGGTTGGTCCCCTCTGATGTCTGTACCAAGTATTAGAGATAGGCATTTCAAGCTAAAATACTATTCGATATTCACTGGGAACTATTCGACAGTTATTCAAAGAACCCCCCACCCCCGCCAAAAGCACAATATTGCTAGCATTGTCATGTACGCATGGTGTGATTTCACCTATAAATCCCCAGTGTTCTGCGGCAGTGGAAAGCACATTCACCAGGTTTTCAGCAGTATGCTGCTCCTGTATTGCCTTAGTCTGAAGAACAGCACTCCGTATTTTCCACTTGCTTATATAATGGCACATGACTGTCACATATGATTTATTTGTAAGCATCTGTGGTCAGAGACTCCTTTTCAGCACTTGTCAAACGACTGCACAGCTCACATGCATTATCATCATACAGTCTGTACAGATTCTCAGTCATCCGGGTGAAGCTGAAAAACCTAGAAAAACTCAACTGGACTATGTCATGATTCGATTCCGCTGCTTCCTGTCCGGCTTTTATTTTGACGTTACTTCCTGTTTTTGTTTCACCTTATCTCGGACTGTTATACCAACCATGAGTTTTGTGTTTCCACCGTGTTTTGTATGGTTTTTTTTTGTTTACGTTAGTTCTCTTATTAAGGAGACGGGTTTTGTTCATTACTTCCTTGTCTGGACATTTAATGAGTTCACCTAACACTTTTCGGCCGCATCGCGCGCCGTTTCTGACAGATGGTCGAAGACGTTTCACCTCTCATCCAAGAGGCTTCATCAGTTCTGACTGACTGGTGTTGAGCCGGAGATATGGACACTGAGTGGGATAACACTCAGTGTCCATCTACAATCCTGTTTTGAGATCTCTGCCCAAACATGCCCACAAGGACAATAGGCGTCAGTTGACAGGGGAGGATTCAAAGGCAGGTAACAACTCTCACCGATACTGGGCTATAACGACTCAGTCATTAAGGGACATTGTTGGGCTTCAAAGGACTGAAACACCACCGAGGAGGATAAATATCTCCGGCTCAGCCCCAGTCAGAGTCACAAGTCCAAACCCTCAACAAGCTGTTTCAGAAAGTGAGGACTGAAAATACATTTTTGGTCCTCACTATGTAGGATGTACAACAGCACAACTCTAAAAGACAGCGGTGTAAATTATATAATAAAATGTTTGTATTAAATTTACTTTTATACTACAATTATATGTCATGGATAAATAAAGACTCTTTTCTGCAACACAGTATTAATTTATTGGGGGGCAGAAGAAAAGCCATTAACTTAACATAACAAGAATTGCTCTATGTTCTGCCATTCTGGTGAGGGAGTTAAAGCTCTTACTTTGTCTCTGGAATGCCCAGAATTCACCTGGCACATTTTAAGTTAAGGGGTTGGTTACCTTAAAACTCAGGAGCTCTTTTGATATTTCTCAGCTATCTCATGCCTCAATTGGTAGGGAAACGATGCAATAAGTTCTAATAACTAAGTAGTTTTGCTCATGAATTTCTTTCCTTGAACTGGTAGCCTAAGTGATTTGTATAAAGTCTTAGCTTAAGAGTAAACCTATGAAAGGTTGAATAATTCTCTCTCAAATCACAGATACAGCACTGAAACCCATACCTAACAACTGTCCAAGACTGTTAAACCACTATAAACTAATAATTGCATAAGGGGAAAAAACAACTTAATTTACATTTACACCTTTTGGCTGTCACTAGGGAAGAACCTCTCCTAAGTATATTCTCCAATATTTTAGCAAATAGTTAGATCACTCGCTAACCATATGCCCAACTTTCAGCTGATTAAAGTTCAGACGCCATTTTGTATTTCCAGCAACAATAACCATGACTAAAGGATGTATCTAAATAAGTTGTATAAATGATTCCTTAGCTAGTTTTGTGCCTCAAGCAATAAAGTGCTTTTCTACATGTAAACAGAAGATGGCGCTTCAAAGTTAGGCAAGTGAAATAACATACCGTACGCTGCAGGTAAAACAGAAGTTGTTTATCACTTGTTCACCAGTCAGTTTAACAGTAATACAGTGTCTGTCCCAAAAACTATATTTTCTTAAATTTAACATAGCGTAGCTTCCATGAAACTATATTTAATTCTATGGAGGCCTTATACCTTATTTTTATCCTTTATAAGCCCGTAAAAGATAATAAAAGTTATCAACCTGCTAGTTTTACTGTGACATGTGTATAAAATCCTTTTGAACTATGACGTTTACTAGACATTCTAGTCTAAGAAACTTGCATAGGATACATTCTGTATCACTTAGTACTTCCATCACTGTCCCACTCACCGTCATGGATGTATCCATACTCATCGCCCACCCTTTGCTATCCTCCCATTTGATGAGCTTCCTGTCAGTCAATGGGCCGGTCCCGTTATGCTTCTTTCGCTTGCCCTAAAGAGCGCAGCAATTTGAAATGTTGGTTTATTATTTTAATTTTAATTATAATAAATAAACAGCTAACTACATGTATTGACTACAAAAATCTACAACTTTTCCAGGTCCTATTCGTTACATCATTTTACGTAGTCCATACCCTTTTGTTGTTTTATGGCGTGTGCTACCTCCTTTAATGTTTTAACATTTCCTACAGCTCCTGAAGGCATCAACCGTTTCATTGTGGCCCTACAGAGCTAACGCCATCACACTCAGCGGCTACGACGGGCAGCACGGCGACATCAGGGCCACCACAACAACATAGTCTTTATTACTGTCATATTATCTAATTATAACGGCAATGGACTATAGTGCTGAGGATTATTAGACGCATTTGAACTGGTAAGAAACACTGTTTTCCATTTTACTTATCGCTCAGCTCGCTTCTGTATCTGAAGCGGAATGAATTACTTTGATTTTTCCAGGTATTATTGTTATTGACATTGCTTGAACGTAAACGTTCTTAGCCTGTTAGCTAGCTACATCCCCTGTACGCCTTCTGTTTATGGAAGGGATGTCTGAGTTAGGCGTCGGCTGTTTTAATGGGATACTGTGTGTGTATCCAGTGAAATATATGCACCAGCATATAACGAGCCTGTGTAACTGGAATGAAGAAGCTAATTAGACAAGTAGGTTATCCACGGTCACTGGCAAAAAAAGACTAATACGCCGTGTTTGTTATTACACAGGGGGATTTTAGTGTTCACTGCATCTTCATGTATAGGTTTTTGATCCTCTGCGCTCGGTTGTGTCGGTTCGCATCATCGTCGTCATCATCATCATTTCAGTATCTTCTGTTGATGCTTAGTGGAGTCAGATGAAGGACACAGCCTCGTATGATTCACAGTGGCTCTCTTATCTAGGATGCTTCTAGGCTCGTGCATACCGTAGGGGAAACACATTGCTCAGGTATCTTTTTGAAGACCAGGTTGCATTTCTCCACGTGAGTGGCATCACGTCTGGACTGTCTACCCAACCTGTTGTATCTCTCTGTGGTGTTTCTTTTGTACTCCCAATATTTTTTCAAGTTATGTTTCACATACTGGCTGAAATACAGGTTTCTTTCCCCCATTGTGGGATTAATTGTGAGAGTAATATTCGATTGTTCTTGATTTCCTGGTTGTTTTTCTTGATTCCTCAATACTATTCTTTTTTTGTGTTGTTCCTAGGTATCCTTTTGACTTGTGTCTCAGGGACAAACTTGTTCTTGATTGTCTCTTACAAACTATTATTTTTGTTTGGTTTCTAGGTACCTGGATCTTGTTTTCTCAAGCTATGTGTATGGTGTTTATTCTATGGTGTCATGTTGTTTTGTCCCTTGCTGCTGCTGGAACACTGGAATTTCCCCTCTGTGGGATCAATAAAATTCTACCTTGCATACAGTAACAATCCTGCCTTGTAATAAGAATATATACTTTCCTACTTCCTGAGATGCCAGCCTTTATCGTGTAAGGGATGTTTCTGTGCTCCTTTGATTTAGCAGTTGGTTTTAAAAATTGTCAACACTTTTGTTTCCTTTTATAACAATCCTTCCACCCATTCCTTTAGCCTATCAGTCTGAACCACAGCCATTTGTTCCACACATTGTTTGTAAAATTAGCATAATTAATTATATTGTCAGTCGCTGCCATTAGGTGCCCAACAGTTTCTCTTTTAAGTCTCAAGTTACCTCCTCAAGTAGTGTTTCTTAATCAAGCAGCTTCTATTTACACCATGTGACAGACAGTATTGTATTTTAGTTGGCACTGAAGTGAAAACTGCAGGTGATTTCCTTTTGTTGTAAAAAACATGTCATTCCTATATCCAGAAATCCAGCTTCCTTGATTTTTGAGTGGTGCTGGTAGCTGGTAGACAGCTCGCTGACTCCACTAAGTGTAAGATTTCCACACCAAGAAGACAAAGCTGCTGCTTCTACAACCATGTGCTGTTGTGACTGCTGAGTTCAGGCTAAATAAGATTCCTTACTGAAGTGCTAAAGATGGGATTTTTGCAGTGGAATTCTGTATTGCACATGTTCTTTTCTGACTTGTGGCTTTTTGCAGAAAACCCCCCTGCTCTTGTCGGAACAAGTTATGAGTTAAGGGATGCTGCTTTTTAATTCTCTGTGCCAGTGGTTGAGGCGTATGCGATATCACTGATGAAAGTCAGTTGTATCAAGCTTATTGGCCAATTTAGACAGTTTTAAACAGCTTGTCTTCTTGTGATGAAACTCTGCCAAAGAGCTGTGTTTGTATCACAGTTCACCCCGTCACCGACTTGTCAGATGGATACTTTGTGCTGGCAGGAGAGCCTTGATCAGGCAGGTTATCACACAGAGGAGAAAACAGCGACTCTAATGTATTAGAAGAAGTGTGTGCATGTGGTGTCCGCTAACAAGTGAGTCTTGTATGTTTGATGAATAGTCCCTATAAACTTGAACAACTTTACTATGTAATCTGTTGTTTGATGTCATGGGCTTATCACTTTTGTTTTATTACTGGATATGGACAAAACAATTTAGTAGCGACCCCAGGACAAAAATGAGCATGTGGGCCCATTAGCCCTGTATTTCTCCCATCCTCCATGCAATGGCCAACTCTACCTGGCTTCAAGTTTGCCACAAGGTAATTTGATTTCACAAATTCAATTAGGCAATAAAGCAGGAACCACTCAGACTCAGTTGAGGTCGGTTTTCACCATAAAGTTCCTGACTCTTTTTATTTCTGGGAACTAAAGTCCCATAATTGTCCCTGCGCAAAAGAGCCTCAAGAACATTGTGAATTGCATTTATACAGCAGGGCTGGAGCACAGGAAGATTTGACCAATTTATTTGACCAATCAGCGACATTCAGCCCTCGCCTCAATAGTTCTTGGACTTTCAGAAAGTACTACCCCCTGACTATGTACTGTTTTTGCAGGGTGGAACTACACTCTGGAACCAAATTTAGGCCCTGGCTCCTCCAGTGGAAACTCAGATCGAGGAACTACATTCTGAAAACGATTCCTACTCCCCCAGGGAAAGTGCCTCTGGTGGAAATGGGACTTTAGTGGGGGTGTGATGATATACTGAAGGGTTTGGACAACACAAAGAATTTCAAGATAGATTTTTCTGTATTTTTGACATTTTTTATAATCTTAACCATAATTTAAAAAAATATCAATAAATTAACTGATAATGAAACTAATCACCCCCATGTCTTTTAGAAGTCAGTACTCAAACAATGGCAATGCTCCCAGAAGGTTTGTGTACTAGGGGTGTGAGAATACACTTAGCTCACGACACGAGGCAATACACAATATTGGCTTCACGAGAACGAGATGAGATTATATTTTAATGCCATTTTTAAGAATACTTATGACAAAATATATGACTGGAAAAATATTCTTTTATTCAACTGAAAGTCGCAAAATACAAAGCAATGCAGGTTAATTTTGAAATGTTTTAACTAATCATTTTGTAATGACAGTGACTTGAGTTCTACTTCATGAGTTTGAATTCTCATATGCAATAAAAGACAACAATATAAAAGCACTATAAAAGGTTTTACCATAAAGTCAAATGACTGGCTTCTTTCCTGTATGAGGTCTCCTTAGAGCTTAGAACTGTGCATGAACTACAGTATGCATGAGCTTCTGACTGAGTTTCAAAGATGTGAAAAACGCAGCCCTCTCCATTAATTTCTATGTAGGACTGCATACACCGTAGCCAGCACTGGCACCGCAGGAGGCTCCAGCAAAACGACACCGTGCGGGTTGGATCGGTTTCAGCTTTCAATGCACCAGATGGTGACAAATTTGACAGTGAATAGCAGTGAATGCTAATGCTAACAAAGTAAACAAGTCTTCTTCTCGTGGGCGCCCATGTTCTGATCGTCCCCGTACAGGATTGGTCAATGCAGTCACTTTGCTGGATGATGTGTCACATTACGGTGCGGTGCAGTGCAGAGAGAGTCAAAATAGCATAGGTCACACACCCCTTCAGTTAGACATTAGAAGCTCATGCATAGTTTATGTGAAGTTATAAGGTGTGAAGAGACTTGTGAAATCATACAGGAGAGAAGCCAGTCTCGTGCCCACACTTTTTCGCTTTGCGAGCTACTTTTCAAATGACAGTGTCAAAATGATCGACCTACACACGCGCGCGCACACACAAAATATATGTATGAATGAGTGTCGTTTTTATAAACAGTCCGAAAATGCCGCTCCACATTTCCCTTCTTTGGAATAGTGATGGTAGATTGGTAGATCAAGCAAACGCACTTCGAGTATGTCATCACGAAAAAAAAGTCCTCTTCCCATTCTGCATGGAATGTTTTCGGTTTCTTACTTGTTTGGGCTCCCCCACTCGTTTTATACCATTTAGTAGAAATTAATAGGGGTTATGCGGAACGTCACGTGACCAAACCGGAAAACGGGTCGGCGCACTTCCGCTTTTCCGCAGAACGCGGATGACACAACAGTAGTAACGCGATACACGTTCTTTGAGCTCGTTTTATTTGATTAGTTCTGTTATGGTTGAGTCCCCCTCACCAGGAGGGTGAGGGAGAACTGGGGTTGGAGTCAAGTGTGCTGACCCAGGTACAAGTGGAAAAATGGTGGTTTACTGGAAAAAGAACACAAAGTAACAACATAAGAGAGTCAATGAATAATACTGAACCAGGGACAGGGTGGAGATGGTCGAGGAGACCAGGACGAGCAGAGAAGAAGACAGAAGGACAGCAGATGAGTAGCATAAAACAAAGAACTCCAGGTATGGCAGGTGTAGCGCTAGCTGTCAGGTACCCATGGCTGGGAAGATCACCGTCAGATACGTACAGCAGCCACAAACAAAAAGAACACCACGTATGTCTATTGGCAACGCACAGGAACTGTCAGCGTTGCATAACTCACATACCTTGTGGCAAAACCCATATAACCCATGGTACGAGAGCAATCAATAGTTAGTTAGTTAAACGAGATTTTAAGCGTTTTAATGAACAGGCCTTTGTACGTGATTTGTCCTCTTTTCCGTGGTATAGAATTTCCCTTATTGATTCAGTAGAATTAGCGTGGCAGTATTTTTATGAAGAGTTTTTAAGATTGATAGATAAGCATGCGCCGTTCCGCTCTTTTAGAGTGAAGGGGCGTGATAATCCTTGGTTTTCGTTGGAAATTGGTAACCTCCTTAAGGAAAGAGATATTGCCTGGGCTCAGGCCAGAAAGAGTGGAACAGAAGGAGATTGGCTTCGTTTTAGACAGCTACGAAATAAATGTACACTCTTGGTAAGGAGGTCAAAGTCTGAATTTTATCTTGCTGAAATATCAAAGAGTATAAATGATCCTAAGATGTTTTGGAGGACTGTAAAATCTACTATGAACTCGTCTTTTACTTCTGTGCCTATTTCTGAGGATCATAGTGCATTAAGCAATTTGGATACTAGCAAAGCAGCTGGGACTGATGGACTGGATCCTTTTTTCTTAAAATTGGCTGCAGACTATATAGCTGAACCACTGTCTTATGTTTTTAATTTAAGTCTTAGTAGTAACGAAATTCCAGTGATTTGGAAATCAGCTTTTGTTCTTCCCCTTTTAAAGGAAGGTGATCCATCGGAAGTTAATAATTATAGGCCAATTTCTAAACTGTGTGTTTTAGCGAAAATCCTAGAAAAAATAGTGAGTGACCAACTTAAGGGGTTTTTAGAATCAAATCACATATTGTCCCCATTTCAATCTGGTTTTAGAAAACAGCACAGTACTGTTACTGCCACATTAAAATTTTTAAATGATGTGTTACAGGCATTGGATTGTAAAAAACACTGTGTAGCTTTATTTATTGACCTCTCTGAGGCTTTTGATACTGTTGATCATGTATTACTGATTAACTCGTTGTTAAGGATTGGTTTGTCAGAGGGAGCGATCCCTTGGTTTAGGAATTATCTTTCAAATAGGAGGCAAGCTGTCCAATTGGGAGGTTCTTCCTCGTCTTTTTTAGAAATATTAAAAGGGGTGCCGCAAGGCTCGGTCCTTGGACCAATTTTATTTTCTATTTATATTAACAATGTGTGCGACAATCTTACAAATGCTATGTATCACTTTTATGCGGATGATACAGTAATTTATTGTTGTTCTTCTACACTTGCCCAGGCGGCAAAATGCTTACAACATGCATTTGACATTGTTCAGTTTCGCCTGCAGTCGCTGAAGTTGGTCTTAAATCCCAAGAAATCTAAGGTTATGGTATTTTCGCATTCACAGGAGCTATCAACTGCTGCCGTTGAGCCCGGATAAAAGAGGAGGGTGAGTTGGCAACACTGTGTAACTTCCAGGGACAGAAAAATTGAGAAAGGTAAAGGACTCTTGGACTTTTTCAATTTAAATCTCTTCCACACGGCAGAGTTGATAGAACAAAGTTATTTGTAGCCAGTGCAAAGCTGAATTTTGTTATCCCCGGAGTACTTCGAGTCAGAAGTATCACTTAAATGCAATACACACCGTTAATGCCAGCAAATCACCCACCCAAACAAATAGCGGAGGGAGGGTTCGGCAGACTACTCGATGTAGCGTGTGGGAGAAGTATAGATAAACAAAAGCAAGACAAGCTAACAAATGCCATAGCTAAGTGGATAGCTACAAACTGCAGGCCAATTAGTACTGTGGAAGATGTTGGTCTGAGGAACGTTATTAGGATCACAATGAATGACGGCACGTATGAGCCTTGATTGATGTGCCTTGATATGAGCTTGATTACATTGTTTGACATTTTCTGCTACTGTGTAAAGGGAATGATTCTGTTAAAAAGTACCTTATTTGTTTAAAGTGTTTGCAAACCAAATGTTATTGCGCTTTTGTTCATATAGTAGTACTTTTAAAATACAAGTGCACAATACACTACTTATGAATTCATTATTGAATGCTGCTCATATCAATGCAGTTAATCGCAGTTAACTCAGAAAAATCATGCAGTTAACGTGATTAAGGATTTTAATCGTTGCCCAGCACTACTTTTATGGCATTATGGGGAAACTGAGTTGCCCTTGGGGTAAGTGGAACTTTCTGAGTGCTGTCAAGTTTGTTTGTAAGTTCAGTCTTAACCTTTACGAACAGATTGCAGAACAAAATTGTCTAAGTTCAAAGGTTTTCTTTGTAGCTTTTTAGATCTTATCTCACTGTATTCTTTAGGGAATAGGTCAAATAGCCTGGTTAAAGCATGTTTTACAGCTGCCAAATAACCCAGAAAGTGATTCAGGCTCATCAAATATCAATATCTGCTGGTTTCTTTAATCTTCTATAATTGTAAACTGAACATGTCTGGGTTTGGTGGTCAGACAAAACAAGCATTGTTTTTTTACTTGAGCAATGAAAAATTATGACATCAATATTTTCTGTAATTTGATAGACCAAATAATGAATTTATTAATTGAGAGAAATTAAAAAATGAATTGATAATTGAAACAGTTGTTAGCTGCATCACTATAATAGTCAAATCCTTTTAGCACTACTCAGGATTTTGTGGTTACAGTGTTTCAGCCAATTTGAACTTAGCCAAGGATGTTGATGCATACAGAGTTTGACTTTGGTTGCCATTAGCTCTCACTATACCTATAATCATTGCAGAGAACAAATGTACAGTAAGGTGCAAATATCCAACTGAATGAACAACATTAATAAGGATGCACAGACAAATGCATCACTGTGGGACAATAAAAACCTAAATATCTACTTACTTGATTTTTCCCAGAGCTTTTAATCATAATCTGTTGATGTTTGCTTTTTCTCATAGAGCTGGAAGCTTATGGCCTTTTTTCATCAGCTCAGTTCAGCCTGCTTTTATCGTGTTGAGCCAGGTGAGCATAGGTTGACCTCATGTATTAAGGTAACATGGATTTTGGACTGAAACATGGCAGCCCGTCACTTAAGTAAAGGTTGCTCATCTGGTCCATGTGCCCAAAAAAATGTTCTCGTTCGGGTTTGTGTCCCCCATTTTTGGGCCCACAGTACATGTGCATTAGTTTTTTAAGCTCGGGATACGTTTCACAAATATTAAACCTCCATGGATTCAAAATTCACAATACAAAGAGCAATAGCTGACCTTGTGTATATTTTGAGGTGTCCTGTCTGCAGTCTTACAAATGCCTTTTTTATCATTTTGGTGCATGGAGAAAATGTTTTTGGGACACGAGAATTTTTTGTTGCAGTGCTGTCAGTGGCAGAGCTGTATTCAGCTGTTTTCTTCATTAATTTGTCATAAAATGTGACCTGATCTTCATTTAAGTTGAGTATTGACAAATATAATGTACCTAAAATAATAACACACAATTCTGATCCCATTCAACAATTAAAATGGTAGTGCAAAAAGTAAGTGAACCCTTGGAATTAATAACTGGTTGACCCACTCCTTGGCAGCAATAACCTCAACCAGGCGCTTCCTGTAGCTGTGGATCAGACCTGCACATCATTCAGGAGGAATTTTAGCCAGTTTTTCCTGACTGAACTGCTTTAGCTCTGTCATATTCTTTGGACATCTCTCGTGTATGGCTCTATTCAAGTCATTCCATAGCATCTCTTTGGGTTGAGGTCTGGGCACTGACTTGGCCACTCCAAAAGGTGGATTTTGTTGTGGACCTGCTCCAGTGTTATGGGTCATTGTACTGTTGCATCACCCAACTTCTACAGAGTTTCAGCTGACATACAGACATTCTCACATCCTATCCTGAAGAATTTTTTGATACGCTTGGGAATTCATCTTCCCCTCAATGATTGCAAGCTGGCCAGGCTTAGTTTCATCAATCCACAAAACATTTTGCTAATACCGCTGTGGAGTGTCAATGTGCTCTTTCACAAACTTCGGGCGTGCAGAAGCGTTCTTTTTAGTAAGCAGCAGCTTCCTTCATGGTGTCCTGCCATAGACACCCTGCTTGTTCAATGTTTTATGTACTGTAGACTCATGAACACAGATGTTAGCTAGTTCCAATGACGCCTTCAAATCTTTGGCTGTCACTCAAGGTTGTTTCTTTATCTCTTTGAGTCTTTGTTGTGCTCTTGGGGTCATTTTGACTGGGTGCCCACTTCTTGGTAGAGTAGCCACAGTCCCAAAGTGTCTTCATTTGTAGATCATTTGCCTAACTGTAGACTGGTGAATTTTTGAAGTCTTTGACATCATTTTGTAACCCTTTCCAGCTTTATGTAAATCAACAGTTCCTGATCATAGACCTTCTGAAAGCTCTTTTTGGTGAGGCATGGTGAACATAAGCATATTCTTCTTGTGCAGAGCAAACTCAAAAGGTTTGAGTGGTTTTTATCAGAGTAGCTCTAGTCCACACCTCCAAACTCATTTTCTTAACAAGACTCCAGGTATGCTAACACCTGACTCTAATGAGCTTTTTTGAGGTCATTAACTCAAGGGTTCACATTCCACTAGCACTATGGAGTTTTTATGGTTCTCAAAAAAAGACATGGAAGATCAGAATTTTTTGTGTGTTGTTATTATTTCACAGTACTCTTGACTTATATGAAGATTAGATCACATTTTATGACAAATTAATGCAGAAAACCATGAAATTCCAAAAGGTTCACATACTTTTTCTTGCCACTGTAAGCACGTCACCCATGCCATGGGCACTGATGCACTCCCGTACCATCACAGATGCTAGCTGTTGCACCTTTTGCTGATAACAATATGGATGGTCTTTTTCATCTTTGGCCTGGAAAACCCAACATCTGTTTTTCTCGAAAACAAGCTAAAATGTGGACTTGTCTGACCACAGAACACGTTTCAGCTGTCTTACATTCCATCTGAAATGAGCTTGGGCCCAGAAAACTTTGTTGTGTTTCAGCACAGAATTAATGCATGGCATAATAGAGTTTGCAGAATTGCTTTGGATGTGGCGGTGGACTGTGTTAAGTGACAGTGGTTTTTCAAAGTCCTCCAGAGCCCGTGTGGCTACATGGACAAGGGTAGCGTGACGGTTTCTCGTGCAGTGCCTCCTGAGGGCTCGAAGGTCACACACAATCAACAGTGGTTTTTTTGTCTTTGGCCTTTAAGCACAGAGGTTTCTCCAGACTCCCTGTCTCTTCACATAATATTATGTACTGTAGATGGTGTAATATTGCATTGAGAAATATTCTTTCTGAGCTGACTGCCAAGTGTTAAGCCATGAGCCATCCTTGATTGCAAGGACTGAGCCTTTGGTAGATGCTCCTTTTATGCCCAGTGATGATCCTCTCACTTGTTACCAGTTAACCTACTAATTTTGGAATCTTCCAGAATGGTGTTCCTGGAATGTTTATATAAACATTTCAGTCTTGTTTTGCCTCTGTCACAACTTTTTTTGTGTGTGTTGCAGGTATTCGATTCTAAATTTGTTTTTATTTACAAAATGCAATTAAGTTGGTCAGTGAAAACATTGAAATCCCTTTCTTTGTACTTTTGTCATTTAAATAACAGATGTCCCAACTTTTCTGGAAATGAGGTTTGTAAAAATGTGTCTACTGCTTATAGTATTAAACCCGGTAGATTAAATGTAGCCCCTCCACCAAAATCTGATTAACAAAAGTTGAAGAAGGAACCATCTCCTGAGCAGAGAGTCTGGTTCAGGAGGTTATGTCATCACATGGAGCTTGCCGTGTTTCGGATTGGGAGTACAGTGAGCCACTGCTTTCAGTGTCATGCCAGAACTGCTGAGGTCAGAAAGACACCACAACAATGCTGTCTTTTGTGTTACTCTTCTAGTGCAGAGGGCTGAAATGTGTCTCTATCACTGTCTGGTTTGGCTCAGGAACTAAACAGGACAAGTACAGACTTCAGTGGACAGTCAGGACTGCAGAAAAGGTCATTGGAACAAGCCTGCCCTCCATGGAGGACCTGTACACCTCACGGGTCAAAAGGAGGGCAGAGAGGATCACTGCAAACCCCTCACACCCGGGACACAATACCGTTGGAATTCCTCCTCTCTGGACGGCGTTACAGGTCACTGTGCACTCATTTTCTTAACAAGACTCCAGGTATGCTAACACCTGACTCTAATGAGCTTTTTTGAGGTCATTAACTCAAGGAAGGGTTCAAGGGACAGCATTACAGGTCACTGTGCACCAAGACAACCAGGCACAGGGACAGTTTCTTCCCTCAGGCCATTGCTCTGATGAACACTTAACCAATGACAGTATGACTGGACAATAACCCTCAGCGAAATACCTGTGTATATTTACATTGTACAGATTATACAGACTCGTACAGGTCTCTAGTTTTAAGTACTTTGTTTTTATTCCTATTTATCTCATTTCACAATGAGCAATACCTTTGTTTGTCTGCATTGTTTACTGCCTGTTTATTTTGCATTGTTTGCACTGTTTGTTGCTTGTTAATACTGCTTATTATTTTTGTTATCTTACACAGCCTTACGCTGGTTTACTGTTTACTTGCCCCTTGCATGGGGATATGTACATACACATTGAGAGCCGATGTACCAGAGCCAAATTCCTCGTGTGTCCGACACACCTGGCCAATAAAGCTGATTCTGATTCTCTTCTCTGTCTCTGCATGTCTTGTTTTCCCCTGCAGTTGGTGGCTGAGCCGTGATGTACTCACAGGCTCAAGTGAAGTTATTGTTACACATGAGTAAATGTTGAACCACTGATGAATGCAGGCTATGACGGGGCCAGTGGGGTCGCACACTGACATGTGAGAGTGATTGCCTCTGAGTGCCCACAGTCCGTCCAGTAGCTCCCTATCACAACTCCTACTTTTGTTTTCACTCTGCTAATTAAAAACCCAGAGGTTTTTCTGTCACATTTTTAAAAATGTTTTACATGATCCATCAGTTTAATTTAAAGGGGGGGGGCTTGTGAGCCAGGTGTATGCCACCAGGTCATTGTTGCAGCGATACCATGGAAGGAAATGATGTGTGAGAGTGATACACTTGCGTGAAAGCTTGTCAAAAAGGGGCCTGTGGAGATGTCCAACTTAGGGGTGTTTCTTCAAAGGAAATCAGTTGGCAGGAGTTGTTTGTCTTCGTTCAAGGAGCTTGAATAATACAGATCCTATCTGATCACATCACACCCACCCCTTTATCAGCCTGCCACTTCCACCCACCACAGCTCATCTTTGTGTTTTGCTTATGTGTGCATTTGCTCCAAATGTAGAAAGTGAGTTACTGGGCATCAAGCGCGGCTTCATTTCCTTTGAAAAGAATCACAGTTGCTCATTTACATCTGGAGCGCAGACAAGGCACGAAAGCACCAGCAAGCCTAGTGTTCTCTCATATCCTGCTCAATGTTTCCCAGATTTTTATCTCCCTCACTCTTTTTGTTAATCTCTCCAATTTCATTTAGCTATCAAGTCCATTTAGCCTTTATTCAAGAGTTCAATAGTGCACTGAAGCACCTGGTCTATATTTAAAACCCTACCACTCAATGAATCGAGCAGAGAGCTTTTAATTCTAGCAGCCACCACCCTACCTGGAAGTTTATACTGCTGCAGAAGCAGTGGAATGGCAGTGGCAGCTTCCTGTAAGAGGCTTCCTCCATTTGTATTATTACTTGGAAATTAGTGGTTTGAATCATTGTTGGCTTTAGGACAGTTTAGAACCCAAACAGTCAATCTTTATACTGTAGGCTACAGAAACTTAGCTGAAGTTGGTGGAACAGGGCACTGAAGCGTGGATTAAACAAAATCTGACAGTAATGTAAAGTACACGTTATTTACAGTAATTGCAAAAACATGAGTGTGGAACAACAAGTTATCGCTCTTTACGAAAGCTCCTAACCTTATTACAGGATTGTGAGTAAGATGACTGAGTGGGACATCTTATAGTTGAAGAGAAAGCCTGACAATGCTCTTAGGTTGACAAACTACATACAGTACAACATGGTGAAATGCTATGAGTTAGGCCTCCTCCTTTCTGCTGACAAATAGAAGAATACGCTGGATTTGTGTCCGTGACATTTAACTGAGGATCTCTATATGCATGTAAAGAGGATTCCTGCTCAAAATGTCATGTGATATTTGGAATCAGGTCAGCCTGTACCTTTAAAAGCACAGTGCCTTGCCAGTGAACACTTGAGCATCCTAAGGCTTTCTGCCTGCCAGACACAAGCAGCAGTCAACACACTCTTGTGTGTTACAGCCTGCTCAGTGTTTTATAACTAAGGTGTCACTTTATTTTTAAGCTCATTTAATAAGACAAGTTGAACCAGAACAGACTCATTTGGAGCAGCATAGAAACACATACAGTACACACATGGATCACTGTGTAGAGCTATGGGCAGCTTCTGCACAACTTCTATAATTAATTAAAGTCCCACTCCAGAAACATTTTCATTTTTATATTTGTATATAAAAATACTTTACTATAAACAATATGCAGTCTAACACAGCTTTTCCTCAAAAAAATTTCAGTGGGCCTCTGTAATAGGAATGAACATTGCCCCTCATTGTGCATTCCAGGATCTATGAATGTTGCCGTCATCCCTTATGTGGATTTGAATAATTTTGCACGCCCAATTTTTCAGTTTTTTATTTGTTAAAAAAGTTTGAAATATCCAATAAATTTCGTTCCACTTCATGATTGTGTCCCACTTGTTGTTGATTCTTCACAAAAAATTACAGTTTTATATCTTTATGTTTGAAGTCTGAAATGTGGCAAAAGGTCGCAAAGTTCAAGGGGGCTGAATACTTTCGCAAGGCACTGTACAACATGGTGAAATGCTATGAGTTAGGCCTCCTCCTTTCTGCTGACAAATAGAAGAATACGCTGGATTTGTGTCCGTGACATTTAACTGAGGATCTCTATATGCATGTAAAGAGGATTCCTGCTCAAAATGTCATGTGATATTTGGAATCAGGTCAGCCTGTACCTTTAAAAGCACAGTGCCTTGCCAGTGAACACTTGAGCATCCTAAGGCTTTCTGCCTGCCAGACACAAGCAGCAGTCATGTGGGCGTGGTTTTTCTCGCTGAAACGACTGGTGGGGCGGACATTATATCTCACTATTCCTTATGATTTATTAATTATATGTTTAGTGTGGTGGCAGGCAGGCTGGTGACAAGTGTTTGCATTTTGGATGGAAAACAAAAATGCTTTCTATATATATATATTAATAGCCTGGAGAGTTTTCATATATAATTAACTTGCTGTCAATTTTCCAGCTGTGTCTAATGTCACGTGTGAACAGCAGGGGCTGTGTTCTGGCTGAACAAAGCCAGTCTGTGCTCGACATGGTTGATACTGTTAGAAAATCTGCATTGCAAAAAGGCTATTATGCTTTATAGTTCCTATGAAATTCAGTGTGGCCATTCTGCATGATCTTGCTTGGTGCACACAGATTTCCTCTCAGAGCACAGTGGAGGAGCGGGGGTTTTTTTTGTTTTTTTTTATGCCCTACCTTCAGCAGCTACTTTTTTTTGTCTCAGATAGTAATTTTGTGTCAGAGTCTTTGCCAGGAGCTTCTGTTATGGCCACTTTCCACTGCAGCATACAATCTCCTGAACCCTGCTGCCTGTCTGCCCTCTGTGTTATGCTCTGCTCTCTGTTTGACTGTGCAGCGTCATTTCTCTGCATTGCTGATGCAGCTGCAAGATGCTGACAAAGGAGATGGTTGCTCATCGTGGCTGTGGCAGTGTGCGGGCACGCCAGACCTGGGCCTTCACCTGACCTTATTAAATGGCTGTGACATCACCAAGGGATAAACCCATGTTGGCAGAATCACAGGGCTTTTACTTCAGGATGCTCTGTCACATGGTAAATAACTGCCAAAGCCAAAGATGGTGTCCCCACTGAGGCTATTTTGAATATTGGGGTTGGAGACAATCATTTAGAATCTGGATTAGGTTTTACAATTTTACACATTTGCTGCTGAAAAATGTAAGTTATCAGTACCCAATTGATCTAAATTTTTTTATCCTCTAAAGGGAGAAATAATGGCAGAAAACCTGTGAATTTGCTCTGAGTGACTGCTCCCATGGTTAAAAGATGAATCTAGTGAATCTGAAGCGGAATTGCCTTGAGCTGCAGTGCCACTGTGGGCCATCTCCAAATGGTGGCTGCAAAAGACTGCAAAGTTCAAACTTGAAACTTTGAGTTTGAACTGTTAGCATTACATGCATGGACTGTAAACATACACATAGTTTATAGAGTAAACGGGCTTCAGAGAGTTCTGCAGGCTTGTTTTCTGCTGGTTTGATGAACTGCTCTTGCAGTCTCCATTACTGGTTGATTCTGTTGCACACATATCATTAATAAGCATTTTCCTCTCTGCTCATGTATGTAAGGCGCACAGCCCTTCCTCGTATAAATGATCAGTTTTTTCAAGTCTGTCATTTCTATGTCATTATCAAAAATCAGTAAACAGAACTGCTTTAAGCAGAAGCTAGTTTTAACCTTCATTGGGTGGGTAAAAATAAAATGGCACCGATCAGGGCTGCCTCAGGCGTGTGCTCCCATGTGATTTTGTGTGTTTTGTTTTTCATGTCGGTTTTCTGTAATCCTGCCAGATTACTTTCATGAGGGATGAACTTTTGAACATCTGTCAGCTCAGTCTGGACATTTTCTCCCCGGCTTTTATCGCTGGTAGAAGCTGTTTGAACATTTTAGCTGGCGGAGCATCAGCTGTTATTGGGAAGTAGAGGAGATGCTGGAGGGGGAGAAGGGCCAGCACCCTCGTAAGGCTATGATGGCGGGCATACCAGACGCCACTCCCAGCAATACATCTAGCTAATCTCTGTTCCCTTGCTAACAAAATGGATGAACTGCTGCTCATCAATCGATCAATTCTCAAGAAGTTTCCTCGTTTATCCTGGTTGGTTCTCCACAGGCCTGTGTTAGAAATGTATTGCAACTCCTAGCCAACCAGATAATAATTATGGAAGAGAAACACCCAGATTCCCTGCTTATTATTTTAGGTGATTTTAACAGAGCAAACCTTACTCATGAATTGCTCAAATACAGACAACATGTTAGTTGTCCCACCGGGGACAAAAATACACAGGACCATTGCAATCAAGGACGCCTACCGCTCTGTTCCACTTGCAGCTCTTGGGCTTTCAGGCCACTACATGATCCACCTCATTCCCACTTATAGGCAGAAACTCAAAGCTGCAAAGCCTGTGGTCAAAATAGTGAGATGGACTGAAGAGGCAAAGTCAAAGCTACAGGCCTGCTTTGGCTGTACAGACTAGGGGGTTTTTGAGGCTGCAGCTACAGTGGAGGAGTATACTGACATGGTGACATCATATATCAGTTTTCGTGAGGACATGTGTGCCCATTAAGACTCTCTGCACATACAATAACAAATAACAATAAACCTTGATTCACAGTGAAGCTCAAACGGCTCCGTCATGCCAAAGAAGAGTAAGGCACCAGGCCCAGATAATGTGACCCCCTCCTGTCTGGAAGTCTGTGCTGACCAGTTGGCTCCCATCTTCACGCAGATCTTCAACAGATCAGGGAACTGAATGAATACAGACCTGTCACCCTGACATCTGTAGACTGGTATTGACCCACCTGAAGGCAATCACAGATCCCCGTCTGGATTCCCTGCAGTTTGCTTACCGAACAAACACATCAGTGGATGATGCAGTCAACATGGCACTGCAACACACCCTTCAACACCTTGACTCACCAGGGACCTATGCTTGGCTCTTATTTGTGGACTTCAGTTCGGCATTCAACACCATCATCCCAGACATCCTCTACTCCAAACTTACCCAGCTCACTGTGCCTGCCCCCACCTGTCAGTGGATCACCAGCTTTCTGACCGACAGGAAGCAGCAGGTGAGGCTGGGGAAAATCACATCAAGCACCCGGACCATCAGCATAGGCGCCCCCCAGGGATGCGTGCTCTCCCCGCTGTTGTTCTCCTTCTATACTAATGACTGCACCTCAGGAGATCCTTCTGTAAAAATCATGAAGTTTGCAGATGACACAACAGTCATTGGCCTCATTCAAGACAGTCACAAGTCTGCCTACAGATGGGAGGTTGAACAGCTGGCCCTGTGGTGTGGTTGTAACAACCTGGAGCTGAACACAGGACAGAAACAGACTCCAGTGGACAGTCAGAACTGCAGAGAAAATCATCGGTACCAGCCTGCCCTCCATGGAGGAACTGTACACCCTACGGGTCAGAAAGAGGGCAGAGAGGATTTCAGCAGACCCCTCTCACCCTGGATATAAACTCTTTGAACTCCTCCCCTCTGGACAGCGCTACAGGTCACAGACAACCAGACACAGAGATAGTTTCTTTCCCCGGGCTATTACAATGATGAACAGCTAGTCTGTATTGCTCTTCTAACTTGTGATTTTTTAGCTTGTATATATTGTGTATTTATTTTGGTTTTATGTTGTGCACATTGGGGGCCATTGAGCTGGAATAAAGTTATGCTTATGCTTTGTCTCACATTTTTATTTTAATATGATTTTTGAATCACTGTGAGAATATACCATGATTTTTTTAAACTATTGATTTCACTGGAGACCTAGTTAAACACAAGCATTTACATTTGAGTGTTTCAAATATTATTTTTAGATACATAATAGAAATGATATACAAAATGTAGTATATGATGTTCTATATTGCTACCACAGTGTGACATTACATATAGTGTGGTAGGTTTTATACACATTGCTCAGTGCTAATCACTTGGGAGTTACCCAAACTTTATAATGTTCAGAGTGGCTCCTGTGGGAATAATATCACTTGTGAACATCTTACAAATACAAAAGCTCATCAGTACCTCTGACGTGTTCACCACACTCTGAAAAAACACCCTCATTTTTTCCTTTCTCCATAATGCTGAAGTCTCCTGGCAGATCCCTCTCTCATGTAGTGGAGATGCAGATTAATTTCAGGAGGCCCAATGTGCTGTTTATGTTGTTGTCTATATTAATCCACTCCTCAGTTGCGTCTGTCAGTCAGCCTCTCAGTGAGGGCAGCCCACTGGCACTACTGACCTGTCAATCAGATCACATCTGTTGGTGCTCATGGGAACCGACGATCAAACATTCAGGATTTAATTTGTGGTTCAGCAAAAACACAAGACAATATCACTGCTGAACTACCCCACAGTCTGCAGCGTTGCTCTAAATCCGTATAAAGGCTGTAGCCTGCAGCAGTAAGCTTTGCAAATGCAGCTGTTATTGAAATGGCAAAGTGCCCTACTTAGTCTTCAGAGGCTAATCCTGAAATGAACCAGAAGTGGGTGGCCGGTGGCAAGCTTTATGTTAAACTGCACATAGCATGGCATGTCTGAACACAGCACAGAGCAAAAGTAGTTGCCCACCATCACCAGAGACTTGATTTCATTTCACAGCAGGGACAACACCAGCTTGGCCCTGGTCACCAAAGAATATAAGAGACCTGTTCAGCGAGGTTTCCTGCCTGGCTCCTACTTGGATGTAGCAAGGAAAGGACAGAAGGAAAGTGAATACAAGGAGGAGACGCTGGTTTGCTCAAATCTCTCGTCTTTTTTTCTGTGTATGAATTTGAAAGCACCTGGAAAGACATATGAAGCATGGACATACTGTATAACACTATCCATCCATTATCTATACCACTTATTCCTGAATAGGGTCACAGGGAGGCTGAAGCCAATCCCAGCTGACATTGGGTGAGAGGCAGACAGCCTGGACACCCTGGACAGGTCACCAGTCTATCACACTTAGAGACAAACAACCATACACACCCACACTCACTCCTATGGGCAATTTAGCTGCATGCCTTTGGACTGTGGGAGGAAGCCAGAGAGAACCCATGCAGGCACAGGGAGAACATGCAGACTCCACACAGAAAGGCATTGGGTCGGCTGGGGCTCAAACCCAGAACCTTCTTGCTATGAGGTGACAGCGCTAACCACTGTGCCGCCTGTATAACACTAATACTTTAGAATTAGAGCTCCCTTGCATTATGGGAAATTTATTACTTTTAGAGCTTGACCCATAATGTCAAGTAATACTGTGGATATTTCAGACTCTGATGCTTCATCTTTGGCCAATTAAAAAAAATAATTTTCTCACAAGTCCCTAAGATTTATGAAAAGTTGCAGAACTAAGTCAATGAAGTACTCTTTAACTCTGTGCAGAGAATCAAAAATCTGCACAAGGGCAGATTTTTCTACTTGATCCCTGGTATGCCTGCCTTCCTGCCCACTGTCCCCCAGAAGGAGCTCAGCACATCAAGTCCGGTCCCTTCTGTATGGACTCTCTTGGGTCTGGCCAGGTCAGCGGCCCTCTCATCTGTCCCGGCAGCACCCGGAAGAGTAAGCCCGTTGTGCTCAGCTGGTCATGTGACAGTCCTGTGTATAAAACTGCATGGTTTTCCCCCGCAGCCCACTGCCATTACGTTTTATTGGAGTGGGCTGCTGGTGAAAACAGAGCGTCAGTGCTCCCTCCAGGTCCAAGAGAAAAGCCTGCTGGGGGCTCGTCGCCATGACTACCTGGGCCAACACGATGAGCGTGTGGGAGAGGAACAGTCCATAGAGTGGACACAGACATGTGGGACAGCCAAATGGCAGCTTTCTGCTGGTAAAGAAGACTGTTTCATTCACACGCTGAGCTCAGCTGGAGTATTTTGGGACACTGTCACAGTTCTTCTACATAGATGGCATCAAACAGCCTGAAACAATCTACTGAAAAAGCTATTTTCTGTCTGACCGAACATTTGAACGCTACTGGTAATTAACTCACATCCTGCTTTACTAACAGTTATTTTAAAATGTACTTTCTGACTTGATAAGAACAGAGCGTATTGATGTATGAAGTCCTTTGCTGTGCGTGTGAGAAAATAACCACAGAGTTAAGGGGAAAGGAAGTGTGTCAACCTAGATCTCTTCTCAACCTGTTGTCCTCATTATCTTTTTTTTTTAACTCTTTCTCATTTTTTTCTCTTCTGCTTTGTCTCTTTTGCTCTGTCCTACATATTAAAAGACAAAAGTCCAAGATTCAAGGATTCAAGATTTTTATTTGCCATTTATGCATAAACAGACAGCCTAGGCATGTAGAAAGTGCCAGAGCGGTCCGCACTTTGCTTCATTTCTAGCAGCATACACACTCCGCCACTCACTGTCTACATTCTCATCTCTGCAAGTCAGCTTTTATAATGGGGGATTTTAAATTGGGAAAGTGTTTTTAAAAATAGGCTGTGTGTATGGTCAGGCAGATGACTGTGGCACCATGACACTGACTGATAACATCTTCAGCAACACTCTGACTGTTACAAATAAAAAGCTGCACAAAAATCTCAACTTTTACTATTTTTTCCACCATCGTCTGCTTCACAGGTAGTGAAATTGTACAGATACAATCAGCTTACTTTGATCAAATGAACCATTGCATCTGTGGAGTCCCAGTACAACAAATAACAGGAAACGTTCATGCATTGGACACCCGACCACCACACACACACACACACACACCAGCAGCAGCAGTGTTCCATGTGGGTGTCTGCTGTTGCATCACATCAGCGAAGCCACATACACTTGCAGCATCACTGTCGCTACACTCCAGCAATCAGTGACACCATGGTGACAGATTAAATTAGATTAGCAGGCCTGAGTCAAATCAGGAGCTAATGGGTTCTAATATTTGGCAGCAAAGAGCGCATCTTTTATAAATAAAAAGCAGTTGGGGTGAGCGCCATGCAGTTAACTCCTGGCCCTCCTGCCACACAAGGACTCCACTGTGTAAATGTGCTGTCGGTCAACGAGCTGGCAGCTACTCTAAAGTTTATCCACACTGGTGGCAGTTTCTCTTGCACTGTGAATGAAAGTTGCCATGTAGAACATCAGAGATGTCCTTTATGTGTTCTGCACTTTTGTTCCCTGCACTTCTTTCCTCGCGGTTTTGAGATTGTATAGTGGACTTGTTCTGTCACGCTGTAGGAGTTAGGAAAGGCTTTCTTTAAAGCATCAGCTGAATGGTAAAACTGCAAGCAGAATGGAATCACCTTTTATGTTTTAACTCCTGAATGGGTTTGTTTTGCCATAATGGATGTATTGCAGGTTATACTTCTTGCCTGTAAAGCACAGCCTCATTTTAATAACATGCTTCTTGAAATGAAAAGACCACTGCCAAATGACACGGGATATTTAGGTTAAATATCCACAAAACTGTGTGCAGTTGAAAAAAATCCCATTTTTAAAATGGCAGAGGTGGATGTCAGGCAACCTCATATGAACGCGCTCAGCCAGGAGATCATGATCATTCAAGTAAATCCATGAAATATTGCAGAAAAATTTATATAACACAATGGTCAGTGGGGGATGCTTTTGAGGTTTTCTCCTGAAGTCCACAACAGTCTCTTTATTCTTCCTCACATTGAGGAAGAGGTTTTTGTCCTTACACCACTGGACCAGTTGGCACACCTCACTCCTGTAATTGGCCTCATCATTGTTGGTAATGAGGCCAACTACAGTCGTGTCATCCGCAAACTTGACAATGTGGTTGGTGCTGTAGGTTGGCACACAGTCATGGGTCAGCAGCGTGAAGGGTAATGAATGGGCTGAGCACACACCCCTGCAGAGCCCCTGTGCTCAGCATGATGGTCTTTGAGATGTTGCTGCCGACTCGCACATTTTGTGGCCTCCTTGTTAGAAAGTCCCAAGTGTCCAAGTTTTTGTATAAGCTGCTGGGGAATGATTGTGTTGAATGCTGAACTGAAGTCTAGGAACAGCATTCGCACATAAGAGTTCTTTGAATCTAGGTGGGTGAGGGCTGGATGGAGAACAGCAGAAATGGCATCCTCTATGGACCTGTTTGACCTGTATGCAAACTAAATGGATCATGAGAGGGAGGAAGGATGGACTTGACGTTCTGCATGACCAGCCGCTCGAAGCACTTCATAATAATTGAAGTCAGTGCTACAGGCCGATAGATCGGACGATGATGGCTCTCACTCTGGGTCTGTATGCAGGTCTCAGCATGATGGTGATGTGACCAGAGAGACCCAGGTGGGGGAGGAGGGAGGCCTTGTATGCTCCCTTGCATGTAGTGTACACAAGGTCAGCACAGGTTGCCTCCTCTCATTGGAAAGTCTACATGTTGGTGCAGTTTGGGCAATAAAACCTTTAAATCCACATGATTAAAAGTCCCCAGCTGTGATGAGGAATCCGTCTGGGTGTGCTGTCTGTTGTTCACTGATGGCCTGAGTTCAGTTGGTGGGAGGCATGTACCCTACAGTCAACAGAATTACTGCGTGCTCCCTAAATAGATAGAAAGGCCGGCACTTGATGATAATAAACTCCACCAATGGAGAACAATGTTTATGAACAACAGCAGCATCCCGACACCAAGCATTGCTGATGTCAACACAAACTCCCCCTCCACGAGTCTTACCTCCTTCCACAAGGACTCGGTCAGCTCAGTGGCATGTTAGCCCATCTAGCTGGATAGTGGAGTCCGGGATGTTGTCGTTTAGACATGGCTCTATAAAAATGAAAACACAGCAGTCCCTCACATCATGCTGGACAGATCTCAGTAGCTGTATGTGGTCAATTTTGTTGTCCAGTGAGCGTACATTGGCCATAATGAGGGATGGTATCGTGGGTCTGTGTGGACAAGCTGCTAGCCTAACCTGGATGCCTCCACGCTTGCCCCGCTTATGCTCCTGTTCACACTTTTTTCGGCACCTCCTCTCAGGGAGTGATGTAGCCAGTGTGCCCGGTGATGTAGGAATCCGGCGGAGAAGCCCCAGGCCTCGAAGTTCCTCTGTGACTTCCTGGTCCAAATTGAAATGTTTTGACTTCCCTTTATCCATAAGGCAGTGGCAACTGTATCTTGAGCGCAACGTAGACGTTGAACTACGCACACCAGAACATAAACACGACAAATGCAAACATGCACTATAACACACTTTTTTAGGCACACAACTCGGAGAGAGAGGGGCCACTGCTTTCGTTCACACCACCATCTTTTTTTATTGACCTTGTCTTTGTCTTTCATCACAGTGTTTCATGTTTTATCACCATAATAATAGGTCAAAAAAGCTGCATTAATACAAGTTTGACACTCCCCTGGCATCATCCCAAAGCATTCTGGGAAACCTTTGCAAGACCCAGTTTCACAAAGAAGCATGAAATACGGTGGCATGCAGTTGATATTCATGTTTCATTGAATGGGACATTGAATAACTGAGCATCTCTGTGTACCTGCAGGGCCTCTGTTTTGGTGGCGCAGAAAGCAATGTGGAGGAAGTAAAGGTCCTGATACGCTGAAAACCAGAGGTATGATTCTTCACCCTCCACTGGAGTCACACTCTGACACACATTTGTAGACTCACACAACAACTCGTAGATGAGCTCAGGTGTGGTTCCTCACATGTATGCGCATCACCATATGAAAAGAAGCTCATGTAGATCATGACAGCAGATGGATGCACAGTAAAATAACACATTCTGGAGGATTTTGCTTTTATTTAAATGCAGTTGGGTCATAAAGAGAGCAGTGCAAGCCCAGACATACAGTGCCTTGCGAAAGTATTCGGCCCCCTTGAACTTTGCGACCTTTTGCCACATTTCAGACTTCAAACATAAAGATATAAAACTGTAATTTTTTTGTGAAGAATCAACAACAAGTGGGACACAATCATGAAGTGGAACGAAATTTATTGGATATTTCAAACTTTTTTAACAAATAAAAAACTGAAAAATTGGGCGTGCAAAATTATTCAGCCCCTTTACTTTCAGTGCAGCAAACTCTCTCCAGAAGTTCAGTGAGGATCTCTGAATGATCCAATGTTGACCTAAATGACTAATGATGATAAATAGAACCCACCTGTGTGTAATCAAGTCTCCGTATAAATGCACCTGCACTGTGATAGTCTCAGAGGTCCGTTTAAAGCGCAAAGAGCATCATGAAGAACAAGGAACACACCAGGAACACACCAGGCAGGTCCGAGATACTGTTGTGGAGAAGTTTAACGCCGGATTTGGATACAAAAAGATTTCCCAAGCTTTAAACATCCCAAGGAGCACTGTGCAAGCAATAATATTGAAATGGAAGGAGTATCAGACCACTGCAAATCTACCAAGACCTGGCCGTCCCTCTAAACTTTCAGCTCATACAAGGAGAAGACTGATCAGAGATGCAGCCAAGAGGCCCATGATCACTCTGGATGAACTGCAGAGATCTACAGCGGAGGTGGGAGACTCTGTCCATAGGACAACAATCAGTCATATACTGCACAAATCTGGCCTTTATGGAAGAGGTGCAAGAAGAAAGCCATTTCTTAAAGATATCCATAAAAAGTGTCGTTTAAAGTTTGCCACAAGCCACCTGGGAGACACACCAAACATGTGGAAGAAGGTGCTCTGGTCAGATGAAACCAAAATCAAACTTTTTGGCAACAATGCAAAACGTTATGTTTGGCGTAAAAGCAACACAGCTCATCACCCTGAACACACCATCCCCACTGTCAAACATGGTGGTGGCAGCATCATGGTTTGGGCCTGCTTTTCTTCAGCAGGGACAGGGAAGATGGTTAAAATTGATGGGAAGAGGGATGGAGCCAAATACAGGACCATTCTGGAAGGAAACCTGATGGAGTCTGCAAAAGACCTGAGACTGGGACGGAGATTTGTCTTCCAACAAGACAATGATCCAAAACATAAAGCAAAATCTACAATGGAATGGTTCACAAATAAACATATCCAGGTGTTAGAATGGCCAAGTCAAAGTCCAGACCTGAATCCAATCAAGAATCTGTGGAAAGAACTGAAAACTGCTGTTCACAAACGCTCTCCATCCAACCTCACTGAGCTCAAGCTGTTTTGCAAGGAGGAATGGGCAAAAATTTCAGTCTCTCGATGTGCAAAACTGATAGACATACCCCAAGCGACTTACAGCTGTAATCGCAGCAAAAGGTGGCGCTACAAAGTATTAACTTAAGGGGGCTGAATAATTTTGCACGCCCAATTTTTCAGTTTTTTATTTGTTAAAAAAGTTTGAAATATCCAATAAATTTCATTCCACTTCATGATTGTGTCCCACTTGTTGTTGATTCTTCACAAAAAATTACAGTTTTATATCTTTATGTTTGAAGCCTGAAATGTGGCAAAAGGTCGCAAAGTTCAAGGGGGCCGAATACTTTTGCAAGGCACTGTATATTCATTAAACCACTCACAGATACCCACCAGATGGCCACCACTAGTTGAGGTTGTTTTCCAGAGGCTGACCTGCTGTCCCAAGTGCATACACATACCTGTGGTGTGTATTGTATACTACACAGCATGTGTACAGTTCCCTCATAAAAGCCACCTTGTGCGTCTTTTATCACTGGAGCGGGTAGATTGTTTGTGTTACAGCAGATTCAATCAGCTAAAAGCTAAAGTTGTTTTCCTTTATATCTTTACAATGTATGACCAGACCCAGCTCTATGTTGTAGGTGCTGCCATCTTTAATCCGCAGTGCCGCAGTAAAACTGGTCCATACATTGCCATCAGGGTTAATGTGAGGTCAGCCAGTACACCCCATAATCCTCTAACATGTATGTTTTTCCACCTTATCCCATGCAGCATATTTCCAGGCTAAAATTGCAGCAGATGAAGGATGTTTCAGTTAATTCCTAATATGAATGAGTGTGTCAGGTCCCTGCTTGGATTAAAGTGGAACACAGTGGTGCTGATGTCAGATTAGTTACTGACAGCTAGCAGCAGTGTGTTCTTTGCTTCCTCAGCAAAGGGACAGAGCTAGAGCAATACAATAGGTTTTCACAGGTCCACAGTGTACCTGGTTCCAAGGACATGGAGTTCCATTTTTATTACTTTACAAAATGAGGAGAATGCTTGTGAAGATGAAACAGAAGGGCTCTGTAGCACCGTGCACTGAGTATTATAGAGCAGAGCTGACATTGGGATGGGAGCATGATGTACTCTAATTTAGATTAATTTCTCAAATTATGCAAGGAAGATTTTTAGTCTTAGTGGTCTGTTCTGAAGCTTTGTTTCCTTGAGGCTTTACTTCCATTAAACAGTGTGTGGTCTCATGTTACCAAACTGACACGTCTGCCTCAACTGGAGGTACTGTTGTAGTCAAGACCACCTAAACAGAGACCAAGTCAAGACCGAAACCAAAGCGTATCAAGACCGAGACAAGACCAAGACTTTAAGGGGTTGAGACCAAGTCAAAGCCAAGACCAGAGCAGTGCAGTTAAACTGAATTTGATAGTTTGATATTACTGGCTCGCCTGTGCTTCAGTGACACTAATGACACTGTATAGGAGTGAAATTATTGAAATATGTTCCCTGTAAAATTTCCAAACATGCAAAAGCTTGCTTTATGACATGATAATGGTGACTACACCATAGGTGTCAAACCTTTTTTACTCAGAGAGCTACTCTGATATAAAGAAAGTGGCTGAGGGCTACTTACTGTATGTTTTCCATTAGGCTACTAGTTACATGTATTCACATACAATATTTAGTAAAAACCAAACAGATCTCCAAACCAAACCAGCTGAGTAAGCTAATTGTTTGTGTAACCAGTTATCAAATATCAACAATTTGTATTTAAATAAATAAATAACCGGCAGCAGTCATCACAGATTGCCAGGCTCACATGTACCATCTCCTTTCACAAATTTATAAAGATTGCATGTACTGTAATTGTTGTAAATACAATGGAAAGTTGGTAAAAACAAAGTAAAAGCATGGTCACCCCAACGTTTATATGTATCTGGCCATAGGAACCTCTAAAGGAAACTGATTTGAAGATCTGAGGGACCTTGTAGGTTTGTGCAAATGGTTTGCGAAAATCACAATGGCGGACCAGTAGCACCAAAACGGATCTGAGTGGGTGGAGGATCTATGAAATGAACAGCTACGCCATTTCATATGAGGTCATAAAGAGAGAAAAATCCAAACAGCATGCTCGAGCAGGGGTTTTTACAAATGTGGGAAAAGCAAAACAGGCAGGGACTGCGCTTTTCTCGTGTTCTGTGTCTCTACAGAGACCCATATGAATGTCAGAAAATGCTCTAAAAGTGACTTTAGCATAATATGTCTCCTTTAAGATTCCTTTGGCTCACAAGGGCTCAGTGAGTGGTTTAATGAAAATGATGCAAATTATTAAATTATTAAAACATGCTGAGCATTTGTGACAGAGAGTACTAAAGGTGTTCTGAAGGCTTCTGGTTTAAGTAGTAAGAATTTGTTTACGACATGTGCTGGTTTTTCCCCATCATTTGTCACCCATCTTTACGTAAGAAAAGTTGAAATGCAAACCCTGTTTCTGCCAAACAGCTGGCAGCCAGGCCTCATCATATTTTTAGTCTCTGTGAAGTACAGCCCTGGTCAGAAACAGCCTGTTCTACACTGCAGCCATTTGTTAACTTTACTTGTTCTGTGACCTGTTTTGAAGCCAGCGATATGTGCATGTCTGGCCTGGTTAGTCTGTCCTCTTTTTGACAACAGTCTGAACTCCACCTGCTGATAAAGAAGATACATTGTGAAAACTCCAGCAGAGCAATGGACAAACAGCTATAAATGGAGAGGAGTGTTTTTTTTTTTATAAATGGAGAGGAGTGTTTTTTTTTCTATAAATGGAGAGGAGTGTTTTTTTTTTCCTCAATGGTTTAGTGGAAACAAGTTGAACGAGGGATTTCTTCTAGCAAACTGGAGTCAGCTGAGCATCTGACATTCAGAAGTGTATTCATTATTCAGGCTCAGTCATTGCTGTGCTGATATCTTCTTTATTATGTGTGCTCCAGTTTCCACAGCACATCTGTGCGTTTTGCAGCCCTGCAATGGAACAGGCTCAGCAAGCTTGTTGCAGGGTGG
>NW_018128022.1:824188-846117 GCF_001952655.1 Monopterus albus | reverse complement strand
GGTGACAGTGACAGGGAAGACATGTCACAGTGTATGGCGGATGTCAGAAGAAGCTCTGCAGAGCTGTCATGGTTGCACACCAAGAACACCATTACTGTGGGAATGTGGACCAGACGCATGTGTGTGTGTGAGTGTGTGTTTCATCGCTCTTGCTGGGTGGGTGGGTGGTATTGTAGGCTGGTGAGAAACAGAAAATGAGTCACCAATTCCAATCATGTTTTCATGTTTCTTTCTGTGTCTCTGAGTGTTTCTGCATTATGCAGAAAAGAAGAGCTAAACAGCACAGCAGCAATTATCCTCACATTATCCAGGCATTGATATTCATTGCTAAAATCATTTGCAGCCATGAGACAAACACATACTTGTGTTCCCCTTTTGCATCCTTGCAGCTCTAATGCTGACGCTTCCCTCTCCTCCTCCCAGCTGGTTATCTCCACCATACTGACTGTGCCAGCATGTGCTGTGGAACTATTCACTGAAATGTCAGCATTGACCTCAGACTGTGGCTCTATTGTGGTTCCCAGTTTGCCTGATGGAAAGGAGTTGCAGTTAGTGGGTAGAAGTGGTGCCATTAATGAACCTGGTTAAGTTTGTTTCCATTACATTGACACATTTGGTGGCATTTTTCTTTTGCTTGCTTTGTTTCCTTCACCTGATTAAGTGGTGTGTTCAGTATCTGGGCTGCAAACTGAAGTGCAGCCCTCACAGCTCATACAGGATGTCCTGGTCTGTATGCTTGCTCTTTGTGCTAGTTACCTAGAACTAAACTAAGCTAACTATGACACATCGCCAGCTGTCACCAGCAACATTCAATTGATGGCTGTTAAGTATCTGGCTTTATAGAGAGCGCATCGGATCCACTCACATGAGTACCTTCCTCTCACCCTCACCATTACTACACTGTCAAGCTGCGTTTGAGATAGTAGAAACGTCAGCGGCTCTGCTGGGAGACGTCAGCTCTGGGAAACATTGAAATTGCCTCTGTGGTGCACTGGGTCTTTGGAACCTTAGTCAACACCACAGTGAGATGCTCTGCACCTACTTTGCAGTGACTGCTCCGAGGTACAGAAACCATATTTATGCTTTACATCTCTATGTGCAGACACACACTGTACTGCAGAATGTGTGTGCTAGTATGTGTCAGTAATATTCAGGGGTTGCTCATGAAGGGTAGTCAAGCTACAGAAAATTACTTAGCAATTTTTACAAAAATTCTTACATAGGAAAGCACATTTTTCATGCAACAATTTACTTAGCTTCCATTCTGCCGGATTACTTGCTCTTCAGTGATAATACATTGAATCTCTGTGGGTTTGGGACTGTTGGTTGGGCACAGCAAGCAGTTTGAAGATGTAATCCTGGGCTCTGAGAAGCTGTGATGGACACTTTATAGAAGAAACAGTGGATCTGTTGAGGAAACAATCACTTGATTAATCAGCAGTGAAAATAATTGTTAGTTTCAGTTGAGAATCCTTATCAGCCCTTGATGCTTTTATATAAGCATCTACATTTATTACATTTGTCATTTATGTTTTTTTATTTAATTTGTCCACGGACTGTAGCTCATTTAACTTTTTCCTACATTTCCCAAAATGCAGTTGGAAAAACCCCAAAGAACTCAAGGTCCCCTCACTTTCAGTTGGTTAAATATGTCAGTAAAGAAAGATAATGAGTTTTGACAAAAAATAAGTCATGCTTGAGAGATCACTTCCCTGTATGATTGTAGTTCTAGAATAGCGTTAAGATAAAAATATTCACTCGAAGTGGAGCTAAAACTTCAGGTTTACTTGCCAATAGCAGCTTTTTAGGATGGAATTTTCCTTAGTAGTCAGATTCTGCTTGCACAGCAAGAATGATGTTCTTTTGAATTTGGGTTTTCTGTGATTCTTTGTTCTTAGTCTGCTCCTCCTTTCAAGCATAGCACACAAGCTATTGAATCTTAAAAAGCCAGGTTGGGCTAGAGGGGTCCAACCACAGTATTGTAATGATCTCTCATTTAACCCAGTCATCTATCCATGGTTGCCTGATAGGGGTTGGCTGTGTGGATGGAGGTCACATACAGACGACTTAGATTTGGCTGAGAGGACTGGGATATTTATGCAACATGTTGTCTGTTTATACTGATATTTGACTTGTTTGTTTGACTGGGGAAGTAACAAGGTTTATGAACGGTGTCTATTTAGTACTGACAGCTGGCTGGATGCTGGGCTGCAGCTTGTTGTTCAGCTGCTTACAGGATGAGTGCGTGTGTGGGTGTGTGTCTGTGCCTATGTAATGCATGTGGTTGTATGTGTGCATGCGAGAGAGCCTATAGTGCAGATGGTACCACACCATAACCTCATCCTGTTTTAGTAACTCGCCAAGTTGCTTAATAGCCCACCTTCAACGCATCTGCTGCAGCATACTAATTGGGTCTGTGCAATGATTTACGTATATCTGAAACATTTCACCTCTATTTCCTGCAAGTCAGCTCCATTTCCTTGCAGAGGTTGAAGATGTGAGTGTATTTTATGTCTTCATATGTCACTACCCACCCCCACCCCCCTTAATCTTTCCTGTTAATCTCCACTGCGTGTTTCAAGCAGAGCAAAATGCATCTCGACATAAATAAGAGACTTCCAGCCCAGGTGTGCAGATTAAATGTCAGGGACACCATATGGCCATGGAGAACAAAATGAACATACACTTTTATCGGCCAGTTTGAAAAAGCAGGGGCGGGGAGTCAGATGGCTGGAACAACGGCAGCTGTAGCCCCTCAGTGACAAGCTTTACACTTACTGCCCAGCCTGCTGAGAGCTGTGACAGGTATATTGTCACTGGAGCTACAAGAGGCTCTGGGTGTACCAGACCTTCTAATGACTTCACACTCAAATAGGCTTATTTTGGACAAGGACACATAGAGGCTAACAGTGGAGTCTTTCACATGGGCTGTGGTGAATGAAAAACTCACATGCAAAACATTCCTGGTTTGCAGATTAGCCTAATCTTAACCCATCCAATTTTCTGACTGGAGATTGTCAAACTGTTCTATGATGTTAAATGGTTTTCAGTAACACCAGTGTTATGAAGAGAGCACTTCTGATGTTGTGTTAGCTTCCTCTGCTTTGGGCAGTCTCGCCTGTCAATAACTGGTGCGCTTCCATCAGCACTCCACATGAGGTTTAGACGGGACTTGGTTTTAATTATAATGGGAAGATAAGGGTGGGGAGAGGGTGGCTGTTGGTCTGTGGCCATATGTGCTGGCATTGGGTCCCCAGGGACTAAGCCAGTGGCTTAATGAGGAGCCTCACAGGAATTAGTGCTACTTTAACCTCCATGTTTTGCCTGCTGGGAGAGAACCACTGCTCAGCTGCTTTACAGCCACTGATGGGTGGAAGAGGAGGCACAGCAAAGGAGGCTGGGACCTCTCCCCATCTCTTAGCAGATGTGATGACTTCTTCCTAAGCTAGTCCAGGTTGTGTCTGACCACATCACTGTAAGTAACAGTTCTTTCCTCCTTTGCCTGAAAGCAATTAGGAAACCTATCATTTCTCATTACAGGCTTTGGAATGGTTAGAACTTAGTACTTGTCAGCATGATGCTAGAGTTTCAGTACTGGTATAATATACTGCTCAAAAAAATAAAGGGAACACAACATAGTTGAATGTCTTATTTTTGTGTTCCCTTTATTTTTTTGAGAATCAACAGAAATGTTAAGGAGTTTTTCTACAAATTCCTGTATTAAATGTAGCAAAAAACCTCAGTTCACACTCAAGCAACTGTGCAACAATTTAACCTAAATAATCTGAGCATACATGCAGTGGGCCTTTTTACTTGAGATACTGACACATTTCCTCAGTACCAAAAAAGTAGTGGGGTACCTGTAATTATGAAGATCTGGTACCCAGCTGTACCCATTTGAATGACAGATATGAAAAGAATAAAAATCTAGAAACAAGGAATCTGTAAATCTTATCATATTGTGCCATAAATTACAAGCAAGCAGGCTGAATACAGTCCCAGGCAAACAAAAGCAGAATATACTGGCCTGTGTTCATAAAATCAATTTCATTTTTATGAATGTAAAGGTCAGTCATTATCTTTTGCTTGCATTTTTTCTGATTATAATGCAAGAAATCATGAATCGCAATTTTGAAGATTAATAATCGTACCTAAATCTTGTTTGTTTTATATAATACACAGCACAGTCACATCTACACTGTAAAGGTCGCACTAGGGCTGAACGGTCATTTTCAAACCAAAATCGCAGTTTAACAGAACACTATTTTCAAACCGCAAAAGCTGCTATTAAACTTCCATTAAATCATGTTTCTAAATGCTACAGATTCTAAGCACACGCACTCTGCCCTGCTCCACGGGCTTCACCTGAAACCTGCAGAGTAAATGAGTGAGAGTGGAAGAAGAAAAGACAACACAATACACCAATACAATTCACAGCCACAGCAGATGCAAACCCAAATGTCAACAACCAAGAGACAGCACTAGAGTCATTGCAAAACCGTACCTCGGTTGTCTGGGCCTATTTTAGTTTTAGACCAGCGGATGCATGGCAGGAGCTGGAAATGTAGCCTACAGAATATACCTGGCTAAGGTAGTGACGATGCTGACAACACCACACATTTCTTCCAACATTGAGAGAAAAAAACAAAAAAACAAAACAGATGCCATCTGTCTCCTGCAATACGGGATTGTCCGCTTTGATAAATAAAGGGAGTGGTCATCCCCCAACCAGAAGGTTGGTGGTTTGATTTGTAGGGACAGTGCCGCCATTGGTGTGTGAGTTGGCACCGCAGATGGATGCCTCAGTTTTTTGTTGTGTGTGTAGCATACTTGGCCAATGAAAGTGATTATCATTTAAATGCACTGTATTAGATCAATACAGGATGCAGTTTGTAATTTTTTATGCTTAAATTTATTGTCCACAGTGGCGAAAGCATCATAATACTAAGAAAAACTAACCCAGTTTAGAAAGGCTATGAGATCAGAGGTGTAAAGAGAGCCTCTGTCTCCACTATGGCCTACAGAAGGGTCAGTCCTGTGGCTCTTCCACACGGCTACCCTTTGTTTCATTATCATCCTTAGAGGACAAGGCTGGTCATTTTCTATATTAACAGTATTTTTAACACTCCCCATACAAAGACTAAAACCGATAATGAACTGCATATGGTTTCTGTACTCCACACAGTAATATGAAATGAAACACTCAAGATGAGACTTTCAGTTTTAATTCAAGGAGTTTGACAAAAGTGTGGCATTAACCATTCAGAAATTATAGCCATTTTTATACAAACACCCCCGTTTTTGGTGGCTCATAAATAATGGAACAAATGGCTGACAAGCAGTTACATGGCCAGGTGTGGCCTGTTCCCTCATTATTCCATGACTAATCAAGTGGATAAAAGGCCCGGAGGTTGTTCTGAGTGTTATATTTGCATTTGGTAGCTTTCACTGGAACTTGCAACATAAGGTCCAAAGAGGTGTCTATGCAAGTGAAGGAGGCCGTAATTAGGCTGAAAAAAATGAAATACCCATCAGAGAGAGAGAGAGCAAAAACATTGGGAGGGGCTGATACAACAGTTTGGGATGTTCTTAAAAAGAAGGAATTACCTGGCAAACTCAGCAACAGCAAAAGGCCTAGAAGACCACTTTTTGGTGGCTCATAAATAATGGAACAAATGGCTGACAAGCAGTTACATGGCCAGGTGTGGCCTGTTCCCTCATTATTCCATGACTAATCAAGTGGATAAAAGGCCCGGAGGTTGTTCTGAGTGTTATATTTGCATTTGGTAGCTTTCACTGGAACTTGCAACATAAGGTCCAAAGAGGTGTCTATGCAAGTGAAGGAGGCCGTAATTAGGCTGAAAAAAATGAAATACCCATCAGAGAGAGAGAGAGCAAAAACATTGGGAGGGGCTGATACAACAGTTTGGGATGTTCTTAAAAAGAAGGAATTACCTGGCAGACTCAGCAACAGCAAAAGGCCTAGAAGACAACTAAAATGAGTGACAACAGAATTCTGTCCATGGTGAAGAAGAACCCTTTCACAACATCTAGCCAAGTCAAGAACACTCTTAAAGAGGTACTCACGTCATTGTCAAAGTCTACAGTCAAGGGCCTGCTTTATGGGTCTAAATACAGAGGCTCCACAACAAGGTGCAAACCACTGGTAACTGTCAAGAACAGAAAGGTCAGATTAGACTTTGCCAGAAAACACCACAAAAGCCTTCCCCAGTTCTGGAATAAGATTCTTTGGGCTGATGAAACCAAGATTAACTTGTACCACAATGATTTTGGGGGTGGGGGCATTCAAGCTGAAAGTCTTGACCTGGCTCACATCTTGAGTGTTTCATTTCAAATTCGCAACATCTAGCCAAGTCAAGAACACTCTTAAAGAGGTACTCACGTCATTGTCAAAGTCTACAGTCAAGGGCCTGCTTTATGGGTCTAAATACAGAGGCTCCACAACAAGGTGCAAACCACTGGTAACTGTCAAGAACAGAAAGGTCAGATTAGACTTTGCCAGAAAACACCACAAAAGCCTTCCCCAGTTCTGGAATAAGATTCTTTGGGCTGATGAAACCAAGATTAACTTGTACCACAATGATTTTGGGGGTGGGGGCATTCAAGCTGAAAGTCTTGACCTGGCTCACATCTTGAGTGTTTCATTTCAAATTCGCTGTGGTGGTGTACAGAGGCCAAAGGCCAAAAGAACGTTATTGTTCCAATATTTATGAAACTGACTTTATTTTTTTTTGTCAAAGTCTGTGTGTCATGACACTGTTTTGAGGCGGAATCCTTCCACATTCACCCAGACTACTACATCTGTCAGAGGGAGCAACTACCAACTGGGTTTAACCCAAATACAGTATCTTGGCTTTCATTGTCAGCTGGCAAATTGAATATACTTGCTTTTATCTGTGTTTGCATGTAAATGTGGGCTGGCCTACATATCCTGAATTCCTTTGGAGAGTAGTTTGTTTGCATGTTCTCAACCATAAAAGATCTCCACATGATACAGTTAAACAAATGAACTGTGGTGACAGCAAATTGCTGCATGACACCGCTGCAGCTATTTCTGTCATGATCTTATTAACAACAGAAACATCTTCAGACCTGCCAGCATGTTTAGCTATGTTTACATTGTGCTGTCTGATACAAACACTCATAGTGCTCAATGAGAACATCAGTCTCTATTTTTCTATATTATACCTTTATGTCCTCACTTTTACTGTATGAAAATGAAATGCCTGTGTTTAAAAAGTACATGTATTCTGTGCAAACGATTACGTGAGCTGTCTCACTGTCCATTGTAACAGGCTCCTATCATCATCAACAATGTAGCCTTCATCAAACATTATCTGCTGATTGATCTTAATGGAGCCCACCCACTGTGTTGCGCTGTATCCCCCATAGAAACCAAGAAAACACAGTAGGGGGCAAATTACATCAGGTCTGCCTCCCTCATATGGTATCACTGTGCTGACAGAAAGTCTGCCTTGTTCAAATTCAAGTCTGAGAGGTGCAGAATGGGCACAGAGACCTTGAGTGTCTGCAGTATCAGATGACAAAGGCTTCCATCAGATAGAGTGCACTGATTTTAAACAGAAAGTTTGATGGCCAGGAGGCACAGGCCAGAGTCCACATTCAAAAATATATATATATCCAACAGATCCCAGGAACAACATCTGAGATCTCTGTCCAGAAGAGTGCAGTGCTAGGAACAGCTAAGATACTGCGCAGGACCCTCAAGCTCCCAAGCCTCTGGTAGAGGACCTGAGCTTGAAGGAAGGAATAAAGGACCATCCCGAAGTGGGGGGCGAGTGGGGAATTTTATATATACAGTATATGTTTTTTTTTTGTTTTGTGTTTTTTTTACAGTATCTGTGTTTTATGTATAAAGCTATTTTTAGATGTATTGATGGGGACTGGTTATACTTGATGTTCATCTGCCTGAGGACAGGTAAGGCCTCTCCAGAGAATGAGCTCTGCTGCAGTAACACTGGCAAGCTGTTTGTATTTGTTTACACATGGCTTCACATGATTGAGCTATCATTGATGGTCAGTCGAGCACACAGAGGAAGGCATCATTCAGTCTGGGCCTCCACCCCAGTTTCTCAGTTGTCAGTTATTTCCATGTCCAGTTACACTCAACAGTCATGCTGGTGTTGCTAGTTGGTCAGTCAGTCTGTGTCTGGTGACCAATCTACACTAAATGCTACTGTAGCAACTACTGGCCAGATTGATAGGAAATATGATATAAACATTCATGGTCCCCAGACCCTTTTGTGCAGCACTTATATATAGGTGTGTTCTCCTGAGTGTGTGTGTGTGTGTACCCGTCTACATAAACCATGAGAAGACAAAGAATGATCATCCCGAGCTAGAACACAGTCCTCTTTGGAGGTGCTGGGCAGTGGGGGTGTTTCAGAATGTTGTGTAGACGCTGCTGCTCTGTGTGCAGAAACGTGCTGTACTGAGCCAGGCAGCTGCACACACTGGTGCGAAGAGTTGCAGCTTGATCACACTGTCTCAGCAGAGGCACAACTTCCAGTCTTCTCATGTCTGAAGTCACCCAGTCACACACAAACACATTCATGCACACAGAATGTTTCTCTGTTTAAGAGATGTAGTTTAATATTTCTGGAGACATATTTGAAGACTTAGTGTCAAACATGGAGTTATGTTACACTGTCTACATTATCAACCAGACTGCATCTGCTCATACTCTGTCATTCACAGGCTTTTAAATCGTAGCAGTTATTGCGTCATTTCCACTCCCCAGACTCTGCCAGCCTGGCAGAGCAAGGACCCATAGTACTCGCTGTGCTCTGGAATGTTGTAACCTAGCAACAGTATCACAGACAAATCATTGCATTGGGTCAGTGATGGGTGACCTCGTCTGCTTGGAGGTAAATCCTGCCTCTGCCAGGCCTGTGGGATTCACCCTCTGAGATTTATCAGCTGTCCTTCATGCACTGCAGGGAACGTGTTTTTATTTTTAATATTACCACTCTTCATTCATTTGTTTTGTGGCAGCAGATTAAAATCATCATGAGTGTAAAATTTTTCTATTTTTGTAGCGCTTTTAAAAGAGATTGCAAATTTAAATAGATTAAGTTGTGGATGAGCAGAACAAGAAACACTAACGCAAAGAATGGTGAGAGCATGGTTGAGTTGGGCACCCTGATGGAATAGGGATTAACATGCATGCTGTACACCTGCAGCATCCCTGGTTCGATTCTGGCTGGGAACCATTGTTGCAGGTTTCCTCTCTCCACCACTACTGTCATTGTTAAAGGTGCATTAGCTGAGGTTATACACATTTCCTAATAAAACAAGTGACAGTGATACAGGATGTAGTGTCTCTCAGCTATACTACCCCCCTCCATGAAACACTGCTGCCTTTAGCCATTCTGTTGTTCATCCCTAAATTAGCCCCACCTGCTACCTTGTGAAGAAGAGTTTTTCGAACTGCGAGTAGTCACTTCCAACAGTCAGCCATAGAGGATCTCTCGTCAGCCACAAGCCAAACCACGTCTGAGTCTTACTGGCCTCACTCAACTTTCTGTCAGTCTGAAAATAAGCACAGCACAAATGCTGCCACCCTTATGTGTGCGTTAAGTTACCTAAACTTTCATCAAGTACTAATTTTTGTTTTCAAGTGTTAGTCTAACAGACATGACTAAGTAAATACATGTTTTACAAACAATGTTACCCCTACATATAAACTATGTATAATAAATTGTCACTTGACATTGTGTGGCTGCAACCATGCTGTTGCACTGGGTGACATCCTTCATTCCTATGAACACTCCCTGTACTTTTTGACTCAGTCCCACATGCACCGCCCTGCACTCCAAAATATTCACTAAAGCACCAAATGTGGATTAATCAGCTGCTAAAAATATTGCATTTGTTGGGGACTATTTCCTCCTCTGACTAACTTTTGGAACTTGTTGTCAAGTGCAACATAGAACATTTCCAGTCTTATTTTATAATATCTCTGGGTGTATAAGAACCTCTAAAGAAAGAAAACGACAGTCCAGATTTTCTTTACAATATGAAAGATGGCCAATCCTGAAAATTTCAAGAACATTGAAAGTTTCATCAATTGCAGTTGTGAAAACACTAATGAATGAAGTTCATTATAGATTTACTAGACTCATAAAGCACCAATTAATGGCACCTCATGTTGAAGCTGATATCAGCTCCCGTGAGTTCAAGCAGCAGACATACAGTATCTCAGTATCAACTGTCTCCAGCATAAAGCATGGAGAGACATGTTGGAGTGGGGGTGCTTTCTGTTGTTACTGTTGGTGATTTATTCAGCATTCAAGGCACACTTCATCAGCATGGTTATCACAACATCCTGTCTGGTTTGTGCTTAGTGGGGCCATGAGTGGGTTTTCAACAGGACAGTGACCCCAAACCCACCTCCAGGCTATGTAAGGGCTATTTGACCAAGAAGGAGAGCGATGGAGTGATGCATCACCCTGGCCTCAACCATCACATGACCTAAACCCAGCTGAGTAGTTGAATACAGTACCTCACGAGGCTGGACTACATAGTACTATAAAGAGTAAAATGCTAAACAGTTTATGTTTACAATGCAAACAACTTTGCTAATCCCACCAGAGCAATTTGTTTGGAGCAGCTCACATAACAAGGTCCAAATAATTTATTGGTTATTAAAAGAATAATGTTTAAACTGATTTTGACCATGTTGTTTAGGCTGTTTGTGTGTAATTTACAGATGATATTTTTGCTCCCTGTCAGCATATAAATGAACGCCAGAGAAGTTAGTTTAAATATAAAAGATACAGCCTGAATGTCAAAAAGGCACAGAGCTGTGCCTTGTCTGATTCTGTCATTTCATCTTCAAAGTAGAGGAAATGACTACAGCACATAGCAAAATGGCATCAAACCCATTTATCCTTGAAGAATGTATCTGACTGCCGGGTAATAAAACTTGCATCTGCTGTAAGGGGGGAAACAATAGCTCAATATGTATATGGTAGTAGTTCAGAGTAAGCTCTGTTTTTCTTCTACTGTGAGAGGCTGTAGACAAAGGATGGAGTGAGGAGGATGAGAAGCAGCATGTAGCCCAGTTTGTCTCCAGGTCAGTCTAGTAACAGAAGTTAAGCTGTGAGGAAGAAATGCGGAGAGCTGTGCAGTACACTGAAGCCTCCTTGGCCTATTTGTGGAATGAATAGTCAACTCTGCCATAAGTTCACCAGCAGATCTGCCCTCCCCTGAATGGTTATTTTTAGTGTTTTGGGGTTGAGAGAAGTAATTAGACTACTCTCCTAGCATAGTGTTCATAGGTAGGTGAATGGAAACTTGACATCACTTAAGCTCTGTATAAGACTTTTAACCACTTCCTGGAAGCAGCCGTAATGATGATTTTGAGATGGTTGTCAGTGTGTTAGCTGTCTGCTAGGGAGGGTCAGCAGAGTGTTGCACCATCTTTACAGCTTTGCAAGAAAGTGTAGTGTGCACAAGCTGAAATGCTCAATCAGTACAGCTTTTGCGGATGCTCGGTTTTGACCTTTGGGGTGTTTGTGTTCTATCAGAGAACTTCCTTTCAGCATTTGAGCCCCCTAGCATTATTATTGTAAACTTGTGGCTATAGTCTATATCGGGGTGCCCAATACATCGATCGCAAAGGTAGTGTCGATAGATCGCGTGCCATTCAAAAATAAATTGGATGTATCCGGCGTAAAACACGTGCCAAATGTTAACATGCGAATGGTCAGTGTGACGATTTGCTGTGGTGACCCCTAACGAGAAAAGCCGAAACTGACAATCAGGATTTAAATAAAGAAGGACCTGACACTACCTCCATTTGTCTTGCTGCTTTGACTGTTAAAGAGAAACTGCAGCAGTGCATTCTACTAGTGGTTTATTTCCACCTGTTTCCTGTGGAGCATGCAGTCAGTGTCAGAGCAGCCTCAGGAGGTGCTCAGTAGTCTGAGGAAGTCTTGACAGTAGCATTTTCCTCTTTCATTGAAAGGGGCACCTCAGCTGTTTATTTGAAAGTTGCTCTTCAGTACTGTTGTTTGTTTTGCTCTGGTTAGCAGTATAGTAGAACTAATGGTTAAAATTTTGTAAAATTCAGACATTAACCTTGTTCAGGTGCTAACTCCAAAAAACTGTAATTCATATTTGTTTATTGATAAGCATTGCATCTCATAAAGGACTTGCAACACTCTTACCTCTCAGTTCACATAAGAATCGATGCCACAGTATAAGACACAGAGCCGATTTGGGCTAAAAGCTTTGTACTGGTTTTCAACACGAGGAAGAAATTAAATACAGGATGTAATTTAAAAATGTTAGTAGGCCTATGTCTGCTTCCACTCAGGTTTGTGCACAAATTTAAAATACTGTATGCATAAAAATAAACAGGTGGAACCCCACTTACTGACTTCCATTAGAATTCGTAGCTATACACTGATTGGGTTGTGATAAGATAGTCACACACAGGACAAAGTAGCAGTTATTTATATATATTAGTTTTATTGTGATTCTTTTTCTAGAAGCTGATGTCATGACGTTTGCACCACAGTTTCCAAAAACAACAAACACAAATAAACAAAACAAAACATGGCCAGTCATATGACAACTCTTTAATGAGTTTATTTTAGTGGTGAATTTTGTCTGTTCTGTTGTGCAATTAAGACCCAGCTCTGCAAACCACCTTCTGGTGTTGCTGAAACCACAGTAAGATTAGATTAGATTAGTTTAGAAAACCTTTATTAGTCCCACATGGGGGAAATTCCATGTTGCAACAGCACACTGACTATGACTATGACTAAGATGTATTACTTAATCAAACTGGAAGAATTAACATTATATCATTGTGTAAGTGTAGTTACTATTGTGGCATGTCAGTGAGCAATGGAGTGATGGGATGGAATGGAGTGTGATAAACAGCCTTAATTTGGCAATGTTTGATTTGCACTTAAGTGGAAAGTGTCTTATTGAAGGTATTCACAGTATTGTACCTCTATAGACAGATTCTTAGCCTTGTCATCAGTTAGCAAAAAAAAACAACCCAAAATAAGTCAGAGCTTATGGTGAGATAAATGTGAAAAGTTGTTTTTGTGCCTAAAACTGCACAAATCCCAAGTATAATGAGTTTAAAATGTTCAGTATCCCCAGAAGAAATGCTGAATTAGCTGTTAGCTCCAGGAACCATCTATAGTCATGATTCCAAACCTCTTTGTTTGGGGGTAACACAGCTCACACTGTTACTGTGTGTTTAAGGCTGCTATATGAAAATTGCTAGCAGGCTCTGTGTTTGACATGGTTTAGTTTGGGAATCTGTCATGGCTGACAGTGGAGCAGACTGATCACTGACAATGTGTCACATTGATGTGCTTGTAATTTTGCAGCCTCGTTTCATAATCCTGTGTGTCAGATCAATAATGCTGATTAATTTGTCAGGAGTGAACCCCTGCCTTTTGCAGTACAGCATTAATATAGCATATGGTTGGTATACTTTGAAGAATATTTATTTAGCATTATCATGTTAGCTGCCAGAAGTGGTGGTGTGTCTCATACAGCACCATCTATAAACAGTAATTTCACTGGATTCCAGCAGCTGCTTTACTTCTGAATTGTGACAATGCCCATATGTAAGCTATTATGATACTGTGGAAACATGTTTCCTACTCCAGTGCACACTGTTGGAGAGATTCTCAAAATGTCATTTTAGCTTTAATAGCATGGCTGTCCTTACCATATTGTGCACATCTGAAGGACAAATATGAAACCTCTATGTTCCCCCAGTGTGACAAGTATCTGCTGAAGACAAATAAGCACCTGAAAATGTCAAGCTATCTCCCTAAGGGTGCATATAAAGTGACTCTGAAGCTGAAGCCCACTGGTGCTGCCAGCCCTCTTTACACTGCCTTACAGTATACAGCAGGTCAGTGGATGAAGTGACTGACATGTCTGCACAGTAGACATGATATTCTTATTTACTTGATGTACTAACAGACAAACATTTCTATTCAGCTGTCAAAGAAAGCTTGTCATTTGTGTAGTCATAGCTTTTACTATAAATGAGAAAAGCACATGCAGCTAAATTTGAAATGCCAATTGAAGCTATATTTTCAGTGTGAGGTTTCCTCTCTTGTACCATGGAAGCTAAGCACTGGGATGAAATCGAAAGATAATTGATGGTTTCCTTCAAGGAGCCAATGAGTATTTCAGTGAGGAATGAGTGTGGGAGCGTCCAGGTCAAGCCCTGGACACAGCTGCATTATTAACAGAAGGTCAGCTGTCAGCACACATCTGCAGGGCGCACATCAAGCAGCTCACTCCGTTTTGCAACCTCTGGTGGACATGTTTGTAAGCCATTTAATGAATCTCTTTTCACGTCTACCATTTCTTTCTTTTTTTTTCTTGTTCCAATAAAACAAAGTCAGAGCACATGGAGCACATGATGCACAGAGCATCTGGAACAACTTTTATTACCTCACCACAGTATATAACATACTAGATGACGGCCTGTATACTGACCGGAATATCTGATAGCATGGCAACAAAAATAAGATAATCCCCACAATATTTCTTGGATTGATTGATTGGTTTGTAAAATGTCAAATAAAGGAACAGGAATATTAAAATACATAAAACAGTCCTTACTCTGTGTGTTCAACAGTCAGAAAGCCCAAAAGTATTAAGATCCTTGGCTTTTTGTTTTTAGATTTTATCAGCTGTCGCAACAAAATGAGTTTTGTGAGCCAGCCAAACTAAAAAATAAAACTGTTGGCTGTTGTTTAGCAAGTGTGCATAAGAAGCCAGTGCTGTACTCCTGGTTAAAAGTGAATCTTTATAGTAAAAATAATTAAAAGGTCATAAGTCGATTAGTGTTCTTTTTGCTGTTCAAAACGGCTGTCTCTTGTTGTGTTAGCTGGTAGAGCCCCTTTTTAATTCAGTGGTCCTTTAATGAGTTAGTATTAGAGGTATAACCAAGTAACTACTACTTATCTTACTATGTCATTTTAAGTATCTCACAGATGTACATATATATACTGCTCAAAAAAATAAAGGGAACACAACATAGTTGAATGCCTTATTTTTGTGTTCCCTTTATTTTTTTGAGCCGTATATATATATATACATCTGTGGTTTTCTAGGTACAAGTGAACTGAAGTGCTAAATGTTTTTTTTTATATTGTACTTTGTTCATCTCTGTGGAGACATTTCTTACTGATGGCGGTGCTCTTAGTCACTGCCTGACCACCAGGGGTAACTAGGGCCACTTTGACATGTCGACTGGGGAGGCCAGGAAACAAGCCACCAACCTTCCGACTGGGAGATGACTGCTCTACCCCCTGAACCATAGCCACCCAGTAGCCAGTAAAAGCAAAATATAGTAGTTTTATAGTAATATAGTAGTAATATAGTTGTCTGTGGCACAGCTGAGCTGCAGTGTAAGAATACAGTGTTTTCTCCCTCTAATTTTCAACAGTTAAAGGTGAAGTGAAAGTCAAAACAAACTCAAGCTGTATTCCCTTCTCTTCTCCCTCTACTCCTCTTTGCACCTCATGCCCTTTCTCTGAAATTACATCATATGTGAAAATGACAGCTGGATACAGTTGTGGCAGTCAAGAAGCACAGAAGGAATAACCCGCTATTGTATATGGAATACAGAAACAAAAGAGCTTGTAGTTTTCGGTGGCACTGTAGCAACACAGTGTCAGATGAAGAGGTTTACATTTTTAGCAATATTCATACATACATTTGATTTATTCTTTCAAACATGTAACGACAGTCAATATGTCAACACACATAATTTCACACATATCCACAAATGCATTATCAATTTGCTTATACCTAGTACATGCTTGAACGGAGTAGGAAGAAGTTAGACTTATCTAGTCCTACCCCATAACATCATCTTATCATTATTGGTTTGCAAGCAGTATTACTACATAGATAATTTTGTTCTGCACCACGCTAGTGATATACTAAAACACCACACTCACAATGTTCCATCTAATTAATCATTAAACCTGTTCTTGCATATATGTTGATTGACACATACCTTTATATTTATGTTTAAACTCATCAATTCTATTACTATTTTTTATGATTACACTTAAATTATTCCATAGTTTTACCCCACTTATGGAAATACAAAATCTTTTTTTGGTTGTACGTATAGCATGAATTTTATAATTTAACGGACCCCTTAAATTGTATCCCCCTTCCCTTTCATTAAATAGTTTTTGAATTCCACCAGGTAATAAATTGTTCCTGGCTTTATACATAAACACAGCAGTCTTATATCCATATCCCACTAAATCAAAAAATTTTAACAATTTAAACTGTATGAAAGCTCCATTGGTGTGATCCCTATACCCCATCTTATGCACAATTCTTATCTTAATTGACACATACCTTTATATTTATGTTTAAACTCATCAATTCTCTTACTGTTTTTTATGTCCACACTTAAATTATTCCATAGTTTTACCCCATACATGTATGTCTAATGTTTGTATTGGATGTGTCTGCAGTAACACGAGCAAAATATACAGAGGAATGTTTTTTTCAGTAATACTGAGAATGTCATGTTAATGTTCTGGCCACTTTTGCATCATGTTTGACACACATAACATTAAATTGTATGTGGAATGAGAAATGTCATGCTACACTTTGATAGTTGAACAAACTCCCCACTTTTCTAGTTGTGTAGATGGTATAAATTTTAATAACATCTCACTCAGTGGCGGGCCGTGCATTTCGTACCTGGGCCTTCAGTGGGGACTTACCTGACTTAATTCACCTCTTAATACCACCACTATCACCTCGCAATCATAAAACCCATCAATACTATACAAAAACGCAATATAATCAGCATGGGATTACAGAGAGGTATTTCGCATATTGAGGGTGAATACCATTTTTACTAAAGCAAGAAACCCAGTTAAGACAACTCCAAACTTCTTCACTACAACCGCAACTGTGCCACGTACATCATCCAGAGCAGTTCAGAATCAATATTTATCTAATAATAATAATTTAAATTAAATACATCATACTCACCAGAGATGCTATTTATTTATAAACAAAATCCATCCACCTTTCTTTGCGCAAGAAGACTTCAATGACTGTCATAGAGGTGATCTCTGCCTTTCACTTCTATTAATAAGTCCTTTTCTAGTTTTGCTCTGACCAACCAATCAGAGGACGGAAAATGCTGACGTTATTGTAGGCCAGCTAGCTGGCCCTGTGAGGCGTATTTGAAATCTGATTGGTTAAAGAAACAGTCCCATTGCTAACATAGTTTAAGATGAAAAAACCTCTGGTGAACTGATGAAGCCTCTTGGATGAGAGGTGAAACGTCTTTGACCTAGAAATCCAGTCCAGTTGATTTTTTCTAGGTTTTTTCAGTTTACTATGACCTGGATGACTGAGAATCTGCACAGACATGTAACATAGTTTAAGTTACATCGGCCAGCACTACTGATTCTGAAGACCCTGGGCTGATTAGATTGACATGGCAACACATACAGGCTGACATCCACATACACATACTGGAAGCAGTGCAGCCAAGAGAAACACTACAAAATGACGAGAATAGGCTGTTGGGAATAAATTAGTACAATTTCATGGAACAAATACAGTGGTGTGACAAAGTGTTTGCCCCCTTACTGATTTCTTATCTTTTTGCATGTTTGTCACACTGTAATGTTTCAGATCGTCAAACAAATTTATATATTAGTCAAAGATAACACAAGTAAACACATCATGCAGTTTTTAAATGAAGGTTTTTATTATTAAGGGAAAACAAAATCCAAAACTATATAGCCCTGTGTGAACAAGTGTTTGCCCCCCTGTCAAAACACTGGTTTATCGCACCTGAGTTCAATTTCTCTAGCCACACCCAGGCCTGATTACTGCCACACCTGTTCGCAATCAAGAAATCACTTAAATAGGACCTGCCTGACAAAGTGAAGTAGACCAAAAGATCCTCAAAAGCTAGACATCATGCCGAGATCCAAAGAAATTCAAAACCAAATGAGAAAGAGAATAATTGAGCTCTATCAGTTTGGAAAAGGTTATAAAGCCATTTCTAAAGCTTTGGGACTGCAGCGAACCACAGTGAGAGCCATTATCCACAAATGGCGAAAACATGGAACAGTGGAGAACCTTCCCAGGAGTGGCCGGCCGACCAAAATTACCCCAAGAGCGCAGCGACAACTCATCCAAGAGGTCACAAAAGACCCCACAACAACATCCAAAGAACTGCAGGCCTCACTTGCCTCAGTTAAGGTGAGTGTTCATGACTCCACCATAAGAAAGAGACTGGGCAAAAATGGTTTGCATGGCAGAGTTCCAAGACGAAAACCACTGCTGAGCAAAAAGAACATAAAGGCTCGTCTCAGTTTTGCCAGAAAACATCTTGATGATCCCCAAGACTTTTGGGATAATACTCTGTGGACAGACGAGACAAAAGTTGAACTTTTTGGAAGGTGTGTGTCCCATTATGTGTGGCGTAAAAGTAACACCGCATTTCAGAAAAAGAACATCATACCAACAGTAAAATATGGTGGTGGTAGTGTGATGGTCTGGGGCTGTTTTGCTGCTTCCGGCCCTGGAAGACATGCTGTGATAAGTGGAACCATGAATTCTGCTGTGTACCAAAATATCCTGAAGGAGAATGTCCGGCCATCCGTTTGTGACCTCAAGCTGAAGCGAACTTGGGTTCTGCAGCAGGACAATGATCCAAAGCACACCAGCAAGTCCACTTCTGAATGGCTGAAGAAAAACAAAATGAAGACTTTGGAGTGGCCTAGTCAAAGTCCTGACCTGAATCCAATTGAGATGCTGTGGCATGACCTTAAAAAGGCGGTTCATGCCCGAAAACCCTCCAATGTGGCTGACTTACAACCATTCTGCCAAGATGAGTGGGCCAAAATTCCTCCACAGCGCTGTGGAAGACTCATGGCAAGTTATCGAAAATGCTTGATTGCAGTTGTTGCTGCTAAGGGTGGCCCAACCAGTTATTAGGTTTAGGGGGCAAACACTTGTTCACACAGGGCTATATAGTTTTGGATTTTGTTTTCCCTTAATAATAAAAACCTTCATTTAAAACCTGCATGATGTGTTTACTTGTGTTATCTTTGACTCATATATAAATTTGTTTGACGATCTGAAACATTACAGTGTGACAAACATGCAAAAAGATAAGAAATCAGTAAGGGGGCAAACACTTTTTCACACCACTGTAGGTCAGTGCTTCTGATAGTGTTTAGGCCAGCAAAGAAGGCCTTGCTGGCCCCTGACTGCCCACCACTGATCTCACTACAATGCTACATGGTCTGCTGTATTATGTGCAATATAAACTGGACCAAAGCTGAGCAAAATCCGCTGGGTTCTACTAATTGGACAACAAAACACTAACATTGCAGTCAGTTGGAATGACTCCAAATTACAACCAGAATAATTCAATACAAAGGTACTAAATTGAAAAGCTTTTAGTGCTCTCCATCTTCGACATGCCAAACTAATGTTAACCCTGGTTTTGCCTCCTCCTTTTTTGCACTCTTTCTGCTACAGAACATGGCCTCTTGGGTCTAACAGGTCTACTCCCACCCTGGGTTGTACCTGCACAGGAAGCCTCCATGGTCTGTCTTTGAAATGAGCCATACTGGTTTGGAAAACACATCTTATAACCTTGGATCAGCAGGCGCATGGAAGAAGTGCAGTGCAGATTTTAACAACACTGGCCACAAAGGGAAATCTCTGGTTATCCAAATTTGTGCTAAATCTTAGTTAATTCAGCTTTAAATTCTCAAATCCTAAGGAAAACCTGTATGCTGAATTTCAGTTTATTGCTCTGTCTAAAAAAGGACTGCAGTGTGTCAGGAAGACACCTGACCTTTCCAATGGTAAATCAAATAAAACTGTGACTGTATGTCTTGGTCATTTTTAGAGTTTTATTTAAAACTCATGGGCTGGGAAACAGGTAATGAGGCTCAGCAGTTGTAGTGCTGGGTTGTAGTCTGTCGTCTCTACCACCACCTCAGAAGATCATTAGGTGACAACTCTCATCCTGTTCCAGCTCCTGCCAGTGTTGCTGCTGCTGCTGGCACTGAGCCACCCTGACACAATGGTGTCACCACTGGCCCTGCCCAGCTCGAATGTGACTCACAGGAGCATGGAGGACAGAGGGTACAGATTATATATACATATATATAGAGAGAGAGAAAAGAGAGGATCAGGGAGTCACACATGTTTGAGGCCTGTGTTGCTGTGATCTGCACTCAACCAGTAGGAAAGAGATGTAGACAAGCACGTGGCCTCTCAGTTCCTCCAGTGGAACTACAGAGCCGGGGTGCAGGAGGAAGGGTTGTTCCAATTTTGACAGCTTGCAGCTCATAATCCCAACCGGAGAGGAGAGGCTGCTTACTGAGAGAAACCATAAGGAGAAGTGAGGAGCGAGAGATATTTGTGCCTTTTTGTTGTTTTCAGGCTGACATACTTTAGCACTCAGAGGCCTTTACTCTGCATTGGGAAACCTGTACGGGCTGAAGAACCCGCACTGAGAGGGATAAAAGTGGGAGTGTCTGATTTTTAATGAAGGGGGTTGGAGCATCCTCAGGCATCCTCCTGCAGCAACATTAAGAGTTTGTATGACTCATATTGTGATCCTAATGGCAATTGGGTTCTTAAGTGTGCCCATTGTGGGTAATACACTATTTTAAGAAGTGTATCATTTATGTACTTTTTTAAATACTAAGTCATTTTTGTACTATTTATAGGAAAGATACAGTCAGTGCTGTTGGTATACTTAAAATTAAGTCCACTGACTTAAAACTACGCTACTTAATTTCTTTTCAGACAATAGAGGGTCTAGTGAGACTCAACCTGACACCATAAACTACTCCTTACAACTCTTTGTCCCTCCCATCTTGTTTCGCTATGACGTAAACTACGGATGTCTGGTTGCAAATATGGAATCAAGAATTATCCAGTTCAGTCCAGGAAAAATATACATTTTTCAGTTTTTTCAAGGTTAGACTTGGCTTGTCTAAAAAGTTAAGATGGCGAAGGGAAATGACGTTGCTTCTCTCACTGATGACGAAGGTTGAGCATCAGCTATGGCTTACCATTTACACTGTCTGACACGCTCTACAAATGTAACAGTATTTGTGAGTAGTTTAGCTATGACTCTCGTTTATGTAATACTTGAGAGTCACAGAGCTGGGGCTAGGTTGTCAAGTGTTTGTGTGTGTGAGAGAGAGAAATAGAGCAGGCCACAGAGGTTCTGAGCGAATACCTGTGCTACACACTGCACTACATTGAAATAAGATTTAACCTAATTTAAATCATTTTGTGGCGGTCAATGTTAATATTGTGGTGGCCCACTACAAATATATCAGTGTATGGGAAACACTGCATTCTCTCATGCTTGTATTTATATGTAGCATGGGAATACATAAAAAAAAAAAACAGGAAACGATGGAAAGAGGATGTGTTAGTGTGTACATCCATCTGCCTTTGTGTTTGTGTGTGTGAGCAGCTAACCTTGACTGGCACAGGCCTCCTCCCTTTGTGGGTTTCTGCATGACACTGGCAGGGTGGCATGCTGGGAGTGCAGGGATGAAGCTCTGCCCCAGCAGAGAAGGGGGCGCAGACACTCCTGGCCCATCATTACCCTGTTCCCTCTGTCAAGTGTCTGGGAGCTCGCTCCTCCTCTGTACCCGCCCATCTTTTCCACTTTCCCTGTCTATTCATTTTCATCACCTTCCACCCCCTGTTGACTCTCTCTCTTTCACTTCAGTTATGTCTTGCTCTCCCTCCCCCTCTTCCTCCTCTCTGTCAAGCCACTGTTCTTCCTCCTTCCCCCTCTCTAGCCCTTGTGATCATTTTCTACATCATTATTACTCCATGCAGACCTCCTT
>NW_018128022.1:805174-824134 GCF_001952655.1 Monopterus albus | reverse complement strand
GTCAGACAGTGTAAAGTGAATAATTATTTCATCATGCATTGTCTGCACTACAACAGAATGAGAAACTGCAGGTTTGGTTAAGAAGGCCAATTGCAAACATAGCAGTTGTAGAAATAGGTGGTGCTGGGAACTTTCTCCATTATGGACTCCATGATTGTCTCTGTTCCTACAAAGGTCACTGCAGTCAAGACAGTTTGAAATTCATTAGCAGTATGAATTTGCTCATTTTTATAGTAAATAATTGAGTTTGCTAAAATTTTGCCATTATAAATACTGGTGTGATGGAGCCATATCTGCAGCAGCATAGCTGTGGGTTACATATCTATTCATCCTGTAGCTCAGGGGTGGCCAATCCCAGTCCTGCTTGATTTCCAACTATCCCTGCCCTACCCACTGATGATTACCTGGATCAGATGTGTTCAGTCAATCGGAAGCTGAAAGATACCAATTCATTTTGTCTGTCCTCACTTCAGCTTCATCTAAGATTTAATACATCCATAGTAGCCCAGTGAAAAATGCACATCAGACTAAACTGATATTTACAGTATGTAGCGATAAAGCAGGGGCAGACAACATTAAGAGCTTATGGAAGTCTGACTCTAGAGTTAAAACAAACTGCTACACAGGTCATAAGTTCAATTCCAGCTGCTAGATATGAAAAATGTTTGGCAGTGAGCATTGTGATATAAGTTTTCAAAGCAACATGAGACAGCAGGCCAAATCATCACTGTCACAAAATTGTATATGTCACGGGCAATATTGTTGAAAAAACAAAAACTTTAAAGCTACACCTAAAAATATTTTATATAAACTATACTACTCAGCTATATGTATGACCTAATCTGTATGAAACAAATCACTGGTCAACCTCTCCATGCTGTTTCCACTCTCCTGAAGCCGGAAGTGTTTTCATTCAGCCAGACGTAATCCAGCAGGGGTTGACTTCAGCCCTCCAAAGACCAAAGGGATGGGAAAAGCCTTTCCTGGGGGGTTAATATGTAATAATAGACAGTGTGTGATCCACCTCCCTCCTCTCCTGCTTCTAATAAAACCTGCCCATCACCTCCTCATCAGGCAGGGAGTGGCTGTCCCCACACACCATGACATACCGCATGACTGTGTCATGAATTATTCAGTTCACAAGGAGTGCACGTGCACATGAACAGGGGTGTGCCTCTGGTTGAATCCCCCACCCCAACACACTTCTTTCTCCCCTCATCTTTTCTTAGACAGGTGGACGGAATACAGGTGGACAGCACCGTATTTCAATACATCAGTTTTCATCTGATTAATTCCTTTAATCATACTGGCTACATCTTCAGATGCTTAAGCTGTTTGGCTCCACTTAATGAACCTAATGAATTTTTTCCATCCACTATAATATGAATTGCTTTTGGTGTTAACAAATTATAGATCCAGTTCCACTACTGGTCGTGTCCTGCTCTGTAATTAGAGTTCCCTGAGGCTTTATTGATTTTACGTTGAATGTGGCTGAAATATGGAGGTTGTGCTTGGTATGAAACTTTTCTTTTGACAAAAGGACAGTTATTCACAGTGACTTAAGTGATAATCTATGCATTTGCTATGGTTAATTTTGGAGAAACGATGCTGCAAATGGCCTCAGTTTTGGTTATTCCTTCCGTTGCCTCTAGAGCTGCTTCCTGCAGCCCTCCGGGATGAGGCGTGAGAGACTCTGAGAGTAAACAGCAAAACAGCCCCTAGAGCAAGCAGGTGGCAGCTGTTTTCTGCAAAGGAGGAATAATTAATCAGCAGAGAGGCCTGCATGAAAAGGAGGGAAGGAAGGGGGAAATAAAGAGATGAAAGAGCCTTCAGTTCAAAGAGAGCAGTCAGTGATGAGCTTGGCCCTTACTGGGCCGGCAGAAGGCTGTGGAGGAAGGAGTCAGACAAACAGGGCTTATAACTGACAGGACTGTCTTTGAAGAAAAGCAGATTGCATTTAACATGAACCCAGTAATCTGACTGTTTAAATGATTGTTTAATTGATTGGACTTGGTAAATACAGAATGTGATACTTCTATGAAAGTGAGCACTGAAGCTGTTCTGGGTGCTCATGCTGGAATGCCTTAAAGAGCCTTTGGCATGCTCACTTTGCTCATTTACAGCCATTTAATGTTTAATCCTGAGTACCTCTAGATTAGCGTGGCACCCATCATAACTCCAAATAGTCTGTAATTATTTCAGAACAATAAAACCAGTGAGCCGCTTCCTAAAAATGAGATAGTTCGTGAACACGCACAGCTCTTGCTGCTGGTGTTGTGTTGAAAGTGGACAGCAGATGAACAGCAATGGCATTAATTAATTTCTCCTCCATAGACAGGTAAACAACTGTATATGTACCAATGAAAAGAGACACTCTAAACAAAACAGGTATTTGAGAAACCCTATATTTTTACTGGCATAATGCAGACAGTAACTTCTCCAGCCATGGTGTGCTTTTCCTTGTCTTTTGACTTAACTACAATGTTACATCGGTGAATTATCATCTTAGATGTGACCTAGAGCTCAAAAAAATGAGGCGTACGTACTGTATGTTCTAGTACTACTATGCAGAAGCAACTCAGTTTATACAAGTCTCGCAAACTCTTGCTCACAAGAATTTTGTATGAACTATGTAAAGTTTTATGCAGTTGTTCATAGATTTCCTTGAATGGTCATATTCACCTGGCTGAGCTCATTCATGTGAGCTTGCCTGACAACCACCGGTGCTACTATAAAAGCAGAATTTTTGACTGTACCTGGTTTTGTGGATATATTTCATCTCCTGCTGCTGCACTGTGACCAGAGGATGTGGAGAAGGATACAGGGTCTGAGGTTACTGCATGTTTGGGAATGTTCCTGTAGAGAGACTCGCTGTTTTATCTGACTGGGTCTAACCTACAAGCGGCCGGCCTGTGAAGCCCCTGCAGCGGGGAATGATCAGCTCATCAACGCTGGAATCCCCGGACCACAGTGCCTGTTTGTTTTGGCTGTTTGAGGCCAGTGTATCTGTAGCATGTGATGTGTTGCTGGTTAACGAGCGGATTAACAATCCATGATGTTATTGTCAGCACTGTGCTACCTGTTGGAATTAATTTTACTACTTTGGGACTGTATGTGGTCGTGTAGGGGAAGACGCGACGACCACCGGTTGGATTTACTGACCTTGGAGCTACTTGAAAGGGAGTGATGTTTCCACTGCTCAGTGGGACTTAATGGTAAATTTAAAAAAACACATTGCATGTCTGTTAATGCCTTGTGTGCATTGTAACATTGTAACATTAGAGAGAATTGTTGTAAGGCTGGAGAAGTTACTATGTCTGCATTATGCCAGTGAAAATATGGGGTTTCTCAACTACCCGCTTTGTTTAGAGTATTACACATCTCTTTTTATTGGTACATATACTGTTGTTTATCTATTTATGGAGGAGAAATTCTAATTAATTAATGCCGTTGCGGTTCATTGTGCTGTCCACTTTCGGCACAACACCGTTTTTAGGAAGAGGCTCTGGTTTTATTGTTCTGAAATAATTACAGACTATTTGGAGTTATGAGACATGCAAAGCTAATCTAGAGGTACCCAAGATTAAACATTAAATGACTGGAAATGAGCAAAATAATGAGCAGCCATAAGGACTTTAAAGTCAGTTTTTTTATCTATCAGTGCAGACACACTGGTCATGGCAGACTAAGGTTACTTAGAGCAATGCACATTTGACTGAGAGATGATAGACACATCATTCTCAAACAAGAGAGCAATCAAAAACAATGCTAAAATTTTGAGTGCATACTGCCAAATGAATGGAATCTATACCTCCTTGTATGCCATCTGCCCTTGATGTTGCTACACACCAATTTGTCCCATTGTCGGGAAATTTGCCATGAGAAAGTATTCCTGCACAGGGAAAAGATTCAAAGCAACAGAATGAATGTTATATTCTACATATAAGCTTTTTCACGCAAAAGAATATATTCAGATGTAACTCCTTTGTAGTCACCAACATTATGATTAGTAATTGTAGTTTGATTACATATTTTTTCTCAGTAACTGTAATGGCTTATAATTACATAAATTTTTCTAATTTAATTAGTAGCGTACTAGTGGTTACTCCCCAGCACTGTTAGTAGGTAATAAAAGTTACCTTTCATTTAAGGGGTTCCTCGTTCTTGAGACTGTGTCTGTCTCTGCCAGCAGCAGACTAGAATAATAATGCTCCAGCTGGGGCTCTGGTAGCAGTAGATATAGTCATTACTGACTGCTTGATGCGGAATGTCATATTCAGGGTGACAGCAGTGACTCCACAGTGCATCCCATATCCCAGTGCTAAGAGATACTGCGTGTGTTTGTACAGTCAAGGGTTATGTAGAGAGTCAGAATGCAGAGCAGTTTGTGGTCTCAGCCGGTACAGGCTTCTGCTGAGAGCATATACAATTAGAAACGCTCTGCAGTCTTGCACTGAGCATAGCATTGCTGCTGTAGTCATCTGGCCCCCTGCCTGCCCCGCGTCTTGTCACACAGGATTATGGCACTGCTTGATAGCATCATCACGGCATGTGCTGCTGCACAATGGTGCATCTGTGAGACGAACATTTCACTCTTCCTGATGGTGTGAAACCATGTCATTACCATAGGTCAAGGAAACTGATTACAAGAGGCGGTGATATTGATATCCTGATCCCCTCTACATTTACTTTATGCAGGTCACAGCACAGAGATTATCTCTTAGCCCATGTGTGATGAGTGTTTAATGTGGTTCTTCCTACCAGCACTGCAGTTATAGTAAAACTGAAGACACAAACAGTCACTTCTACTTTTCTAGCTTCTCTATGTTATAATCATATCAGACAGTTTAAAGTGAATGCATTGCGGGAATGCTGGTGTAAATAGGAAAAATAAGAAACAGAATAAATCTACAAGATGACATACAATAGTTTGAAAGGCCTGTATTGTGTTTGGTTAAAAACACACAGACACACACACCAGTAATACAGTAGGATTTTTTTCTTCGAACACCCGCACTTTCTGTGACAACCTCTGATTGTGCTGACAGGCATTTCGGCCTCTCTGCACCAGCATGCCATCTGAGGGATCAGTCTGTAATTATGTAGAAAGAGCGGTCGTGGTGTGTCAGTCACTATGGGGCTGCTGTTCTAATTGGTAGAGAAGAGGGTTTTTCTCAGTGGCTGTGCTGGCATCAGACCCGAGCCTATACTAGGGTAGCACTTGATCATTTTGTGAATGCTGTGATCTTCACAAAATGCTGGATGGAATGTTGACAAGACTACAAGGTTACTACAAGGGCCAGGTCTATAGGCAAGAGTATTTTTATTTTATCTTTTATTGAAAGAATAGAGAAAAGTTAAAAGTTTTCACTCTTGTATTCCTTCTGTTTTTTTTAGACAACACGAAGCATATACCACATTTTAAAATTCATTTTAAGCTATTGATTTTTGTTTTTAAGGCTCTTAATGGTTTCGCACCACCCTACCACGCTGAGTTGGTGAGGTGGCACGAACCGACTAGATTACTCAGATCCTCAAGCCAGTTTTTGTTAGAGGTGCCCAGGGCCAGATACAAACGCTGGGGTGACCGTGCTTTTATTGTTGCAGCTCCTAAATTGTGGAATGGTTTACCTTTTAATGTTAGAACATCTACAGACTGGACAACTTTTAAATCATTGGTTAAAACATATTTATTCACTTTGGCTTTTAGTACATAGTATTGTCTGATGCTTCTTTCTTTTAACTGTTGATTCTGTGTAGTTCGTGTCTTTATGTTCCTATGTTGTTTTATTTCTCTATTTGGCATTATTTATTCTGGTTTTTAGATTGCCTTTGTAAAGTACTTTGGTCGACCAGATGATGCTTTTAAAGTGCTATATAAATAAATTTTGATTGACTGACTAAACCATTGCCATCACACAGCTATGTTTTTCTTGGTTTGCAGAGAAACAATTAAATGCCATACATTTCTCTGGGAGTACATAAAATTGTATGAGGGTTATCTTGTATCATGCTGCGGCATGGCCCATTCCATTTTTTAAAATAGCAGCAATTTAAAAAGCCCATCATTGTTTAATCATTAATCAACTATTGAGAAAGTGTTTTAAGATTACTGGCTTGTTGCACTCAGATAATTTTGGCCTATTACAAAAGCAAGGTCATTTTCTCTTCAGACCACAAGTTTTATGTGCTAATTATCGTATTAGTAGTTTTTCTCTTTTGGATTTCCATGAAGTTGGGAGGCTTGTAAAAGCCACATTTAAAAACTAGACAGCACTCAGATTGCAAACCTCCACCAAGCGGCAACACAGTTCCCCATATTCCCATGATAGTTGATCCCATGATGATTCCCTCATTATATGGTTGCTTGACAATGAAAATCAATATTTGGAACAACACTGATATCTTTAGTCTATTAGTTTGAGAAAATTGCTGAAGAAAAACAACCAAACAGACATTCACTTGGCTTAGGGGTAAAATTGGGACTTCATTTAGTGGACCGCTCCTTAGGTTGTGACAGTGGAAATGCAGCTGGAACACCAGCATCCTCACCAACAGAATACTGTGCTCTGAATGAAATGTGGCTGTTAGAGATGTGTCCACTCCAATCCTATATCAGTATCAGGTCCGATATTAACATCATTCACTCATCAGATATTGAGCACACAGGGCCGATCCACTTACTGATCCATACTCCAGTCTGCAGCTTGTGCTGGACCACAAACCCACCATAACCTAACATACATAACATGAGATGTCACCAATCCATATTCCATTCCACAGCTTATCATAAACTTGCCAAAACTTCAGTCTGTATGCTAGTGAACAAATAACATTAACTGTTGATCTGACTAAAATGTTGTTTGTTTGGAGCTATTTTAGTTTGGAAATGGCAATAAGCTCGACAGCTACTTGTAATGTGTGTAACGCTAACTTTTGGAGCTGGACCCATAGGCACTAAAGGGTGTCTGTGCTTCTGCTCCTTGTGAGTCCCTATTAAGACAGCTGTATGCTTCTTGCTGCAGACTCTGCAAACACTTGCAGGTGCCCACAAACTTCCATAATTACATGGACCCAGTGTGTGCCTCTCAAAATTTTATTGAGCCAACTTCGCACAGCTCTTTGTTGATGGTTGGCTATGTATGTGGAAACCCTCAATATAACCGCTTCCTTTTGAGTCTCCTTCCAAAACACACCTATACTCAGATAACCAATGAAATTATAAAGACCTGAAGAAAAAATAATAATAATAAAATCCAGGACACAGGTTTTACAACATCGACATCATGATGATCAGCTTCTCCTGCTTTCTTCTTCTACAGTAGCCTTCCTGTGTTCTTGTTATGTTGGAGTAACAACAGTGCCTGAGTGAATGAAAGTGCTGCTCATGTGAGTATGTACACATGGGGTACACCCCACTCCCTTAATTGATCATTCTTCTTTCCTTGATTCTCGCTTGACCTAGAAGTCTTTCCGGTCCACCAGCTTGAAGGACATCACAGAACCCTTATTCCTGCTCTGAGGAATGAGGATTGAGGAGCGACAAGACTGCCTAGTGGAGCCATGAGTGACAATAGACAAGACTATCCTTTGCTAAAGTCTGTTATAGAGCAACACCTCTTTATAGAAAATCAGTTGTTGTTTAGTCACTTCACATGAGGGATCAGAGAACAAGGTGTCTCATGTCTCTAAAAACATGTTCCCTCAAATCCTCTCTCCTCCCATTTATCCCTTTTATTCTCACATTTTACAGGGGCAGGACTAAGACACAAGTCAAACGCCATTTTCACACATGAACTCCAGACTGTGCCTTTGGAATCATGTCCAGACTGTGTCTAGAGTTGCTCTTTCACGCATGTAGCACATGACAGGAGATGGTCCATGCCAGATGTGTTCTTACAAACTGGAAATACTCTGATTTATGCGGGGTGGGGCTGGGTAGAGCACGCAGGAGGCAGGACGTGATGGAGTCATACAGCCAGTTTGTAGTTTGGTCATTAAGGAGTCTCTTGCCATTCCTTAAAGCCCTTCTAACCAACTTTTACCATCAAACTATCCACCGTTAGACATTGAGTGAGAATCAAACCAAACTCAGGCAGTATCCCCTCCTCTGCTCCCTCCACTCATCCTTGCCCCTCCTGCCCTCTCTGTGAAACTACATCATATGTGGATAATAACAGTTGGAGACAGACTCGTTGTCAGGCAGCTCAGCAGCAAAGCTAGGTTCAGATAGGACGGGGTATGCACTGTGCTCACCGTGGGTGCACCACAGGGGAGGGGGGCGCACACATGCAAATCGCACCCATGTTGGGCGCCAGTTGCTAGGCAACCAACAAGCTTTCCACAAGGTGGTTAGCAGATATTAACAAATTTTTTGAGCAGCAGACTTGAAAGCACAGTGCATCTATCTACATGTCACCGAAGAGCTCTGGATTTAGTTGTACTGATGAGAAGGAGGAGACAAGCTGCAGCAAAAAAGAAGAGGGTGTGGGTTCACCAAAATTAACTTCTCCATTTTCTTTGTGGTCTGTCAAGTGCTCTGCAATTGGACTCTTTGAGGTGTCATCATAGAGCGCTGAGCCCAAGTTAAACTTTTTTTTTTACTTCCGAGCAGCACACAGGGACGGCACGCGTGACCTTGAGCTGTGCTCAGCTCAGCACAGATAAGTTCTTGCACTGTGCAACACATACAACACATTGAAATGAATGGGTTTGATAGCAGAGTGCAGCGCCCACCATGTCCCTGAAAACGGGTTTAGGCGGCAGAGTGAACTGTAGTGAACGGGAAGAAAGCAAACGCTAACTTTATGCAGTTAACGGTGACGTCAGATGAAAGGTGTATGAAAATGGGTTGAATTCTTGAGGACAGGGAGGCAGGGAGCAGAGCAGGTGTGTGTCCAGCAGAGAGGACAGGGTGAAGCCACAGACAGGAGCCAGTTTAGCATAAGAGCTTCAGCCTCGTTAAATTAAAGCTGCATTAACTAAGATTTAGCACAAAATCAGATAAATCAAGTAAAAATTTGTCTAGAAGTATTGTCTCCCTGCTGTACTAACCTCCCATCCCACTATGTTATATTCAGCCCTCAGCATTAAAAGCATCCAAAGGATTCAAATTTGGTGCAGATGTGGCTTTCTTACTGTTAGATGCCCAAGTACTGTAGCTGGCTAACATGTATATGTATATGTATATGTATATGTAGGCATCATTAGCAAGCTAATGTTAGCTTTTCACCTTTTTACCTTTGTATTGAATTATTCTGGTTGTAATTTGGAGTCATTCCAACTGACTGCAATGTTAGTGTTTTGTTGTCCAGTTAGCAGAAACAAGCGTGTTTTCCTAGAGTAGCAAATGAAGTAACTTTGCTAATTTTTGCTTGGTTTTGGTCCAGTTTATGTTGGAAATAAGACAACAGACCATGTAGCATTTTAGTGAGAAGGTGTTCAAATTTACACCATCTACACACCTAGAAAAGTGGGGAGTTTGTTCAACTATCAAGGTGTAGCATGACATTTCTCTTCTTTCACAAACAACTCGCAGTTATGTGTGTCAAATATGTAACACTGAATGTGATGGCCGGAACATTAATACTGTATAAATATTACAGCTTTAAACATTTATATTTCTGATTGTGATAATATGAGCTCCTAAAATGTGACGTTCTGGTCAGGGGGTTGTGAAATAATCACATTCTAACACAGGACCGCACTGCTACAAAGGTTAAAATCCACTGTGTTACAGTATGCTGGGTAGCAGGCTACAGAAATTCAGTCAGTTACATATTATTCAGTAGGAATGGTGGCAGTGCTGTGTTTATTACAAAGTTTTCAAGTAATTTGCACAGCCTCCTGTTACATAGGATATTCTGTTTAATCACTATCTGAATGTACATCTCACGAAATTAAAAACTTTCTCTAAAGTCATTACACGTTTATGGTAATTGTTGTTTTTTGCAGTATAAACTGTAGTTTTTTATTGTGGAATCATTGCATCAATAACTACTCTAAGTACTTGTACTTGTACTTGGTGTGAAAAACATGGTATTGGTGCATTCCTATATGAAACTTGCAGAAACCCTGTATATAAATAGGATTATGTTTTTTTTCTTTTAAGAGCTTGAACGATCTGCTGACATCTAACATGTGGCAGACAGGTGAAGCTGTTTACTCCTGGCTGCTCAGTATCACTTGGCTACATAACAGAACTAGTGTTCAGTCACCAACACACTGCCTTCCTACCACTCTCCAGTAAGATTACAGGGTGATGTTGACAGCACAGTTCTGTGCCTCCATGCCTCCCCTCTTCTCCAGCCTTCTCCCTGACTTCAGAGTGATAGAAGTCATTATTGCTCCTGACCATGAAAGAGACGCAGAGCTTGTTTGAGTCTTCCAGTGGCCAAGCTAGAAAAACAGTATCTGCCTCCCAGACCAGAGTCCTAATCAGTGGAACTATGTCATGTGTAGAGAAAGAAGTGTGAAGTGAAAACCTTGACCAGACTGACAGGGTCAGATCTGTTTGGTGTGCTGTGGGTAGAAGTGAATCATTTACTGCTTGCAAACCAATGATGGTAAGATGATGTCATGGGGTAGGACTGGATAAGTCTGACTTCTTCCTACTCTATTCAAGCATGTACTAGGTATAAGCAAATTGATATTGGATTATGTGTAAAATTATGTGTGTTGTCATATCAACTGTTTTTACATGCTTGAAAGAATAAATCAAATCAAAAATCAAATCAAATCAAGTACTTTTTCCTGACAGCATGTTTTATCTTACTGATGTATCAGTCAAGTTTATAGTATATAAATTCATTTTATTGCCTGCTTTAAGGCTCTGTTAGCCTGTTTGTGTTTTTGTTTCTACATTTTATTTCTTATTGTTGATGTAATCTTCCACTCTCACATTCACTCAAAAGAGTTATGATCCAAATGGGTTTTTACACACAGTGCAGTTGTTTGTATCATAGCCGCACAGTCATTTTATCTTTATTTAATGTGTTTTGATTTTTCTAATTATTTACTTTTATGATTTATTCCTCCAGTTTCTTCTAAAGCAGCCTAATGTCTTTTCTTTCTCTTGTTGGCCACAGATTGTAGATAATGGGCTGTGTGCAATGCAAAGATAAAGAAGCAACCAAACTCACAGACGACCGAGACACCAGCATCTCCCAAGGAGCAGGCTACCGCTATGGGGTTGACCCCACGCCGCAGCACTACCCCAACTTCGGGGTCACCGCTATACCCAACTACAACAACTTCCACGCCCCTGTCGGACAGGGAATGACTGTATTCGGAGGCATCAGCACTTCTTCCCACACTGGAACCCTGAGGACTCGTGGAGGGACAGGTAAGGGACATGTGATGTTCAAAGCCAGTTAGGAATAGTCAATCAGAAATGTGTGATGACCACTGACAGTTTCAGTTTTATGCTTGCACTTGCTGTTTAAATATAACATATCAAGAATAATATTCTGGGCAAGTGGAAATTTAAGGTTAGTGTTATGATCATACTATGTAACTAACTGTGTGGGATCTCAGCAATCAATAAACCAGTTTATGCCTAGCACCCACATCGGCCAACTTAATGGAACACTGGAACATTGCAAACCACAGCTGTGCTGCATTTAATTCTTGTTACTGGTGTGAAGGTTAGAAAGCCAAAGTGTTTTAATCAAACAGTCTGTCATGGCAAAAGGTGAAGGAAACTGGACCCTACTGCAGCACTCTGAAACCAGTCGGTTGGTTCAGTGGTTTATTTGGTAGGAGAGGCAGAGGTAGGGGAGAGGGGAGCTGAGTCAGAGGAATTGGCACAGGGCTTCAGGGACCGGTGGCAGGTGTGCATCAAGGAGGAGTAGAGCAGTGTACAGGCTGGTGGCGGCTCAGCGGTGGACCGGGCTGCGGGGTAGTGAGCTCAAGGCTGACAGGAGAGGGGTGCTGGCACAGGAGTTCAGGTTGACTCACCACAGGGAAAATCTAGAAGCAGGAAAACAGAGGATTACACAAGGAAACAGGCATAATGGGTGATACCCAGAGAGACTAGCCGGGGCGCGTCTTACTACTAGCGTAGCTGAGGAAATGATCTGGCGAAGGTTGGAAAGGACACCAGAGGCAATATACTGCCATCTTTATTGAATAATGGGAGCTAAGTGAGCCAGCATTGGTCTGTCAGGAGGAGGCGGGGAGGTCTCCTGCCACACATATCCACACAAAAACGCAGCTGGGATGAGGCACAGGAGAACGAGGAAAAAGGAGAGAGCACCGGCCAGTTTCAAGCCAGCCAGTGTAAGCATATGGCATATTCTCTTTTTTTTACAGTCTGCTCCCCCTACTCTATGTTATCATATGAAAAGCAGCAGGCCCTTCTATCTGCAGTCTGTCAGCAAGAGCCTCCCCTACCCTCTTCATATCAACACTGTTTTTCAGAAAATCTCAGCTTGGTGGAAGTGTCTCAAGTGAAATGACTTGAATAAATGCAACAGAGAGGTTAAACAGACTTTGAAGAAGTGCACATTCAACTTCCATTCATCAAGTCCTCAGAGGCATTAAACAGCTCAACAGCTGCAGTCACCTCAGAGCTCAGGAAAAGACTTTTAGTGCTGCTTATTCCAACACATCTTTTATGATATGAGGCAAGAAAAATCAAGCTGGCCTCAGACACTGACCTAGCTGGACATTGAAAGCTCTTAAAGGATAATCCCAGTTATTACAATTCATTCATTTTTGTAGTTTTTTTTTTATTTTGGCATTCAGACTTATTGGTATTAGCATGAATGCAAGAAACACAAAAAGCCAGTCAATTAGATAGGTTGTAAACAAACCCACAGATGAATTACCTTAGTCAACACATGAAAGTGAAAATGGAGGCGAACTGTAACATTTTTACCTAAACTGTCCATCATGAACATTAAATCTAACTCCTGCTCTGACTCAAGGTCTACTTACTCACTTTTTCCAAAACTCTTAACCTCAACTAACAGTCTGTGTGGGCTTCATCTAGTCTTAAAGTAACAAACTGAAATTCTCTTTTAATATCCCCATATCTTCATGCTGTAGTTTCTTTTAACTAGTGTTTACACATTTTTTTGTAAATGGCATATAGCCCACTATCTTGAAAATTATTGATAAGCATTATATAATTATCAGAAATCCCCCATAAGATCAAACCTTAGTCTGTCTTTAAACTAGAACTTTAGTTCTCTGCCTTGTTTTTTCTTAGTAATTCACAGATTAATACCTTTACGGATCATTAGTGATACTGTGCATGTGCCATTTGATTTGTTTTAATCATAATTGTGATGTGGCTTCTGCCTGAGCACGGACCACAGTAAAAATCTAGGGTTGCCACAATGGAAAATATTGCGACACTGCAATTTTTTGTATTTAGCTGTGTATTTACTGATGATGTAAATGAGCACAATCAGCAAACATATTTGAGAACGGCAGTCACACAGTTTCTTGCCAGTAACACAGCTGCCACGCTGACAACAGAGCAACAGATTTTCCACCTGCTTTCTCATAACGTTAAATTTCAGCTGCAGTTCCCTCTGTTGCAGCGATGGTAAATCAGGCACTGAGGTTATTGCATAAATTTAATTTTTCTCCTTACTCATTTTTTCATCCACGAATGGGAACTCCTTAAAATACATATTGCATGAGATCCAACACACAAAGTCCTCTTCTCATCCAGTAAGTTTTATCAGTCATCATTAGACACAGTTTCACTCAGTAGAACTGTATTTTCAGATTAATTACATTAAGCCACTAGTGTGGCTTCACACTTTGCTAGTTTTGCACTGATAGATTACAATTTTCTCAATAACTCTCTTGCTGTGGTGTGAATACCTTGGGTTACATTGAGAGTTTTGGACACAAAGTGTGTAAAAACATTTTTTTGTACCTTTCTGCTCTGTTTCAGCCACTGCAATGCTCCCAGCCATACCCTTCAGTAGAGTTGTTGGTGAGATAATACTGCAGTGGCTGAAAAGGTTTTTCAGGCCACTGGTCTTTGTCTCGAGAGGTTTTATCCTGCCTGATGGGAGTCAAACTGGAGTGAGGCAGCACAAATCTCAACGTCTCTCCAGGGATTAATTTGTGCTGAAACGAGCTGGATCCGGATCTGGCACTTCTCAAATTGTTGAAATGAATAGTCTATAAAAAGTCCAAGATCTTATGCTTTGTCTACACCTAACCTTTTACAACAGCATTTGAGAATAAAATTGGAATAAACATATAATTAAAAGAGGCATTTAGACTAATTACATCACAACATAACCAGCCCATGCAGGTCACACTGGGTCAGGTGCACATTCAGTGTAACGTTATGTTGGATGCAGAACGAAGATGTGAAAAAGCCAGGTGAATTTGCTAAACTATTTCAAGTCACAGCAGGGCAAAGCTAGTTACAGATCAGAAGCTAAACAGGCCAAGCCGGACGCACTTATAAAGCCCACAACTGTTAATGAAAAGTTTAGTACAAGCCACTCTGATGCTGACGTCATGGATTTCAAAAGTACATAGGACTGAAGCAACGCACAAAATAGCATGAAACAGGACTCCTGCCTGCCCCATGACAGCGTTATGGGCTTTTTTACATAATGGGAGGTAAGAACATGTTTATTTAACATTAGTGCATTATATAGTCTCTGTTCTTTAAATTTGTTGCTGTAATATGTTAATGTGTAGCAGAGTACTCAGGCCCCAAATATAATGTCACGCTAGCTATTGATTGAACAGATTAGAGGCCGTAGTCTCACAGTCCTAATGTATTTACAGTAGCATCAATTGAGCTCAACATTTACCATTGTCACTCACATTTGCAAATGCATGTCTTCTTATGTGAGTTTTTTGGTTGCTACAAACACACAACAAATAATGTTTTGCCTCTAAGCTGCTCCTTTAATGTGAAAACTACACAAATGCACCAGTCAATGAGGAAATGTCATTGACAGACATGCCATGTCTGTCACCAAGTGATATTCCAAGACCTCATAATTTACAAATTAAACACTGCTTCTCTCACTCTATAGTTCACTGTCTGAAGTAACCCCCTGGCTTCCCTGGGCTCACATCAGTGTAGTTCATTTTTGTTGCTATTCTGAATGACTGCAGTGCTGCCCTCCTCCTGGCTGCACCGCCTTCCTCTTATCAGAATCAGAATCAGAATCAGCTTTATTGGCCAGGTGTGTTGGACACACAAGGAATTTGACTCTGGTACATCGGCTCTCAATGTGCATGTACATATCCCCCATACAAGGGACAAATAAAACAAGAATTCAACCAAGAAACCAAAGTTATTTCTCCAAGAAATCATTGCCTTTGTCTTGCAGCCAGATTACAAAATTATAAAAAGACCAGTCATACTTCAAACTGAGAAAAAAGTAATAAAAAAATGAAATTGTGGCTTTCTTGATTTTCTTATTACTAATTTGAGGAATGTTATAATCCCAGTGCCGCTCCACACAAAACTGTTTAATCTGCTGCTGTATTTGTCTTTTCAGTGGACATTTAGTCAACATGCTTCTTGAATGTCATGATTCATTTATCACGTTTCCATTGCATTTTTATCAGTGCACTTTTCTACTATAGCCAAGTATAAAATCTTTTTTGTACTGTTTAAAGTTTTTTCTCTAGGATTTCTATTCAGATTCTTTAACTGGCAAATGGAAAATGTGCATAAAAACCGGCAGATGGAAACACACTTTCCATAATTATCTTTGCTGGTGTTTGATCATGAAATAAAAAGTATTTGACATATTTTGACCCGATGGAGACACTAGATGAAGAGTCATCACTGAAGCATTCTGTTTCATCTTTAGGGGAGCATAAAGATCATTACCAAATTTCATGTCTTTGTGTGTGTTTGGCTTCATCCTCTGGGAGCCATGAATAGCAGTACTAAATTTCATACCAATTCACCAAATAAATGTTGAAATATTTAACTGGATATGTGAGATTTTTATCCTGCTGATGGCACCAGCACAGGCTCATCAGAATGGTACACCATCCAATAGTTGTCGAGATATTTCAGTCTGGACTTAGGAACTCCCCCTACAGCCAGCATGAGTAAAAATAACCTTCAAGAGGATCAGCAGCATTTAAAGTTAAAGTTTGTTGTCAGCTGTGAAATTTAATGAGTTTCCAATAAATGTACACAACTCACTAACAGCTAAACCAGAGATTGCTCCTTTTTCATTGAATGCACTGGAAGCCCCAGTGCGCTGTCATTGTGGTTCTACGCTTCATTTTCCCTTACTAATCTGCCAAGCGCTGACACTGAGTTTTTATCCCTCGTGCAGGAGTCACCCTCTTTGTGGCACTTTATGACTATGAGGCACGGACAGAAGATGACCTCAGCTTCAGGAAAGGAGAGAGGTTCCAGATTATCAACAGCACGTAAGTTGCTGCAGCTGCTTATCAGACTGTCTGCACTCAGTGGGTAATGCAAGTTTCCCAGTTTATCACTGTCTCTGAAAGGATGGGTTTAGCTGCTGGGATGGGAGCAGAAAGGGCTTCACATTTCAGCTGAAAGTGGCATCTTGACATAGAAATGAAGTGTTTTGGCTTCCAAATCTGGAGCAAGATAGACCCCAATATGTGTGCTTCTCAGTTTGGGGAACTATAGTATGAAACTATAAAAAGCATGCTTAACCACTACAACCAACCTGGCAAACTCAGTGTTGAAAACTGACTCATTTTACAGATGTACAAAGGTTTCAGTCCAATGAAAATGGTTAAGGAGGCCAGAACTGACAGCAGCTTTATATAGAGTGTAATATTAAAGGCTGCAGAGCATGTTATATGAGGTAAAAGTGGTGGCTTGAGCAACAATATGACAATCAGCAGTAAACGCTGTTTTTTTAGGGTTTACATGAGGTGGAGCAGGGTCTCCAGCCAGAAGTGATGAGTGTGGTGTTCCTTGAAGATTTCCTTCTGAACTTGGACAGGAAGTGCCCCTTACACCCATAGTGATGTGTGATGTAGGCCAGTCTTTCTTCCAGTCATCAGAACTGCAGGCAGCCTGTGTATGTATATGTGTAGACAGAAGGAGAGACACGATCATCTGCCAGCTCTTTAACCATCCTGGACTCAGAGTGCACATGGTTTATTTTCTTCCTTTCTACATGAGACTGTCTCTCAGGCTGCTGGAGCGGACCTCTGCTGCCATCTGTTTGTTTGGGTTTCGGTGATGGGATGTAGACATTCTAGGACGCGGAGGCCTGCTGGGCCTGTGCTCTGGCCCTATTCTCTTTTATATATCATTATAATTAGTTTGCTATGACTCCAGTGTTTTATAATGAGGCTGATTACCTGGATGTAGACCTCACTACACTGCTGGGTCTCTGATTTCTGTGCAAACCGATTAACAGCAGTCACCCAGCGGTAATGACATTTGAAAGCAGGCCTATTATTAGTATGGGTTCTGGATAACTAAGTGTAAACTAAGAGTTTAATTGGTTATTCAAGTGAAACATAAGTGACAACTATGGAATGGTATTTACAATATCAGTCAAGTTAATAAGTCACTATGACCTTTTGACAAAATTGGTCATTGCACTTAATAATTGTACTTAATGTACTGTACATAATAATGGTAGTAATGCTGGACACTGGTGCTGCTCTCCCAGTTTGGACCACAGCACTGCATTTGCAAGCTTTATAACTTATTAAGTGCAATTTTTTGATTAGGAATAAATTATACTGTATTTTTTCTGACCATTTTCAGCTGCATTCTATTTAGTTTTAGATTTTTGGATGTATTTGAACTACTTCTCCACATGCTGGTTTCCATTAGTGTCTGTATAGCATGAAAATCAGTGAGCAGGCTTTTGAAACATTCTTGAGTTGTCCTGTTCTTCACAGTGAACATCAATCCCACATTCATTTGTTAAATCTTATACTATAGTCCCTTGGTGATGTTTAAGAACCAAATGATTTTTAAAATCTGCATCTGCTCTCTGAATCACACCAGTAATGGAATTTGAATGAAATGTTCATTATGACAGATTACACACGTCAAGCAAAAGCCTACTAAACCAGTTTAAAAAGTAAACTGTAGTTCTTAAATAGTCCTGTGGTCCTATAAGATTCACTTACATCAGGCAAATACCAATATTGTAAGAGCATGTAAATGCTCTCCAATTTTATACTTGCATATTTCTGTGCATTCCTATATTTCTGTTTGGTGTTCTGGGACATTCCTTGTACTTGGAGTCATGAGTTCAGTGTTTCGAAAAAAACACACTATGGCCCTGGATTTGTAGGGCAGGCTGTGTGCACATGTGAGGTGAAATCCAGGGCAAAAATAAAACACAGTGTGCACAAATTCCCTGTGGTCCCTAGTGGAACTCACACCCTTGGCTGGATTACTCATAATAGGCCAAATAATGTTACCTTTTAAAGCACTAGTGTTTGTATCAGTATATTTGTTTCTTTCCTCTAATCAAGCACAAACAGTGCTTTCACACAAGCACACAGTATCTCAAATCAAAAATGTTGCTGGTTATGGTATATACCATAAGCATCATCTCATCTCATTTTCTATACCGCTTAGTCCCGAACGGGGTCGCGGGGGGAGCTGGAGCCAATCCCAGCCGGCATCGGGCAAAAGGCAGGGTACACCCCGGGACAGGTCGCCGGTCCATCGTAGGGCCAACACGCTGACAAACAACCACACACACACACATTCACTCCTACGGGCAATTTAGAGTCACCAATCAACCTAAGCTGCATGTCTTTGGACAGTACCCTAAACATCTTCTCCTGATGAATTATAAAAACTCTCTGCTGTGTATGGCTGCCTTATCACTTCAGCCTTTGGCTCCTCAGGGTCAGTCTTCGTCCTCACCACACCCTGATAGCATCCTGTCATGGCCGGTGTCTCACACATTCCACCACATACCTCTGTCCCTGTTGGGCCTCAGCTAGAGCAGGAAGACAGCATCATTAGAGCGCAGACTCCCTGCT
>NW_018128022.1:777591-805157 GCF_001952655.1 Monopterus albus | reverse complement strand
AGCAGGAACCAAACAGAGCTGCATCTTCAACCCTTTTCCACTCCTCCCACACCTCACTGCTTCAAACAGCCTCAAATGTGGACTGGTCTGCTTCTAGCTAGCCACACTGACCCCTACTGGACAAACCTCAACTGCTCCAGCCTGTCAGAGCTGGCAGAAAGTGAGTGACAGATGCCCCCCCCCAAAAAAGCCCAAAAAGGCATGGCTTACATGAGGCAGGGCCATCAGAGATCCCAGTATACTGCCTCAGCTGACAGACGGCACTGTTGTTCCTTTTTGTGATGGTATCTTCACAGAGCTCCATCCATGAATGTTTATTCAGTTCAGGCTGTGTTATTGTGAAGCTTCATCGGACATAATCAAAAAGCAGCTTCTGCCTTTACTGAATGCTACAAGTCTGCACTATTAGTAAATTAAATTACTGTCACTTTGATTCAGCTGCAGGCTATGAATAAACACACAGCAGTGTTGTAAATGGCTCGCTGTGCTATGTGACTCCTTTCAGTCAACACAGTCCTGTTTAATTATTCTCTCATCAGCAGTCACCACAGGGAGAGAGGATCTGAATCCATTTGGAGACAGGAGGGAGGTTCTTTGTTTACTCTTGTTTTTTTCTGTCTTGTTGCAGCAGGGCAGGGTTGGTTTAAGGGGGTTTGTTTCTGGTGACAAAAGAGGCTGCGGGACAGAGACAGACCCACCCTACACTGTTGGCCTCTGTCTCACTGGCTCTATGCAAACACACATATGTCACATAAACACATCTTCTCACTCCTGCAGACTTTTCTCCCACAGAAGGCAGATTGCTGGGTCTCAGTATTTCCCTCACCCCTCTCTCCTTCCTAAGAGACTATGCACAAAGGGACGCAGGCCTGTTTCAGACTGGGATGTTATCCCCAGGGGATCCCTCATCATGGATTTATTCTACATAAATGAGGAACTAGCTTTGCCTCCTCCTCAACTCCCTTCTCTCTGTCTCACACACACAAACACTCACTCAGAATCAGAATCAGCTTTATTGGCCAGGTGTTTTGGACACACGAGGAATTGTACTCTGGTACAGCGGCTCTCAATGCATATGTACATGTCCTTATGTAAGGCAGCAGTGGGCAAGTAACCAATATAAGGCTGAGAAGAAAAGTAAAGAAGTAATGTGCAATCAAGCAAAGGAATGTGCCTTAGGAGGAAAAATAAAGTACTATATACACATACACACTGTCTGGATTTGACGGATCAGTATGTACAAGGTATATATTTACAGGTATTGCACTGAGGGTTATTGTCCAGTCATACGTTTTCATAACATTTTGGGCATGGAATCCACGCTGAATCCACCCTTCTGATGGGATCAGTTTAATCCAGATTTTCTGGATCAAAGTGATCCAAATCCTACAAAAAAGTTCTGAAAAACCCTAAATGAAGGTTTGATCCGGATCAAAACCAAGATTGGATTACATGATCTAATCCGATTATGTAATCCGTTTCTTCTTTTGAAAAACCCATTTTCAAGATTTGATCCAATCCGTTATCCAAAATCCTAGTGGATTACTTTTGAAAAACCGGGCCCTGGTGTGTAAGGGATGTGATAGAAACAAGCACTGGGTGGTACAGTGTGTCAGAGACTTTGTCGAAGCCCAGAGATGGGAGAAGGAAATGTACATGTGTGATTGTGTATATGTGTAAGCACTGGTAATGGCGGATGGCAAAGCACTACTGTCCCTTAAGGCAGCTGGATATTGATGTGTGTGAAGCAGAGAGTGAAGGAATGAAGAATACAAATAAAATGATGGTAATGACTGTAGACGTGAGAGTCAAGATAAACAGATGTCAGTAACAACACAGAAACCTTCACCCTCCATGTGCCTACTGCCCTATCTGCTTCTACTGTAGTTAAAGGATATTATTTGCCATGTTTTTCTACTTGACAAATTCCATGAAAAGATCTCAACCAATAATTCATTGGTCCCACACACAATACTTTTTGATTTCTGTACTATGGCACTAAGTCCCAAACTTATTTCGTCATTAAGAATGGGTCAAAAATAGAGTTTTTTAAAACCAGCCCAGTAACATTTCTAAAACAGCTCAACTGTAAGTTTTAGAAAAAGTTGATCAAACCAGATGGAATATTGTATATATGTGGGACTGTTTCAGCTTTGGTGTTCTACTTCTGTACCTTTTTCCAGTGTAGAGCAGTAAGTGTGTTTCCATCCATCCTGATGTGAATTCACAGATTAGAAGAGAGTGAAGATGTGAGGACACTATAACCTTCCTCAAGTTAATGCATGAAACCAGCAGAAATGTCTTACAGTCAGAACAGAATGTTTTCAGACCCTTTCAAGTTATCCACATTTTGTTATGTTTCAGACTCATCTTAAAATTGATTCATTCCATTTTTTTCCTCATCAATCTACATACAGTACTCCACAATAAAAAAGTGAAAACAGCTTTTTCTAGTGTTTTGAAAATATATTAAAAATAAAAGACACCATGAGATGCTTTTACAGCTTGATCAGAGTCCACCTGGGCCCAATTTAATGCACTGCATAGAACTAGGAAAGGCCTCATAGTTGGTGATGTACAGTATGTCAGGGTGGGGAGAACTGTCCACAGACCTGTGAGACAGGACTGTGCTAAGACACAGATCTGGGGAAGGATACAAGAAAACGTCTGCAGCACTGAAAGTGCCCAAGAGCATGGCAGCCTCCATCATTCTCAAATGGAAGAGATCTGGAATGACCAGCAGTCTTCATAGATCTGGCCGCCCAGGCAAACACAGTAATCGGGGATGAAGGGCTTTGGTCAGACTGGTAACCAAGAACCCAAGGGTTCTGTGGGTGTCGGAATTGACCTCTGAGCCTCTCCTGAGATGGATTTGTACCTGCATGATTCCTGAACAGTGGCACAAAATAGTGGCCCAAGAGAGAAGGCTCATGTAGGAGCAACACCCTATCAAGAGTTTAATTTGCATCCCATTCATTCATTCATTTTCTAGAGCCACTCTGCTTTATATCTTTCCTTTTTTTAATCTGGTAAGTATCAGAGTTGTTGCAGGTAATGAATGAAATATTCATGCATTTCATATAAAAGTTCTGTTTCTCATGTTAATGTTGCCCTGCGATGGATTGGCGACCTGTCCAGGGTGTACCCCGCCTTCGCCCGATTGCCGGCCGGGATTGGCTCCCCCGTGACCCCGTTCAGGGACTAAGTGGTAGAAAATGGATGGATGTTAATGTTTTGATACAACTTCACAATCCCAGCATTCGCCCTATGGCCGGCCGGCATTGGCTCCCCCGTGACCCCGTTCAGGGACTAAGTGGTAGAAAATGGATGGATGTTAATGTTTTGATACAACTTCACAATCCCAGCACCTTAAAGTAATGAGGCCAAATTAATTGTTTTTCTGGCTTTTACAGTGAAAAGCTATAAAGGAGGAGGAGGTGTGATGATTGTTAGGCCTAAACTATATTACAAAGAGGGAATATTAAAGGAAGAAACCTGAAATGTGAAATATGTCAGTAAGAGAATAAGAGCAAACATGAAGAGGTGAGTGGCTGGACAGATAAAAAAAACAAACAAAGTTTTCAATGCAGAGGGACTGATGGGCCCAAAAAACCGCTGTTGTTTACTGAGGTAGAGATACACAGAGGACATCAGAGAAAGACACTAATGGCTGTGTGGGCATCAAGGCTGAGGGGTCTTTAAGAAGCCTCTCTTTCCTCCTCCTCTGCCATTTTTTTCATTTTCCAGACATTTATCAGACACCATTTTCAAAACAGCTACACTTTGATTGATGTGTCACCCACAAGCAGTTACGTTCAGAAGCTAAAAACCCAGTGTTAACACTGTAGGCTAAGTAAAACAGTTAATTTTGTGAAATACTTGTATATGCTTTCTTCCATTGAGTGAGATCAATGTCATATGTATGCATTAAGGTCTGATCTGGAGTCAGGACTAACTTCCCTTAACACAGACAGGCAGGGGGAAACAGCTAGATTCTGGCCACAGTTAAAATATAGGTGACAAAGACATAGATTGTCTGCTAGTAGAGCTGTCCACCTAAATATTACCCATGAAGATCATATCATCAAGTTATTTCATGTTTATTCATTTTCTTAAACTGAGCAGATTGACTCCAGACATTAAAATATTTCTTGGCTTTCTTTCTGAGAGTGAGAGAAGAAGACCTCGTGTCTGTCTATTGAGTATGGAACTGGAGTCAGGTCGAGGTTAGCAGAGAGAAGAACCTAGCTTGGCTCTGTCTAAAGACCAAAAACACACCTACACCTCTAAAGCTCGATGATGTATATGTTCTGTCTTATTTGTTATTCAAACTACATATAAAAACAACATTTAAAAATGTAAATCTATGGGGAGATACTTATTGGAGCTAATGTATTTCTTATCTAATACCACTAGAGTTAACAGTCCCTTCAACTGTTTGTTACAAATTTAAATCTAGTGACTTCCTCAAAAGCTATTAATTGTCTTTTTCACATTATCCTTTCTCTACAGATTAAAATAACAGGATACAGTGTATTTAGCAGTGAGCTTTAGAGGTGCTGGAAAGCACTGTATATGTTTTCTTTGGGCAGAGCTAAGCTAGCGGTTTCTCCCTCCTTCCTGTCTCCATGCTCAGCTAGGCTAATGACATCCTCTAGTCAAGAGATATTGTTCTTCCTGTCTCATTGTCAGAAAGAAACAGTGTTTATGTGTGTATACATTTTTAGAATGGGTGGCTGCAGGGCTAGCCAAACCCCAAGTTGCTTTTCTAGAGCCACATGTAGCTCTCTGTTTTATTCCCTACAGGCTCACTTGTTCCTATGTTTTCCACATGGCCAGTTATTAGCAAGAAAGTCAGACTAAAACTACTTTGATGTGTTCAGTGGCACAGAGAATGTCAGCTCATATAATATGAAATAATGTTTTTTAAAGTTTGAGTGTTTCTTATGTTCTTCTCTTTTCCCTCTCTCTGTTTCAGTGAAGGGGACTGGTGGGACGCTCGCTCACTCACCACCGGTGGCAGTGGCTACATTCCCAGTAATTACGTGGCTCCAGTAGACTCCATCCAGGCTGAGGAGTAAGTACTGTACATGTATGTGTGTGTAAATGCACCACTGAGACCCACAGTACAGTGGTCCAGGACTAGTGACTTTCATCCAGACTGCTCTAATGTAGCGTGAGATTAGTGGATGCGAGGTCACAGACTGACAGGTTCACATGTGCAGAGTTAACCTTCTGAGGAACAAAATTCAGGAGAAAAAGTCAGTGTCAGTTTCTATTTTCCCTTCAGGGCAGATGTTTCTACTAGCCTGGTAAATTGGCATTTATGTGACACTATAAAGAGATGGATTTAGAATTTTAAATGTCAGCCAGACGGTGGATGAGAGGTAAATATATACCCTTTGGTGGGGCTTTTTCATTTTACAGTTCATTGAGTGCATTTTTAGCATAAAAATGTATGTCCTCCATAAACCAAGGTGCACTCTCATGTATTAAGAATGGTAAAGAATGAGCAAATAAAAGCCTTTTAATATTTTTGTGGTTTTGTGTGCAGCATCAACTGCCACAACAGACCTGACACCCTCCACCCACTGTACCTGCATCAGAATAAGGTTTCGGTATAAAGATTCAGTCAAGTCACAACCAGGCAGATTCAGATGATGAGCCCACCAGAGCACGCTAGAATTAAAACCAGAGAGGCGGTGTGAGTGCAGCTCCTCTTATCAACACAGATCTAACTGTGTGAAAAACCCACTTTGACTATAGTGTCATAGCGCTCACATTTCCTGTCTTTCATCCTCCACTCAGTTGCAGTGTCAGTTAACACGCAAACAAGTTATGTTGTCATGAGATAATGAAAAAAATTCCAACTTTTTTTATGTCTACTTTACTGTTGACCATTGTGTTTGGTGGCAGTGTCACAAGTAAAGAGTTAGGGTTGGATAACATCACTGGACATTCTTATGGCCCCGCATCAGGCCTTGAATTCATCACACATCAGCTGCTGGGTTAAAATGCTAAAATACAAACCACAGAGCTGGTGTTCATTACACCCTATAACATGAAAGTGTTGGAAAGAATTTTGCTGGCATTAGAGCGTCACCCATCATTAAAAAGGTACATTTTTTCCTATGAGTGGAGGTAAAGTAAGGGTCATGGAGGGTCCTGATTACAAATGGCTCGGCCTCAGTTCATGTCACAGTAGTCAGCCCAATGCAATAGATTTTAGCTGCAGCTGTAACAACTCTCTCAGGTGTGAGAATCTGCTGCTTTTCTTGGTCTTACCTTATGGTGGAGTGTATATTTCGGGCTTTTGGACTGTTGGTCATACAAAACAGGATATCTGATTACTTCACCTTGTGCTGTGGTTGGCATTTTTCTGCATTTTCTGTTGTTTTATAGGTCAAATGATAAAATGAATCAAGAAAATAATTGGCAGAATAATCCTGACTAAAAAAAAATCCTTTGTTTCAGTCCTATTGTTTGTCCATTTGTCAAGTGGGAATTTTGCGCCTGATAAGGGCTTTAGTTGAAAAGTCAGAGGGTCACCAGAAATATAAGAAATTATCCTGAGGGCACCAGCAGTACCCACAGCAAATGTTTCAGGCATACTGGCCACAATCAGAAGTGCAGCTCATGTCGTGGGATCTGAAATGATTGTTTCTATACACATTTATTTTCAAAAAACTAATGTAAGACCTGGACAAAATGTCACCAGGTTTAGGTTTGATGTCATTTCCAATCTGCCCACTCCCTTATTGTAAGAAACGCCATCTAAGTTAATGTTTTCTTGTACAGTATATGTAATATGAATTTTCAGGTAACAAGATCAACACAACCCTAGTTTTAATATTACTACTACTAAGGTTGGTGCTTGACTGGGAAGGAACCAGAAACTCCTGAATCCTGTTGGTCACTTGCTCTCACTTTCTTAACAGTGTTTGACTAAAATTATTTACACAACATCATCAATAAAGTGAGTACAATGGAGTAGTACTATGGAGGATTTTCTGATTCTTTCTAAGAATGGCATTAAGCGACACCCCCCACCTCAGTCTGAGTTAACAGGTTTTGTCCTGCGGTTGCAGCTGGTACTTTGGTAAACTGGGCCGTAAGGATGCAGAGAGGCAGCTGCTGTCCACTGGCAACCCTCGCGGCACCTATCTCATTCGGGAGAGTGAAACTACAAAGGGTAAAAACCATAGACACACTCATGCTCTCAGCCTATGTGACTCCAAGTATAAGTGTGTGAGTGTGTGTGAGTATGTCATGAGAGATTTGCAACTGTGGGGGAAAAAACATTCACATCAGGCTGAGATTGTACCTTGAACCTGTGGAATGTTTCAGTGCTCTAATATTTCCTACATGGCTTTTGTGAACTGCAGCAATGTGTCAGCCACTCCTCTTGGAGTGTCCACCCAGTTGCAAGTGTTGCAGCGAGTTTTGAAAAGTATCAACTGCTTAAAGTGAATGCTTTGTCATATTCTGTTCTCTTTACTTATTTTTTTAATTAGATATGTTCTGACTTACTGTAAATCATGATGTTGTCACTTTTATACTTTATTGTTTGTGCTCAGTCAGTGACACCTCATCCTCTCAACCCCTGATCTGTGCCCCCCAGGTGCCTTCTCCTTGTCCATACGAGACTGGGACGATGTGAAAGGTGACCACGTCAAGCATTATAAGATCCGCAAACTGGACAGTGGAGGTTACTATATCACCACCAGGGCTCAGTTTGATACGCTGCCACAGCTGGTTCAGCACTACTCAGGTAAGAAGAAGCTAAGCTGTTCGCTGACACTTACACTGATTTTGTATGTAGAAGTTCATTTTGACACACCATGGTTAATTTTATGACATATTTTAGTTAATTTCAGTGTATTTTTGCAAAATTTTGATGTAATTTCAGGATTTATTCCAGTTAATCTATGGATGGATTCTGGTTCATTTTAGAACATATTCTAGTTCATTTGAGGACGTAGTCAGGACAGAAAACAGAGGTACACAGTAGCAAATACAGGCATAAACAACATCTAGGTACTTGAAGGACCTTGAATGTACGAAAGACTTCATTGCCCACAAATTGGATGACATCATGTCTGTTGGAAGTAGTTTTTTCAGTTTAACTCTTTGTATCTTGCCCTTAAGCTCTTTACCATATTAGATCTCTGGAATTTGGTTCAGTACACTGCATCACTGATGCATACAGTCAAAATAATCTATTTACGTAAAAAGATGTTGACCCATTAAAAAGAGAAACAGACAGATGTTCCCATGGAAAGATGTGGAGACAGAGCATCGTTAACATGGCCCCATTTGCAGAAGCCCAAATAGCATCCTTTAAGTCTTCTCTTCAGTCTGGTGTCCATTTTCCTTCAGTTGATCCAAAATGCATTATGCAGACACTGTTATTCTGTGTAATTGCATTTTGTCTGCAGCTTTCAGATACAGGGATAAAAGGTGGCACTTAGAATGAGACACATAAAGAGAAGAATGCGACTGCATGTGAAATCAGTTGCATTTGCTACCTTACTTGCATCTGTTATGTTTTTTAATCTTGCATCACATTAAATTTAATGTAGCAAACATGAAATGCAATGAGAGTGGAAAGGCTGCTTATTGTCTTAATCAAAGGGGAAATAGGGAGCTAATGTGTCAGAGTTTAGGACTGGATCACTGGGAGCTCATCCAGATGTGTGTATTGAGCTCAGTGTGTAATGGTAACATACTATATCATGTCCAAAAATATTGGCACCCCTGCATTTCTGTCAGTTAAGGCACCACTTCTCCCAGAAAATTGTGGCAATCACAAAATTCTTTGGTATTCTTATGTTTATTTCTTTTGTTTGCATTGGAACAACACAAAAAGCATAAAAAAGCTTAACCTGATCCACATCACACTGAACAGAATTACTGACACCCTCAGTTTAATATTTGGTGGCACACCCTTTGGACAAAATAACTGAAATCAGTCACTTCCTGTAACCATCACTGAGTTTCTTCCACCTCTCTACTGGAATTCTGGACCACTCTTCTTTTGCCAGGTCTCTCAGATTTGAAGGGTTCCTTCTCCCAGCTGCTGCTCTGAGATCTCTCCACAGGAGCTCTATCTGGACTCATTGCTGGCAGCTTCAGAACTCTCCAGCTCATTGTCTGAAACCAATTCTGGTGCTGTTTGAAATCTGCTTTGGGTCATTGTCCTGCTTGAATTTATTTGGATGTTGATCAAGGTTCTTTATCCACCACTCAAACAATCCTTCCTTGCAGTCTGCCATCTATTTTCCTCTTTTGTCCACGTCCAGGGAGATTAGCTACAGCACTATGGGCTGTAAACGTCTAGACAATGTTGCCCACAGTGGACACAGGAACAGCCAGGAGATGGACTTGGAGCCTTGAGACTGTCCAGGCTTTCCCACTATGTGGTTCTCTGATCCTCAGACAATTCTTTGCTCTTCTTTCTTTTCTCCATGCTCAGTGTGGTCCACATGACACAAAGGTTGAGTCGACTTTTCTCCATTTTAACTAGTTACAAGTGGGATTTCTATGTTGCCAGCACCTGTTGATTGCTACAGGTGAGTTTCATTACAAATTAAAGGAGCATCACAGGCTGGAAATACAACTATATCTGATCATTTTGAAAAGGTTTCAATAATTCTGTCCAGTCCATGTTTGGAGTTCTGTGTGGAATGGATCAGATTGGGCTTTTTCTGTTTTTTGTGTCATTCCAATGCAAACAAAAGAAATAAACATGAGAATACAAAAGAATTTTGTGACTGGAACAATTTTCTGGGAGAAGTGGTGCCTTAACTGACAGAAATGCAGGGGTGCCTGTACATACTGTATGTCTGTGTTCTCTTACATATATTTTGTTTTACCACTCTCTATCTTCCTCTCACTATCGAAAGGATGCTGTTCTTGTTATGCTCTAATTGGCACATGGGCATATCGATGTTTAAGCTCTAAAATCAACACCATGGATTTTCTGTATGTGTTTGTATCATGGAACATTAACAGTCCCTCTACAATTTCAGCACTCCAGATGACGTATGGAGCCAGCAGCACACCTTTTCAAATAACCTTGACTCTTTCAGGGCTTGTGCTTTTATGGCTTTCTGCTTTCGTCTGTCTCTAAAGAGATAAAATCATATCTGGCATCATATACTGTAGAATATTCTCAAGCCTCAAGAATCAGCCACCCCACAAGTTTGATTTACACGATCAAAGTGATCCTGATTGACTTCAATAGTTATAGTGGTTTTTTTTAGACAATCCTGGTCAAAGTTTGTCCATCTTATGAAGAAACTACAAGTGAATGTCAGATAAAATCTAATTCTGCCAGTTGAATTGCTCTGGCACAAACTGTAGCAGCAACACAAACCTTGAACACTGACAGATTTATTAATTCTGATCAAAATGCTATTCAAACCTCACCATTTGAAGCCTAAGTGTTCTAGGAAACACTGCCTGTTTTGATGCTTGCTGTTTGATAAGGTCTACATATCGACAGCTTTTATGACAGCCAGCAGAGTGAACATAGAGCAGTATTGATGTCTGAGGCAGCAGGCTTTGATGGCCAAGTTTCAGGTTGAACATTTCCAGTGGTGAGACACAGGCCTTTATCTTGTCTTTATTGCCATGTGCAAACACCCTGAAGCCTTATCATTGCCAGTGGTGAGGAAAGGGGAGTCAGTTTGTCCCTGCAGCATTGAATGGGAGATCTCTGTAGATATCAGCATGGAGGTACCAGTGGAAACTGCCTTAAAATCAATAACCCAGGTAAAATCAATAACACCAGCACTTCTTCCAGAGTAAAAGCCGAGGATGTTTGATTTCATGACACAGACGATATGGTGTCATTAGCTACACTGACAACCATACAAGGGCAGGATTGAAATGGAGTGCCACTCAGCCGCCTAACAAGCATAGCTGTTAATGCTTCTCATGGTGAATAAAATCCCCACGCTGTCTTTATGTTTAACCACAGCTGTAGGTGTACGTTTCCCCAGTGAGTAACTGACAGCCAGAGTGATCTCTTTACATAAATTACTTCCATTATAATAAAGTTTATGAGTTGTAGGTGCTGTTAGCCAAAGTGAGCTGTAACCTAGAGCATATACTTTTTCTATACCTGTATCCATCCTCAGTCTGTATTCATTCAACAAGCTGGGGTCACCACAAGGAAACCTATAGTAGAGAAAATTAGGCCTAAAATAACTATAATAATTAAATTAATTAATTATTATAAAATAATAAAATAATTAATTGAATGTAATGGTGATGCTTTAGATTCCGAAACAGGAGTTAGGGTCAAGCTCCAAAAGCCCTGGATCCTACGATTTCCATAATGGAACTCAAGAGTGCTCTTGTTAGGCCCTCCCTGCCTGACAAATAGCTAGACTTGTTTGGAACACAGAATTTTTGTCTCTGAGCCCACACAATGACATCATCTGGGTTATTTTATTAGACATAACAAAAGTCCCCCAGAGCTACAGACAATGATGTAAAACTTTCACAGGCATTTTTAAAATAAATAGTAAACTGACTCACTGAAATCAAATTTCCCCTTGAAGGTGTTAAGATTGTGAAAGCACCTCTGTCACTCTGGCTCCTGTAGATGAATCCTTAGTAGCATATTACTCTGGTTGATCTCATGATCATTAAGAATCAGGAAGGCCATGTTAGACTGAATCCGCTGACCTGGAAGCAGCCAGCCAGGAGGAAAAGAGTTGCTTTCAATTTTCATATCTACTCTGCCCCTTGTTGTCCTTGTTTCAAGTTGTTGTGTTGCTTTGAGGCTCTACCCTCTCTCCTGCAGGGTGCTGTGCTAACACTCTGTCCACCTCTCTTTATGCTCTTATTTGTACATTGCTATGCGGCCTGCAGACCGAGCCGCCGGCCTCTGCTGTCGCTTGGTGGTTCCCTGCCACAAAGGGATGCCCCGCCTCGCTGACCTGTCCGTCAAAACCAAAGATGTGTGGGAGATCCCACGGGAATCACTGCAGCTCATCAAGCGACTTGGGAATGGGCAGTTTGGGGAGGTCTGGATGGGTATGGATCCAGTCACCTCCAGAAGTCGAGGTCACAAGGAAAGAGCCACACTGAACCAGCAGAGACTCCAGACTGACTCAGGAACACAAGAAAAAAATCTGGCCTGGGAGGGGAAGGGTCCAAATGAGAAAACAGGACAAGAAATTTTGATAATTCTCAGTTTGGATATCTTGCCATCAAAATACTTGTGGTTTCTGACCCCTTCCTCCCAGAATCAGGTGGAAGAACATCTAGTATGTCAGGAGACTCTGCTCTCAGTCAAAATATGGCTTCCCTCCATGTCCCTCACTGCATGTTCCTCTCCCCATTAGTTAACCCTGTGTGCCTTACCTTTCCTCCCCCTATAGAGAGTGCGGATGGTTTGTGTTGTAATTTAACGGGCGTGTGTGTGAACTACATCCCTGACACTATGGGCTTGAATCATGATGCCTGGGAGATCAACAGAGACACACTTAATTTGGAAGTAAAGCTGGGGACAGGATGTTTTGCTGATGTGTTTTACGGTAAGGGAAGCCATCTATAGTGCCCTTTTTAAATTTTCACTTTGAGTCACCCTGGAAATAAACATGAAGATTTTAATTTGTCCTTTTCCCTGCATTCAAGAAACATGTTGCAATTTTGTTTACTAAATGGAAATCAGAGCAAATGCTATCTTATCCCTCTCTGGCATTCCCACAGGATTTTTGTATTTGTTCTGTAACACATAATCCATAAAGTAAGGCTGAAACTCAGCTTCTATTTATAAATACAATTTTCCATCTCACTGTTATTTCCAGTATTAAAGTGAGTATGCTTTGCAGTATGACACTCCAAAATGGTCAGTATTAAATATATGTAGCACATGGATGGATGGACATTCTGTAAAAATATAAATAGAATAAAATCTATAAACCAAAGCAGACAGTTTTTTTTCAAAGTGACATAACTGTAAATTAGCCACCAGCTAACTGGTACTGTTAACACTTACTTTACTTTGGTGTCTAGTAAAACGCCGGGGGAAACTAGTTAGCTGACTAGTATCTGTTGGCTATGACAAAAGAGGTTAGTTATTGTATCTATACACAGTTTATTTTGGTTGGTCCAGAATTATGTCACTATTGATGTTTTTGTTCTAGCTAACAGGAGCTAGTCAGCTGAACTTGTTTACATGTAGCCAGTCAAATCACACGTTTTGAGCTGTGAAGTTGCTTGTATAAAATAATAACTTCACTCTTCACCACTGCCAGACAATTCAGCCTGAGACACAACAACAAAAAGTTGTCACAGACTTTGAATCAGAGTTCAGCTAACACTGGCATTTCAAGAAGCCCAGCAATATTTGCCATGTTGGACTTCCATACTGCAGAGCATGAGGCTTCTCCCAGATTACACCCAGCCTCTGGGGTCATATTACCTCCCAACCCAGCAGGTGACCATCATATGCTTAGCCTGATTTATGAGCTTACTCTTAAATTAAACCCTTTTACCCACCAAACACATGTAGGCCAAATGTCAGGTGATAATACACTGCCCTGCCAAATTAAAAGTCATACCTGTACAATTATATGCAATTCAATGCAGCACATCCACCTTAACATATGTTTATGAAGCTCAAAATGTTTCAGTTTCTTGTGCAATCATCATAAATTTCTAAAATCACTTATATATTTATTATTGAGGTCATAGTTAAAGGTGGCACTGTACTGGACTACATTTTATTCAGAGCTGTTCTTAATATTCTGACCCTCTCATGTATGTAGATAGGGAGGACAAAGATATAGACACCTCTGTATAATGTAGTCCAGTACAGCAGCACCTTTGACCTCAATAATAAATATATACTTGATGCGGCTGTGGCTCAGTTGGTAGTGTGGGTTGTTTCCTAACCAGAAGGTTAGCGGTTCAATTCCCGGCTTGTCTAGTCAGCATGTGGAAGTGTCCTTGAGCAAGACCCTAAACCCCCAGTTCCTCCTGGTGATAATACAAGTGTGTGAATGGCCAAATAGTGTGAAAGCACTTTGAGTGTGCTAGAAAAGCATTATACAAGTATAAGACCAAACATTTTGAGCTTCGTTAAGGCAGATGTGTTGCATTGAAGTGCATACAATTGTAGAGGTGTGACTTTTAATTTGGCAGTGTATTTCTACTAATATTCCTGCATCCATTGCTGGGACAGAATGAGATCAATAGAGTACTACTTTATTTAAGTGATTACAGTGACTCATATCTCATTACATATACTCTGCCACAGTAGCTAGATGAAGTACACACTGGTGGCACAGTCCTGCTGTGTCACTGCACCAGAGAGGATCTTACAGGCTTTTGTTAATTACCCAACAAAGCATTATCTAATCCTTTGTTGGCATATTGTGGCTCTCGAAGCCCTGCTGGATCTCTCTGCTGGCTTTTTAAAGCTATTTCAAATCAAGGTCCATTCTAAATCTCATACTCGGCGCAAGCCCTGTGCATCAGATGGGCTGATTGTCACACGGTCTCCTGATCTCATTCTGTTGCATGTTTACCTCATTGTCATTTCAAAGTGAGACTTCAAAATGACAGGATTTAAATATAAATCGATAGCTCTGGTGTGCTGATGCTTGTCTGTGCATGTGCCAGGAACATGGAACGGCACCACTAAGGTGGCGGTGAAGACTCTGAAGCCTGGCACCATGTCCCCCGAGTCCTTTCTGGAGGAGGCTCAGATCATGAAGAAGCTCCGCCATGACAAGCTGGTGCAGCTTTATGCTGTGGTGTCCGAGGAGCCCATTTACATTGTCACAGAGTATATGGGCAAAGGTAGATAAACACGCAAACAAATATATGCTTATATACACACTGCTCGCTAACATGGCAGGTGTAGCTCTAGGTGGCAGGAGGCACGGCCTACATCAAAGAACTATATTCTCTGCAAAAGCATTTAGTCCCTATGAATTTTTGCACATTTTTAAATGCAATTCATTCGATTTTTTTATCTGTATTACCAAACAGAAACAGAACTGTAAAAAGTGATATTAAAATGTAAAATGAAAACAAACCTGAACTTAAAAGCCCTACCTTCAGCTCCGTGAATCTACAGTTTTTACTGAGTTGAGTTCTACAGGGGTCTAAAGCTACAACTGCTGCTGGTAAATCTGAAATCCTGAACCTGACAAGTAATATTTTTGTTGTTGTATGTCATCCATTACTGACAGGTTACTCACAGGAGAGTGCAGCACTTTGGCTACACTTGGTATCTTTGAATAGTCACCCTGGGCATTTTGTATCTACTTGCAACACATGGAAACAAACTAATGGCACAGTCAGAGAGAAAAAAAGAGGTGTTTTGTAAAAGAAAATACATTGAAATGGAATTGACTGAAAGTAACAGAACCCTGACCTGACCAGGCCTTAAGCTCTACAGCACATCATAGCTCAAAGTCATCTCCAGACTCTATATTCTCTGAACCCATTGACTTACTTGTAGGTGGCGAATCTGAGTGTAAAATATGCCGATTGCTTTGTTTCTCTGAGCCTTTGTGCAGACATTTGTGGCAGAAACACACCTTATTTAGTTTACTTAAATTTTAAAAACAGTGCAACATTTTATTTCAGGGTAGGAGCTGAAGAGAAAGGAGTTTGAGCCACAAGCAGCAAAAAGGAAACCAGGCAAAGCTGTGCATCAAGCATTGTTTCACATGGAAATGAAACTGAATTTAACTTACCATATTGTAGATACCTACAGTGCAGGTTGTTTGATGTTAGAGTTCAGCTGCTAATAGCACCACCACAGCACTAGACAACTGTGTTGTGTGTGTTCATGCTATAGCATCCCCACAGTAACTATGTTAGCAGTCTGTCTTTTGCTTTGGGATTTAGAGCTAAGCAGTACTGTATGTTATTAGTATGACTGTAGGCAACTTCTGTTTCAGAGAACTGCTGCAATCCTTGTGTTGGTGTTTCATTTCTGAGAAAGGTTTGCAGTGGAGATGACTCTGTTACATTGTGTTTCTAAAAAAGCAGCAGATGTCCAAGTTTTTTTTATTATCTTCACTATCAACAAGCTGTTTTGCCATCAGAACCTTGTAGAAGAAAACACAAGCAGCTCATGCTGAGCAGTCACAGTTCTGCAGACCTAACATGTCGTTAATAGCAACAAATGATACAGTAGCACAGTACAAGGTACAAAATGGCCAAAATGTAAACACTGTATTCTATACTGTATATGTACCAGTGTGTTAGTGTGTATTTAAGCCTAAGCATGCATGCAGGCTTTTCAAAATATATTTTTTCATTTGAGATTGTTTTTGTTCTATTCCTGTCAGAATACCAGTAGCTCTTCTGTGTGGTAAGTCCTTGTTTTCAAAGGGACTGAAGATGATTAAGGCCTTCAGAACAATCCTACAAAACACTGAAATTTAGAAGCCCCACAAGAAAGAGCTGTGGATGCACATTAAACCCCAGAGAACACATGAATGGAAACTTTGATGTGCATCACTGTGTCTGTTGCACACAGAGGGACACATAGGGACTAACATGAGATAACGGTGTATGTCCACCATAGGAAGCCTACTGGAATTCTTGAAGGATGGAGAAGGACGAGGGTTGAAGCTGCCAAACCTGGTGGACATGGCAGCACAGGTATGCCCCGATCAGAGAACTTACTGTTTCATCTGTAGACACTTTAAATACTATAAAAGAATGTAAAATAAAGAAATGTAATTTTTATTAACAAATCGTTTACTTTTTGCTTCTACTTTTCAGGTTATTGATCACTGTCAAATTACCATCACACTCAACACTTTCTGCACATAATTTGCATTAAAAGCCTTCCAGCAGCTTAGGCCTTTATTTTGAAATGCAGGCAGAGAGTGTTGTTTTATGGATGGTAGCTTAACAATGATGGCTAAAACAGAAGCAAAGAAATAATTAGTAACAGGCAGCAGTATGTCTGTTATAAAGAATCTGAATATCAGTTTAGAAGAATCTCTAACACAGCCTCTTAATGAATAGATCTCCTCTGTTCTTAATTTTTTTTTGTACAGCATAGAAAATAAAATGTTATTCTTCATAACGAATGCATTCCACCCATAGCAGTCCATCCTATTTTGACCCAGATTTTTAGCATTTAATAAATCACCTGTGTCATTTCTGTCTCACAGAAATCTGATTTTCTGCAGATTCGCTTGGCTTCAAATTCTTTTTAATAACCGAGTCGACATTGCTGTTTTCCCTGCCAGCCAAAACATATCAATATTGTTAATACAATAAAAGTTGCATACAACATAGGACTTCAGTATAATGTATGCAAAAGGCTCCCTCCATATGCATCCATCCTGAAGCATACAGTATTCACCAGAAGCAGTGCCCTGGGAATGCTGATGCAGCATGTTGACTGTGCTGTGCTCCAGGTGGCAGCAGGCATGGCCTACATCGAGAGGATGAACTACATCCACAGAGACCTGCGCTCTGCCAACATCCTGGTGGGAGACAACCTGGTGTGTAAGATCGCTGACTTCGGCCTGGCCAGGCTCATCGAAGACAATGAATACACAGCTCGGCAAGGTGGGGTGCACACACACGCTGTTAATGCTTATGTGGAACATTGTCACACACATACATTTGCATGCTGCATTAGGCCATGGAGGAAATTCTCTCAGAGGGCTGCAAAATTTGAAACGTGACTACATTAAAATGACCAGCAAATAGTGAGCAGTTGGTCTGTTCCAGATATTTGCTTGTTGTTACACTGAAGCAGACACTCCTGCTCCAGAAAGACAGCACTTATAAGGAAGTTATACTATACGTCTGCACAGAAACTGTCCAGTGTTTCTAGCCCGAGACTGTCTCTAGGGAGACTGAATTACCAGTTTTTAATCTTTGCACCCTAACCAACCAGCAGTGGCTGATGTAATTGTCCCATTAGCGCCACTTCTGTTCCACATAGAAGATGTGGTAGCTGTTGGTAGGAGCAGTTAATTTATTTCTGTCTTTTGGTTGACTGAAGAACTACAGTGAGCTATAGTTCACTGTTGACCTCCTGTTAGAGACGCCCCCCTCCCCAGGTGGGTGAGGGAGAACAAAGGTAGGACTCAAGTATGCTGACCCAGGTGCTGGGGGGGGGGGAATGACAGTTTACTGGTAAAACAACACAAAGTAACAAAAGAACCTAACAAAGGCCTAGTCCAGGTATACAGTCCGGGGTGGAGTGAAGATGGTTAAGGAGACAGAATAAACAGGAGAGTTGACGGCGGATGAGAGAGAAAACAAAGGAACAAAAGAAACAAACAACCAAAACCCAACACAGTCACTGTCAGCGTTGGGAGTAGTACGTTTGCTAAACGCATAAATGTCGTGATCAAGCCAAGCCAAAATGCACAGTTACTGTCAGCGTAGCATACTCGCACATGTGTATTTACGCGGTTAAAACAAAACAACTATCATGTACTGTGGGTACAAACTAAGTACACGTACATGTACATGTACATGTGGTATTTGTCCATTACCTGTTGCAATGATCCGCCCCACGTGGATCGTCTGCCCGAGGTATAAATAAGGAGGAAAACTAATCAGCGGGATGCACCCCAGCTGTGTGCACCGACAAACGAGTTGCCAATTACGGAGTGCCACGCAGCTGAGGTGCAGAATCCCGCAGATCAAGAAAATAGAGGAGAGAAAGGTGGAGGAGAGGCAGCAGCCGCCGAGCGGCCCTGACACCTCCAGAGCTTTTAGCCATATCTCATTTCCTTTATCGGCCGATAGAGTGGCTCAGTTGTCATGAAAATTGTTCATTTGTCATCACATAACTGTATGACTATGTGACTAAAGTTTGTATTTAACAGCTGAACCAACTCTGTAGGAGCCATGAATGAGTGAGTGTTTTATGGTAATATTGTTGAGATGTTTATTATTGTTGTCATGGTGATTGAGTCAGGTCACATAATAAGTAAGTAAGTAAAATTTTCTATAGCACCTTTGTAAACCACAGTTACAAAGTGCTTTACAAAGGAAAATACACAATAAAAGCAAAGGAACAACATGAAACACATAACAGCATTAAATAAAATCAAGCAACATCAATGAATAAAGGTAAATATCGCACACAAAACGAAACATACAGAAAACCCCTAGTCAGTACTGGAATAAAGGTATGAAACATACTTTTTATGAATGTTTTGATAGCATATCGGACAGTCAGCAAACAAGGCCCATCTACAGCCACTGAGCAACTCTAGAGTTTTTTTCCTGAAGTTGCTACAGTCTCTATGACAACTGAGCACCTTCATTTGCTAAGAAAGCCTCAGAAAATTTCTGATTGCTGAGGTAGTTCCATAAAGTCAATGGACCAACAAGAGAGACATTAAATATGAATCAAAGCAGCAGGGGCAGAGAGAGCATGATTTCCTGCTTGGTAAAAGCAGGAAAGTAGCCTGACAGACATTAACTGTGAGTAGAGGCAATTCATTGTTGGTTTTAGTCTCTGTATGGGGACAGTCAAAATACAGTAGTATTAATACAGAAAATGGCTGACCTTATACTTTAACTAGGATGTACCTGGAATAGTGTGCAACAAAAAATAAAGCAAACTTTCCACAGCAGGCAGCACCAGTGAAAACTGCACTGCCAGCTGGACCAGAAAATCCCAGCTATGTACAGCTCATAGTTTTTGTCACATGAAAGAGAAGCCTGCATGTGACACAAGGTTCACATTGCTCTCCCACAGGTGCAAAGTTCCCCATCAAGTGGACCGCTCCAGAGGCTGCGCTGTACGGGAAGTTCACCATCAAGTCAGACGTGTGGTCCTTTGGTATCTTGCTGACAGAGCTGGTCACCAAGGGTCGGGTGCCTTACCCAGGTGAGGAAGGAGGAGGGTTAAACTGGCACTAGAGGCTCAGCATGGCCACTGTGGACAAGTCGATAAAGTGGCCTGATAAGGGGAAGCCTCTCTTGTATGAAACATATGGTGGTAACAGAAGCACACACAGCTTTTCCTGTGATAGCAGGTGGCCACTCCTGCTGTTCATGGTATAAAAGGTTAATGCTTGGATAACCTTTGTCCCCTGCCAAAATCTGAGATAACACTTAATCAACTCTGCTCACCTGTGGGAAAAGTTGAGGGGGAACACGGGCCCAGATGGGGCTGGTGGCCTGGTTGTGCTTCACGGAGAAGGTGAGGAAGGTTAGCTGAGGGAGTAGCATATGCTACCACATATGTTAGATTTTTGAGGCCATCACTTGTTCTTGACAGACATGGAGGGTAGCCAAAAACTCTACTTAATTAAAACTATTATTACTTAAATAACAGAATACTCCTGTCATTTGTTGTATGTGGGCAAAATATTGGAGTCAACACGTGTATATACAGGCAGCCCGTGACATTACATCGTCAAGATCATTAGTTAAATATGTCACAAAACAGTGGTCCCAGTTTTATCCCATAAGTGTGGTGTCAAAACAATAAGGGTAATTATTATAAAATATGTCAGTCAGTGAAAAATATATAGTTACATACCACCAGTGTAATACATTAAATCATATAAATGGAAAATATGGCAATACTGTGGCTTTTTTCTTATGCAAATAAGAATATGAGCCCAACAGTAAATATTTTAAAGATGAACCAATAACAAATTGCTTATGCTGCCTAATTAGAAGATCATTTTGTGCAGTTTCTTAATTTGCTCTCATTTATTCAGTGCAGGTGTGTTTACCCTTCCACCTTTGCCAGTAGTTGAAACTGTCACTCATTTCAGCATTAACTGAAAGTAGCCTGTCTGTTTTCCATGTGCATCATTTCTTCATTATGATTTCTCCTTCTCTTCATTTGAGGCTGCTTGGAAGAAGTAGTAGTCTTGATGTCCAATACACTCCACATAGGCAGTGAAAGCAGGTAGTTCATGCTGTCAGTGTAGTGTCCTCAGCTGGCCTCAGACCAGCGTTCACATCTAGAGCTCACTGTAGTTTGAGCTGTGCTATTAGTGCTGTTAAAAAGCCGTGTGCTAATAGCAGGAAAAGTGAGACAGTCTTATGTGAATCTCCTGCTACAGCTTTTTCCTTTCCTCTCCAGTTGTGATCAGATTTATCAGAGCTTCAGCTGATCCACCAGTCTCTGAAGTCTGACAAGGAAAGAGCAGGGTGTGCAATAACACCATGGATAAAACAAACTAAATAAACCAGAGTGCTGCCAGGAGACAATGCAGATGTTGCAGAGTAAATAAATACTGTGCATTTGTCTCCCAGCGTCTACTGGAGTGAGAGTAAAAACAAGACATCTACTGGAGTAAATGTAGCTCATTAGTACCGGCCTCTGCTTCTTGACGATTTAGGGGTTTGTTTGGGACTAAAGAAGCAAAGAACTTGGTGAAACATTAGCTCCTAAACAGATTTTTCAGATTTAAGATGGTAGGAAATGATTGGTAACAGAGCGATTTGTTTGTGTTGAAGGTCACTGAGGCTAAATCAGCGTTCAGTCTCCACTGTCATGTTGATCTGTTTAACAACCCCTGGGTGTACCTCCTCACACTCTGTGTGTGTTTGTTTGTTTGTTTTAGGGATGAACAACCGTGAGGTACTGGAGCAGGTGGAGCGGGGCTACAGGATGCCATGCCCCCAGGACTGCCCCATCTCACTGCACGAGCTGATGCTGCAGTGCTGGAAGAAGGACGCCGAGGAGCGGCCCACCTTCGAGTACCTGCAGGCCTTCTTGGAGGACTACTTCACAGCCACTGAGCCTCAGTACCAGCCCGGGGACAACCTCTAAACCCCTTCCAAATCCCATCACTCTCCAGGCCGTCGGGCTCAGCTTGAGGCTGTGACCAGACTGGACGCATCAGTGCTGGAAAAAAACAAAACAAAACATAAAAATAAAAACTCTGCAGCCTTCCCAGTCAGGCCTTTATTTTAGGGATCTGTACAGCTTCCTGAGTATTTCAACACCAACAACCCTCCAGATAAACAGCCCTCAGTCTCCAACACGCCCCCCTAGTGTCTGAACTTTGCAAATGCAGTAATTAGGGATGTCGGTGGATGGAGGACGGATGGAGACAGCTGGAGTTGTAATAAAGCAATTAAATACCTGTATTGAGTGTAAATAAGAAGGTTTGTTGAGTTTGTTTGCTTCTTTTAAAGATTTTATTTTCTCTCGCACAAACTAATAATGAAAAGAATGAAAAAAGGCGAAAGAAGACAGGCACCTGAGCAGGTACAGTTAATCTGTACGTGTATTATACTGAAGCTCCTGTATTCTTTTATTTTTTTTAATTGGAAGTCACAATATTATTGTTTATTTTCCATTATGTAAAAAGAGTTCACCCCCAGATTCTTGCTTTATTCCTGACGTTTCTGTTCATAGTACTGTAGAGGCTTCCAGCATGATGCAGTTCTCCATCCTCTGTTTTCTTTCCTTGCCCCCCTCCAAAGCTTCCTCAGAGCAATAGGTGTTAGACTACTGCTGTGCGGAACAAGGTTCTTTTGCAAATGATTTATGTCCCAATTTTGTACATTGCAGCCTCGCTCAGAGAAAAGGGTGGAATTTTTTTGTTTTTGTTTAGTTGGAAGAAAGTGAGGCTGAGTTAAATAAGAAGCGCGTGTATGTCTTTATTTGAACTGTCATTTCAAGGCCTCTCATCATAAAGGTCCTTGTTTTTTGGGAACTCTGTGGACAATGGTGTTTTCTCTCCTCCACCTGAGCCTGCGGGGTGCTGACCTGATCACCTCATCAACTTATTTCTTTTTTGTGTTTTACTGACCAGGTTATATTCTATCAGTATTTGAGTCTTTGGTTTTTACAGGTTATGTATTTGTTTAACCATTTTAAGTAATCATTTAAGAGTCAGGTGTACTATATGTTCAGGGGAGCTCTGGGGCCATTACATGCTGCAGTTCAAAGTAGAAACTGCAGATTTTAAGGAATCAGCAGCATGGTGGCACAGTGGTTAGCGCTGTTGCCTCACAGCGAGAAGGTTCCGGGTTTGGGCCCCACCTGGGACCTTTCTGTGTGGAGTTTGCATGTTCTCCCCGTGCTTGCGTGGGTTCTCTCCGGGTACTCCGGCTTCCTCCCACTGACCAAAGACATGCAGCTTAGGTTGACCGGGATTGCCGCCGGCCCCACCCGTGACCCCGTTCAGGGACTAAGTGGTAGAAAATGAATGAATGAATGAGTTTATAAAGCAAACCACTGGACCCTGATTAAGTCTTAATGCAGCGGAATACAGCTGAATGGTTTTTAGGTGTCACTAACTTCCCTCCTTTATATCTTTCATTTCCATTTTTTAACATAGCTTGCTTTGTTAATTCAGTGATTTGACAGTTGAAATTCAGGAGAAAAAAAACAATAAACATTTTACATTCTTTCCAAGACACTTCTTTTCCACATGCCAGTCTATGTATGCTTCAACTATGAGTGTGTCTACATATTTGACTCTGTGGGTGGGCCAGCTATGGCTAAGGAGGCCGTTTCCCATCCTTAATTGTGACAATAATTAGCAGATTCGTTGATAATGAAAATGGCCAGCGGTGGCCCTGATAAGTAATCCATATCTTGCAAAACATGAATAAGAACACAGAAAATTTTAAAGTATAAATAAAGGTAAATAAATGTGTAATCCAAGCAAATGGTGGTGCAAGACAGTAACATTATTATTAACGATTAACACCATGAACCATTAGGACTTATTAGACTTCTCAGTTTATGTGTACGTGAGGCTACACGTGTCCCAATGAGAGCCAGGATGCAGAACACCCTGAAACTTGCAAATGCAGTTCTGATGACACCTGTGATTCCCCTCCTGAGTCATCTCACACATCCTGGGTCTTGCAAACTTGGCAGGTTATCAGTGTGTCCTGCAGTACTACAGCTAAATAGTGTGTAGGTGTGAAGTGTTTTCTTCAGGTGACTTAAAGGACCTGTAGAGAAACAGAGCAGGTGCCAAGCAGACACAGCACTGAACAGGCCTGTCATAATGAAGCCTGGAGACGAGGGCTCTCTTTTTTTTCTGTTTATGTTTGTGCACTTCCCCCAGTTTGAATGACCTTATTCCCTAATGCACTGCAGATTCCTTTCATGTCTAACATGAACCCTAACAGACTTCCCACACAGCCCTTTTTGTTAATGAAACACAACCAAACTAGAGATACTGCTACTTGGACTGGAACCTCGCAGTTGCAAAATTGCAGCCCCTTTTTTTTACATTCACTTAAACAAGGTACACATACAGTTAGCTGCTGGTCTAAACCATGGACACTAGTTCTTAAAATATTAAAATGTCTGTTATACCATTGTACTGTTTTAACTTATAAAACTATATGAGCTGAAAATAGCTGTGCTGTAAAGCTGGATTTTACAGCACACACCTAAAAAATGTTTTAGTGTTGATCAGAGTTTGCTCGGATGCACTTGGGTGTTAGACACACACATATAAAACCTGCAGCAACAGACGCAGGACTGAGTCGAGGTTACTGCCAGGTGCGTTGCTGGTTAGAGCAAACATCACAGCATACAGGAGAAGCACGTGTAAAATTTAAACATTAGTGATGGCTGGTTCTGTTTCCTTTCCCCGTGGCCTAAGCTAAGCCGACAGCCAGAGTGCAGCTCACTGGCCCACCTAAGTGCAATCTTATCATTAATGTTGTGTGTTTATCGAGTAATGCTATGAGAACCCTTGTCTTCCACTTCTGTATATTTTTACTCCAGGATCAGTACTGATTGAAGCATACAGAGCGTGCCAATAGTGCATGAAGCAAGGTTTACCCAGGTCAGTGTTTCCCCTGCCCCACTGCAGCACAACTACTGTGGTTTTTTTCTGAAAACTCATCTGTTCAAGAGACACTTCTGTGACACATTACAACCTCTTCACCTTTATCTTCAGACACACTGCTGCTGATTTTGTCCTCAGCATATGTCTTCTTTACAAGTGATCTTCTCTAAAGGTGGAATTCTGGATAGCAATATTTATCAGGGTGCTGTGTGTGTATCTTACTGTTGGGTGCTTTGTGATTTCTGAACTAATGTACTGCTGCGGTCAACAACACATGATATTCTAGAAATGTATCACAGAAGAAACAGTCACAATACTGGACCCCAGTTGTGGCTGTTGCAATTTTGGGAATATTTTTGAAAACAGAACATTTGTGGTTTAAGATCAGATTAATTCTTATTAGCCATCTAAATCCACTTGTACTACATTTTTATATTCTCTTTACGTTCTACATTTTTATACTCTTATTAACGTGAAAGCTTTCGTCAGAAATCTGACTGTAAACATTTTTATCTCAGAATTCCAATTCCAACACGCACTCAGTGTAGCAAAGGCTAAGAATGGGTTGGCGTCAGGGACAGCGTGCAAAGCTGCCATTAATGTCGATGGTGAACTCAATTATAGCACCAGACGAGTAAAAGCAGAACACATACTCTTCAATAAGAGCACTGGTAACAAACAAACACTACACAATGCAGGAGTCTGATTCAACATGTAACACTCTCAGGTCAATAATCCAGTCCAGGGTCAGAGCCAGTAAACTCACACATCCAAGGTATCCACGAGAAGAACGGTCAGTAAAGGCAATCCAAAGGTTGATGCACAGAATACAAATGGTACCAGAAGGGTTAGGCAAAAATCGGTGGTCACAAGGAAATCCGGGGTCAGAGCTGGAATCACAGGAAAGTCTGAACAGGAGTTAGAACAATCTGGCAGCTTCCTCCCACCAGGAAGCTGCCTATAAAGGGCTGAAAATAGGTGCAAACAATTGCCACTGATTAGGGTAAAGAACCCATAGCTGAGGTGAGACTGTAACAAAAAGTAGTGTCAGAATAAAAGCATGAAACCAGAAGCAGAGGGGACAGAATCATGACAGCTGGAGATGAGAATTGCTGTTTTAAGCACTCGCTGTGCCCCATACACTGCACAGCCCCAGTGAGCTGCTTTCATTAGTAAAATTGTTATATACATGAACATGCTGTGGATTCATGCATGGCACGTCACTTTGGGTGAAACTGAAATAACTAAACTGAGATGGCGACCTTGGTTAACATTATAACTGCTAAACATCAACAATCAATCGATCAACATTTATTTATATAACACTTAAGCACAACTAAAAGTCGACCAAGTGCATTTAACAAAATAACAAAAATCAAAAACATAAAATACATAATGCATTAAATTAAAAACATTTAAGCACATAAAAATATGCATAAAATCAAGTATGATGTGTCAGGGCTGTGCTGGGAACTAAAAATGTAAAATGTGAAAAGATTTGTTTTTAGCTCAGTTTTTAAAAGTGCCAGGTTTGCAACAGAGTGAATATCAGGTGGTAAACTGTTCCATAGTTTAGGAGCAGCCACAACATGTGAATGTTGCCATTGTGAGCATGTTAGCATGCTGATGTTAGCATTTAGCTCAAAGCACAGAGCTGCTAGCATGGCTGCAGTTAATTTGGCAGGCCATATGAGTACATGAAACTGATCCTTTTAGGTTTAGGTTATCCCTTTTTTTTACTATTATTTATCAATTTCTTCATCTACCAGGACACCAGTAACATCTGGATATTCTTTTACTGTCCTTACTGTAAGTTCCCTGTCTTTTCAAACTTTTCTTAAATAGAGTAGATTTTGACACAATTAGCTACATTATTAATGGACAGACAAGGCTTCTAAGCTGTCATAAAATAATTTACATTGTTTATAGGTGTCCTGTTATATCTCAATTGAAAGAGAATCTAAAAAATTACTATCACTTAATGTAGCCTTGAGGGTTTTGAGCCCCCAGTGCAGTAGCGCACTCTGCCCACTTTGTACTTCATCCTTGGCTCATGCCCTGTGCCAGAAAGCTTTAAATAAGTGAAGAGATGTTTCAGTTTTAGCCACTAGACTAAATAACTTTTATTACAAAGCTCTAAAATTTGAATAGCCTGTGTTAGATTTAGTATCATTTTTAATGTCATTGCCACCAGACACTGAGTATACTTTAGGAAAAACTGACCCTTGACACCATCTGTTTCTCAGGTGATGTGACTCCCTCCTCCTAAAGCTTTATAGGAGCAGCACTTCGAGCAGTCAACACATCGTTCCTTGTAGCCTTGTGAAGACATTAATTACCAGCTGGCACCTCTGTGGATGCTAGCCCTTTCTGTATTAACCTTTAAGAAGCACAGCACAAAGATCCTATACACACCAGGTATGTCTGATTTGATCCTTTTTAATAAAAGAGGAGTGCTTTCACCCAGATGTATATAGTGAATCTGTATCAGTCTAGTTAATGTACTGTGTGTGCATATTTTACTCTGTTTGGATGATGGAAATATTTTAGCTTTCCTTAATATTTGATGTCCAGTAACTATAGACAGAGAAGTCAGTATATTATCAAGACAAGAGGGTGTGCTATGTACTGTTTTTATGTAAAACTGGCAGTTTAACTTTGGAGCTGAATCAAGTTCTTTTTGTTACTTCAACATATCTAATCATCAATCAGCAACACTGTCTGATATGGAGATAAAATACTATCAAAAATGTTACAAATGCGTGTTTAACGTTTTGTCTGTAACAAGCGATTTGTGTGTGTGTGTGT
>NW_018128022.1:769286-773955 GCF_001952655.1 Monopterus albus | reverse complement strand
GACCCTGTTTTGTTGTTACGTTGTCGTTGTCTTATTTTTCCCTATTAAACCTTTTTCCGTACTAGCACCTGGGTCGGCTATCTTGGGTCCTACCCTTAGTTCTCCCTCACCCTCCTGGCGAGGGGGGCTAACCATAACAATTCTAAATATATAAAAATTTAGAACATGCACCACAAACTGCAGGCAACTGGAATGTTCTCTGTTTAAATGTGTTATGTATTAGATATTTTTGTTTATTTTATGTAATGTCCATTTGGAATAGCATTGTGTAAATACTTTTGTTTGGGAAACAGGTTTGGAAAGTCAGATGTCCGAGTTTTCCACGTGTCCTTAAACGCACCGTGCATTCGTGGATCGTGGACTTTTGATAGTGCGGAAAAACACTCTCAAAAATCCGTGTGTGCGCGGAAGGTGATTCGTGTGTGTTAGACGATCCACGCGTGCGTAGGTAACAATGTGTACGTACTTTCTAAAGAACTGCACACAAAAAAAATCGATTTTAAGCATTTGTAAAATGTGTTTTATGTGCAGTTTTACAGCATGCATTTGTGAACAGCATGACACACACACACATATGGCTTTATACGTGCAGATTGCGCAGCACGCATTTGTGATCCTCATGACACACACACACACAAATCGCTTGTTACAGACAAAACGTTACACACGCATTTGTAACATTTTTGATAGTATTTTATCTCCATAGTCTGATCTCTGTTTATGAGTTCAAGCAGTTGAACAGAACACATTTTAACATTAGTTGTGCAACCAGACAGGCTAAAGAAAGGGTCTGAATCAGTTATAAATGCATATTATATGTCCTTATCCAAAGCTCACCTGATTAATATTTCTAATGTGGAAAGGTTTTGTACAATTCCTGCTTTTTCTCCGATTGTAGTTAGTTGATACTTGCAGCACCTTCTATTAGGTGCAGCAGTTGAAACCCTTCATCTTTAGTATATCTGGGCAAATTCTCAGTCATCCAGGTCATAGTAAACCGCAACCGAAATAACCTTGGAAATCACCTGGACTTGGATTTCTAGATCGAAGACGTTTCACCTCTCATTCAAGAGGCTTCATCAGTTCTGACTGACTGGTGTTGAGTCGGAGATATTTATCCCCCTCGGTGGTGTTTCAGTCCTTAGAAGGCCAACACTGTCCATTAACGACTGAGTCGTTACAGCCCAGTATCAGTGAGGGTCGTTACCTGTCTTTGGATCCTCCCCTGTCAACCGACGCCTATTGTCCTGGTGGGCATGTTTGGGCAGAGATCTCAAAACCGGGTTGTAGATGGAAGACAAGTTGTGTCTTAGTCCACCACCCCTATTTAGTGAGGGGTGTTCTATTTTTACGAAAATAGCTTCCTTAACACCTCTCTCAAACCAGCGATGTTCTCTGGAGAGGATCTGGACTTCACTGTCCTCAAAAGAGTGTCCTTTCTCCTTCTGGTGGAGGTGGACTGCTGACTCTGGTCCACTGGAGTTGGCCCTCCTGTGTTGAGCCATGCGTTTGTGAAGCGGCTGCTTAGTTTCACCAATGTACAAGTCGTTGCACTCCTGACTGCACTTAATTGCATACACCACATCACTCTGTTTGTGTCTGGGTGTTTTGTCCTTTGGGTGGACCAGTCCCTGGGAACACCCTGCGGTAGAGACTGTGTTTTGACAACTTAAGAATAAGCTTTCTTTATTTATTGAGGTAGAATATTATTAAAAGAATGGTAAAAGGAATACTTTGCTGACACATGCTCTTCCCTACCCCAAACCGTCATGTCACAGAATCTTCACCACCCATCATGTTCATGTAGGCACGGGTGCATAGTGGAAACTTGCTCTGAATTCTCTCAAATGAATGGAATAGATGCCTTTTGGATGTTCAGAACAGTATAAAAGCTATTTTCGTTGTAAGCTTTTTCCGGCTCTTTTAACCAGGAACTCAGAGAGACGAAGCGGACCACTTGGATATATAAAAAATAACCGTGCTGGTTTATTCAAAGAATCACAGGTAAAATTAACATTACACATCCAGGTAACTTCCACCTTCAATACTGCGCGCAGGCAGATGAAGAATGAAAGACCGGGTGTGGCTGTCCAGGTATAGGTGTCTGTGCGTTGTGTACAAAAGCAGAGCATTTAAGTTTCACAGGAACTTGAGAAGATAAAGAAATGGTGTGTCAGTAATATAGTATGTCTGAATTTGGATAGAACTAAATTTATTGTATTTAGGAATCACAGATTAGACAATGAATTTCAATTTAATATTGGGGGATACAATTTAAGGGGTCAGTTAAATTTTAAAATTCATGCTATACTTACTACCAAAAAAGATTTTGTATTTTCATAAGTGGGGTAAAACTATGGAATAATTTAAGTGTGGACATGAAAAATAGTAATAGAATTAACGAGTTGAATCGTAAATATAAAGGTATGTGTCAATCAAGATATATGCAAGAACAGGCTCAATGATTAATTACATGGACTATTGTGGGTGTGTTGTATATTTTGTAACCCTTCATTAGTATATCACTGGTGTGATGTAAGAATGTTAACACTGTTATATTCTTTTTTTAGTATAATTTGGGTGTGTAGTATTGAATCATTTATTGCTTGCAAACCAATGACGGGAAGATGATGTCATGGGGTAGGACTGGATAAGTCTGACTTCTTCCTACTCCATTCAAGCATGTACTAGGTATAAGCAAATTGATATTGGATTGTGTGTAAAACTGTGTGTTGTCATATCAACTGTTTTTACATGCTTGAAAGAATAAATCAAATCAAAAATCAAATCAAATCAAGTACTTTTTCCTGACAGCATGTTTTCATCAACTGCAACTGTTCTAAATGCTTGAAGGAATAAATCAAATCAAATCAAATTTAAACAAATCACCTGTTTTAACCACTGCTGAACTCTCTCAGAGAGAGACTCAACAGCACTACGCAACAACAGACCAACACTGTCAAGTAATGCAGTGTCTTTACCACTGTAATTATGCCACAATTTACGTACTCCAATGAGATACTGGCTTCCTCCTTTAAGCAGCAGCAGCCTGTGGCACAGACTCTGCTTTAACACCATCTAGATACTGCAGAGCCCTCTGCCAGTCTGTTTTTGCACCCGGAAATGGAGCTGTTTGTACAATTCCACCGTGCACGACAACTAAGGGTGAAATATTTTGGTCACCCTCGGCAGAAAGCATTGGCATTTTGGTGTTGGACATTATTCTGAAATAACAAGCAGCCGCTACACAAACGCATGGCTCAACACAGGAGGGCCAACTCCAGTGGACCAGAGTCAGCAGTCCACCTCCACCAGAAGGAGAAAGGACACTCTTTTGAGGACAGTGAAGTCCAGATCCTCTCCAGAGAACATCGCTGGTTTGAGAGAGGTGTTAAGGAAGCTATTTTCGTAAAAATAGGACACCCCTCACTAAATAGGAGGGGTGGACTAAGACACATCTTGTTTTCCATCTACAACCCGGTTTTGAGATCTCTGCCCAAACATGCCCACCAGGACAATAGGCGTCGGATGACAGGGGAGGATCCAAAGACAGGTAACGACCCTCACTGATACTGGGCTGTAACGACTCAGTCGTTAATGGGAAGTGTTGGCCTTCTAAGGACTGAAACCACACCGAGGGGGATAAATATCTCCGACTCAACACCAGTCAGTCAGAACTGATGAAGCCTCTTGGATGAGAGGTGAAACGTCTTCGATCTAGATATCCAAGTCCAGTTGATTTCCAAGGTTATTTTGGTTGCGGTTCATCTTTAGTAATTTAACATTAGAAATCATGACAATCCCACCTAAATTTCCAAGTTACCAAATCATGTAATAAAAAGCTCTAATATGAACTGTAGCCCCTCACCAGTATATGTGTGCTGTGCTCTTGTCCTCTTTGTATCAGTAACAGCACTTCATCTAGCGCTAATGGCTTTATTGCAGGTATTAGTATGTGAACAATAGCCTGGCTGTGAATAAATCATGGAGGGAGCCAGTGTCGCTGTCTTTGTCACTGTCCAGAAGATATACTACCCATTTCTTTGCATCATGGGTATTCCAGGTTTGTATCTTGTCATTTTGTTTGTTCATCAGCTGTCCTTGTTTGAACAGGTTTTATCACAGACAGTCTGCACCAATGTACAACAAGGCATATGACAAGTGTTAATTAGGTCTTTATTTACGTAAATAAATCATTTCTAGCTCCTCTCAGACATTAACAGGAACTGTACACTCTTGACTCACTGCCCTCAGAGCATTCAGGCAAGAAGGTATTCAGGTGCAATAAATAATTAACTGTTACTATTTACTAATAATAAACTAGCATAACTGCAGTACAGCAGTTGCAGTATTACAAACCCACTATGAATGAACATGCTAAAAGGCTAAAAGAGGATTTTATGGGGCAAAACTGGGAATCAGTTTACAGAGAGGAAGACTTAGATTAAGCATATGAGCAATTTTTAAATATATTTAAGAAAGTATACAACAGGAACTGTCCTCGTAAGCAGTATAAAAACAAAAGGCATTACAGTGGGAAACCGTGGATGAGTAAGGGATTACAGAATGCATGTAAAAAGAAGAATGCGTTATATAAGGAATTCATAAAGGACAGATCAAAGAAGGCGGAAGAAAAATATAAGTCATATAAGAACAAATTAATTGAGAT
>NW_018128022.1:764466-767837 GCF_001952655.1 Monopterus albus | reverse complement strand
TTTAGTATATTACTTGTGTGGTGTAGAAGAGAATTATTTATGTAGAGATACTGCTTGCAAACCAATGATGTAAGATGATGTCATGGGGTAGGACTGGATAAGTCTGACTTCTTCCTACTCCATTCAAGCATGTACTAGGTATAAGCAAATTGATACTGGATTAGCACTTGTTGGATATGTGTAAAATTATGTGTGTTGACATATTAACTGTCTTTACATGCTTGAAAGAATAAATCAAATCAAATAAAAAAATTAAAAAAAAGGAAAGTCTTAAGTCTAATCTTAAAGGTAGAGGGGGCATCTGCCCCTGAACTGAGACTGGGAGCTGGTTCCACAGGAGAGGAGCTTGATAGTTAAAGGTCATATCTGGATGATGTTGTGTTTTCTCCTTCAGTAGATGAACTTTTCACTTATTTGGATCTGGTGTTGGGCCATTTGCAGCAGGAGAGATTAAAGGCAAAGTTGGAGAAATGCCACTTTTTCCAATGACAGGTACCTGTACATTATGTTGTGTCTGTCGAGGGTGTGGCTACCGACCCAAAGAAAGTGGCCACGACAGCTGATTGTCCTAGACCAGGTACAGCTGCTGAGCTCGAGTCATTTCTTGGCTTTGCCAGTTATAGATATTTTGTAGAAGGGTTTACCAAGTTGGCCACTTCCCTTCACAATATGGTGGTTGAACTGACTGGGAAAAAGCAGCATCACCAGAGTGTTACCCTGAGAGATGAAAGGACTCTGCAGAATGAAGCCAGCTTCCAGGAGCTGAAAGCAAGGCTTGTGTCTGCACCAGTGATAGCCTATGCAAACTTCAATCTGCCTTTTATTTTAGAGATGGGTGCTAGCCACAATGGCCTAAGGGACAGTCCTCTTTCAGGAGCAAAAGGGCAAAGTGAGACCTATCGCCTATGCCAGCCACAGTCTTCAGTCAGCTGAGAAAAATTATAGTTCTATAAAACTGAATTTCTGGCTATGAAGTAGGCCGTGACTGCCTGGTGTGTCTGGGTTTATTAACTTGAGAAGTTATTGGGTTAACTCTGTAAGAGTGAGTCCTTTTAAGGCTAAAACCTAAGGTTATGCCCTGGGCTTTGGGTCACACATAAAATATAGGAACAGAAACAACTGCAAAGGATAAATGAACAGTCATGTGATTGAAATACTCACAAGTCCACGGACACACACCATAGGAACAAAAGTAGTAATCTGAAACTTAAGTGGCTTTTACTAGAACCTTGTGATTTCTACTGACCATCTCTACTGTCCACCATAATTGAGGAAGGGATTATACTATTCTCATAGGGGTGGGTGGAATAGTCCAACTCAGACTGACCTTTAACAATTCATGTATTTTCCTTCCAGCCAACCTCTTCACTTTCTACTTGATCTGCTTTCGTAAATGCGGGATGTCCAACACGGCTATGGTTTACCTGAGCTGTCTGGCCATTGCAGACACCTTCTACTTGGTGTGGGTGATCCTCATTGACCTGACCCTCTCCTTCTGGCTGCTGCAGCCTTTCTGGCATTCCCACCCTTGGTGCAATATCCTGGGTTTCCTGCAGTATGGATCACTTTATAGCTCCTCCTGGATTATTGTGGTGTTCACCATTGAGCGCCATCTTGTCCTCCGTAGCACAGCAGCTAAGCAGCACCTTTCCCAGGCCTGGGTCACCAAATTTATTTGCCTGGCCATTGTCCTTGTGTCACATCTTGCCTCTGTGCCACTGGGCTGGATTAATATTGTCTCACCTGTTAACTTAACTGTAGACCAGGAGACGATGACATTGCCCAGGTGTCATTACCGTGATAAGACCTACTCTACTATTATAGTGTGGATAACTACTTTCCTCTCAGGGGGAATACCTATTGTCTTGGTCATCATCTTCAACTACCTCATTGGATATCACCTGTACCGTGCCAGCAAACTCTTCACCAAGGAGGAGCGTCGCGTCATTCACGGGAGGAGCACCAGGGGCATGTTGAGGAGGACCATCTTGTTGTTGGGCACTGTTTCTGTGGCCTTCGTTATGCTCAGCCTGCCCCGTTTTGTTACATACTGCATCCTGAGAACCGAGTACAACAATAACAACTTTGACAGGAATGACTACAGCATCCCAATCAATGTGGCAGGAGACTTAGCCAACATGCTGCAGAACCTTAACTCCACCACCAACTTCCTGCTGTATTGTATGGTCAGCCGACGTTTCCGGCGGGAGCTGGTGCAGGTGGTGACATGTAAAGCAAAGACACGTGAGCTGGGCTCTGTTCTCACACACACCACCATGAAAGTCTTCTCGGTTGTAGATCATAAGGCCTCACGATCCAGTAGCCCTGTGACTGTGGTGCTAACCAATCTCAAGCAAACAGAGTAGAAAGGAGTTGGAAGAACAAAGATCAGAAATGTCACTGAGAGATGTGTTGCCAAAAAAAAGTTGGAGCAGACATTCATGGTTTCAATGTGGTTGACATTTTTGGCTTTGAGTGAGATTTCTTGAAATGCCATGCAGACATTTTTGTTCCACACACAATCAATTGTCATTTCTTTGGTAATGTCTTAATTTTTCATCTTTCATCAACATTGAGTAAACCTTTGTCTGATACGCTGCCTTGTGATTAAATACTTGCAAAAGTATTGACATTCCTACCAACCTCTGCTGTGTTTGTTCCTGATTACTAAATGTTAGAGTGCTAGCATGCCAAAATAAAATGGCGATAACATTGCACCATGGCCATGTTAGTGTTACCAAATTATTAGGAGAATTGTTGCTATGCTACAAATAACATCTAGCATGGCTATGACATATATGGCGAGTAAAGTTGCCAACAATGTGGAGGGCGAACTCAATTAAATTGCCAAACGAGGTTAAATAAAACACTGTCTCTTCACCGAGCACAACTCACAGCATTCAGTGCAGAAATCCAGAAACACAATCAAATCGAGATTACCAGTCCAGGGTCAGTGCCAGCAAACACACACAGCCGAGGGATCCACAAACGAGAGGTTGAGGAGGGAAGTCCGATAATCGATACACAGAACACCATCAGAATCAGGAGGGTAAGGCAGTACTTGGTGGTCAAAAGGCAATCCAGGGTCAGAACAGAAAGACCAGAAAACACTGGAAGGTCTGAACAGGAGTCTAGAACAATCTGGCAACTTCCTGGTAGGAGGAAACTGCCTATAAAGGGGTAAAAACAGGTGCAAACAATAAACGCTGATTAGGGTAAAGAGTCTGAAGCTGAGGTGAGACTGCAACAGGAAGTGGTGTCAAAATAAATGAGACCGGAAGCAGGCGGGACAGAATCATGACAGTACCCCACCCCTCAAGGATGGCTCTCAGACATCCAAACCAAAACCAACAAGGCCAAGCAGGGAAAGA
>NW_018128022.1:763962-764453 GCF_001952655.1 Monopterus albus | reverse complement strand
TTTAGGTTTTGGGTTGACCACATCATGTGTAGTTTTGAAACAAAAGCAACTGGACTTGCTAAGTAGCTTTAATGTTTCACTGCTCATCCAAAATTGCTATATGAAATCCAATAGTGATTTGATTTGATTTGATTTATTCTTTCAAACATGTAAAGACAGTCAATATGTCAACACACATAATTTCACACATATCCACAAATGCATTATCAATTTGCTTATACCTAGTACATGCTTGAACGGAGTAGGAAGAAGTTAGACTTATCTAGTCCTACCCCATAACATCATCTTACCATCATTGGATTGCAAGCAGTATTACTACATGGATAATTTTGTTCTACACCACGCTAGTGATATACTAAAACATATTACAGACTGTTAACATTTTTACATAATTACATACTTTGATAATTATCTTCTACATCACACAAGTAGAAATATTACATAGCGTTAACATTCTTACACCACACCCACAATGTTACACCTGATTAATC
>NW_018128022.1:747647-757146 GCF_001952655.1 Monopterus albus | reverse complement strand
TTGCTGTTAAACTGCTCATCCGTGTAATACTTGCAGTTATTTTCAAAGTTCTTGAAAAAGTTTTTTTCAGGGTCAAAGCCATCGTCCGGTTCATGATAATGAATTTCAGTGTCTCCAATTGTGTTCAGTTCCAGATCCAGTCCCTCAAAAACTATTAACTTCTGTAACAAATCACTTGCAAACTCGTTTTTATCTCCTGCATTTCTTTGGTCATGTCGTCGAGTCTCTTGTTATTTGTCTCCATAATTAGTTTCACAAAGCCTTGGAAGCTTTCTTGCTGTTGGCACATAAGCGCGGTGTACATCAGCTTCTGCTGATTCAACATCTCAGCTACTTGCGCCGCTGAAATAGAATCTTCTTCAGCCTCAACATCCTCGCTCGCTTCGGATTTATTAGCTCTTTTGTTCTAAGTAAAATTTAAAGTAAAATGAATTTGCTACAGAATATGTTTATGTGCATGTCAAGTCAGTTGCTTACTTGTTTTATTGTATTTTACTTCATTAGGATGTTGTCTTTTCCAAGGGCTAGATGAAAACAGACCTGACACATTTCAAATTACAGAAACAGTTCAACCTGACTGGCTGTCTGTGGAGCACCTACCTGTTTGGAAGTTGTAATCTTAATGCCCCACATTATTTGCATAAAAAAAGGAGGAGGCAGGCGGTGGGAATGTTTCCTGTTTGCCTCAGAACAGGTTTGACTTGTGGTGAGAAGCAGTTCCAAAGAAAAGGTAAGTGTGGGAGTACAATAGAGGTTTATTAACTGTACGTGTATTTTTCAGACAAAAGTGTACAGAAAACTTTGGAACTAGTATGTATTTGTCAGTTAAGAAGACATACCTGAAATACTTTCAGATCAGTAAGTTTGACCTTTGTACTAGCTTACAGCCGTCAAGTTACACCCGGATGGGTTGTAAACAGGCCTTCATGCCTGTTCAGTCAGGAGGCTACATGTAAATGCTTTTCTTCAGTAATGGAAGAGTTATGGCTTTGTTGTTAAAAATGTCCATTGAATATCTTAGTTGAAACTACACTGCCACTTGTGCTCATGTAAGGTGTTGTGCTGTTTCTTTAAGGCATCATTCTTTGTTACATTCCTTTAACATAGTTTTCATTTTCACTTCACCAGAGACAACAGACACTTTAATTCTGAGCCAAAATGGACTCTTTCAAAGGTATGAAACAAAACCTCATCCAGCTCACAGCACCCATAAATGTCTAAAGTACTAACTTGTTTTTCTTTTGGCTCTCATTGTCAGGCCCTTGCCCTCATCACAGTGTTCCTGTTGAGGTAGATGAGAGCATGACATCCTCCACTCTGGACTTGGCTTGGCCTTCCTCTTGCAAACAGTGTAGTGAACATACAGACACCAACCAAAGGCCACAGGGCCATGACTATGAACCACCTGGGGAGGCAATACATGGTGTTGGCCAGTGGAGACCCCCTGAGAGCCAGTACCAGCATGAGTCCAGAGCTGCCTGTCATGCTGCTCCAGAACATCATTTTATACCCTCAGCACACTCAGGACAGATGAACCCCCCCCACCCTGCAGGTGTTTGGTGTCATGGCTTCAGAGATCAGGCAGCACTGTATGAACTGGACTTCATGGCTAATCACAGCAGAAGCTTTGCAGGCCCTTCATACTGGTCCCAGGACAGCCCTGTGAGAGAAACAGAATGCTTGGAGCTCCCACTCCCACTCCAGTCTGACATTAGCTACACCTACTATGCCCCATCACAATACCCAGCAGCCGGTATACCTGCTCAGTGTAAGTGTTTGATTTGATTGTGTAAGTGTCTAATTCTGCTGATAAACTATTCCAAGAGAAGGACAAACAATAGGAGTAATTCTGACATTTGTGATAGATTACATTTAACAGTTACTGTTAGGCATCACTGTGCTGCATGGCATCATTAGTGTTTAGCTGGAAACTGTCTAAACTCGCCATTTATGTCTGCTTTTCTGTGCTTCTCTGCAGGCCCCAATCCAAAACAGGGGGGGTTTCTCAGACAGTGTGCATGCTGCCCTCCAGCAAATCTGCCCCGTCACAATTATAATTATTGTCGCTATCGGCATGATTATCAGCAGGGGTCTCAGCATCACCAGCAGTAGGAAAACAATCCCTGTCCTGTTTGTCATTATGATCTTTTTTTTTAAAACAATGATTCATATAATGCTTTCACAGATGTCATTAATCACTATCAGATTGTTTCTGATTACTTCCTTCTACAGGAGTCCCCCCCAAAACAGGCAGCAACTTGAAGATGCTCCAACTGCCTCCCATGGATCTGTGCCTCAGTGTGTGGAGCCTCCTAAAAATGTGATGCATGAGGTCAGTGTGGACCGCCCCTTCCCTGCTGGTCCTAGACCTACCACAAGGGAGATCAAGAAGATCATCAATTTAACTGAGGAGTGTAGTAAGTCATATCCATGTCCCCAGTGTTGAGGAGGCTACTCTGAAATCAGAGCTTTGCAAGCTACCAATTACTTCACTCTGGAAAAAGTTGAACTACAGCAAAGTTACTCTACAGAGAATTCTAATTTGGTTAATTAAAGTAGTTCAGACTATTTTGTAAGAAAATAAATTAAATTTACAATGTATGTGTGATACAAAATCTAAAACAAAAAGATCACACACCAGCAAAACATGCCACTCAGTTATTACCTGAGACATGAACCTGTCCTAAATGAAACCATCTCACCTGGGCTTTTCACAAAGACAACACTGCAAGGAATGATAGAGTTTTGTTGTAAAAAACATCTGAAGTTTGTTTCATCTGACTACAACTAAACCAGTAAATCAAACATATTTAGCTTGCACCTGTTGTCACTGACTTGAGCACTGGTCTAAAAAAATCAGCTTGTTCTCTTGTCAGTTTTGTGCCATCTGACTTGTACAATGTTAACAACTAAAACAGTCTCGATTTGTACCTTTTTAGACAGTATGAACAGATTGAACACTGGCCTAAATACTGGCCCGGTCTCTTTACTTGTCAAAGCAGATTTTCTTGTTTATTCAGCACGAGTGTTGAATAAACACTCTCAGAGTTCTTCTGTATGGCAATGAAAATGTCCTGGCCAACGCTGGAGAGCTGCTCACATGTAGCATGATAAAATAAAAAAATGTATGGCTCAAAATAGTTTGTAATTTCAGTAGTTAAAAACACAAAATGGAAAAAGGTACAGTAAGTTAACTACTTGCTAACTACAGTTCAAATATGAATGTATTTGAAATAGAATAGAATTTATTGTCATTACAACGAAATTACCAGCATGCAACTGTAAAATGTTAACTACTAGTATATTACATGTACGTAGTTCACTACCCCGCAACACTGCATGTCCCTGCATAAACAAGTGCATGTAATAGTTTTGCATACACTTAAAGGAAATAATAGGTACTGTTAAGGACATTTCACTTACTTTCTGTTGACAGGGAAAGTTTTCATCACATATTCAGCAGATACCGCTGAAGATGTTTTTCATTTCACCAGTTTTCTGGCTCATCAGGGATTCAGACCAGCAGTAAGTCATGCCATGTCTTCATTGCCAATGTTAGTGACTATCCATACAAACATTCACACTTTGCCTGTGTTTTAACAGATTGACATGTTTGATAATCCAGTCCGAAGCATGGACATCATCAAATGGATGGACACATTTTTGAATGATGTAAATCTGACTATTAAATTTAACAAAAGAAATACTCCGTTTGCAGTGTGGCCTTCTGCAAAAGCTGACTGTGAGGTGATATTTTACAGAAATCAGTGCTCATCATTGTGGTTATCAGCCCCAAGTACAAGGAGGACGTGGAGGGAGCTGGAAATGATGAGCATGGCCTCCACACTAAGTACATTCACAATCGGGTAAGCCCTGAACAAACAGAGAGAGAGCAGTCATCAGTTATAGCGTGAATGATTGTTTGTAATTACACCATCTTGTGGTAAGATGGTGGCATTAAACTCCCTCCTCCCACATGCCAATAGAGGGGGGAATGAGGAAGAACGAGGATGTGCTTCATGCGTTAGTGAATCTCACGTTTTAAAGGCAATCCAGAGTATCAGTAGCTCACATTCAACTTATAGTAAAAATGAACACAGAGAAATGTTAACAGTTTAAACCACACAAACATAAGGGATTTTAGCCCAGATTAATCATTTAGAAAAATTTAAATAAGGTTTAAAGTACTGTGAACATTGATTATCCTCATTTCCACAGATCCAAAATGAGTTCATCCAGCAAGGCTGTCTGAACTTCAGGCTGATACCTGTACTGTTTCCTAATGCTACTAAGGTAAGTACAAAAAGTAAAGGAAAATAAGTGCACTTACTAGGTCTTAGAGCTTTCAGCTACATTTTACCATCCTCGTTCAGCCACCTTTTTTAAATCAAGATCACACAAAGTAACTACAAAAATATGTTTTTGTCTTTTAGGCAATTTTTATTTATTGGAGAACCAAAAAATATATTATGGCACGTTGCACAAATACGCAAAGGTTATGACAAACCAAATTAAAAGGAACAGGCAGGTGACAAAAAAAAAGTGTCTAGTGAGGGTTGAGATTTAGGATTAGGATTTAGGGTACAATCAGGTTTAGGTTAGGTTTAGGGTGAGGGATGAGTTTAGACATCTGAAGGGGTGAGGAATGCCAATGAGTGTCCACACAACTTTGGTTGTACCACACATGCACCACAGCCACCTTCTATAACACTAATAATAATTATAATAATGTCTGTAGTTTTATCCTCAGTGAATAAGGGAATATCATATTACTGACTGACTAGCTAATATGATAATATACTAATATGGTGGTGGTAGTTCCACTGGCACCTCACGGCACCTTGGGCAGCACCTACCATTTTTGTAGCCATTTATGCTTTACGGGGCTGGGTTGCAAGCCCAACTCCCAACCTGGCGGTTTCCCATGCAGGTACTGATCGAGCCCAGTCCTGCTCCGCTTCTGAAATCAGATGAGATGGGGCGTATCCAGAGCTCACCGGGGAGCAATATATTCATATAAATTATTATAGCTATCACCACTTTTGCTACACTTTTTTAAATCACATTCACCAAGGAGAGACCATCAGCCTGGTTCTCCAAAATAACAGTCTGGTGTGTTTGCCACTCAGGCCCCCAACAGCCAAAAGAGAAGGTCACTTGATGAGCAAGCAGGTGGGGAGAGATGGTGTAGACCATCTTCTTCCTGTCACTTCTGCTTGTATTTCTCTTTCCCATCTTCAAAGGTCCTAGAATGTTTGGAGCTGCAAAAATGAAAGTCCTTACCCAGTGAGAGTCAACACAAGCCCTTTCTCATCACACTTTGGATGAAACGAACCTTTAAGTTAAGCAATTCTTTGCATCGCCATCCCTCATTTCACTAATCAATGCAGTAGCCTAGGCAAGAGAGACTATGATAGGCCTTTTTCACACTGTCATGTGACCATAGAAAGACCACAGTCTGAAGTAATAAATGAATGCTGGCTGAATTCCCTGTAACTGCTTCTTATTCGCGGCCCTGGTATTGTTCATCCTGACTCAGTGTTACACGCTCGAGGCATACTGGGACACTTGAGTAGTACAGAGCCACGTCTGTGCTTTTCTGATGCAACATGTCTGTTGTGTCTAATACAGTTCTTAGTCTTTGATTCATACATTAGCAATGATGAAGGCTAATGGGGCACATAGTTGGTAAATGGCAGTGTTCATTAATCTGATGACCTGTTCAAATGATTTTGTTCATTATACTACTACAGTACTTACCCTTTGAGCTTGGAAATCCCCAGCATCATCTTTCAGTTTTTTTAGAGCGAGCAATGAAAGTTTTAAGTTAGGGAAATACTTTCAGAATGAGAAGTCAGTGGAGCATCACCACGACAATGCTTATATTCTAGAAAATAAAGTAACTAAATAAAGACAAAAGAAAAACAGGTTAAGAGTGTAGCAGCTGGAGTGACACTGAGCCTTTTTCAACAACATTGTGCTTTACAGATTTTATTGTCACAATTTTTACTTCCCCACCTGTCTTCGTATTTATGAGTGTCATTAACTAAGCATAGCCTTTTAAAACAACCCTCCATGATTTTGATGTAAATTTGCATGAAACATGCATTGTTATATGGTGACAATTTGAAGTAAGCTGTCTGTATCTGAATAAATGTTTACTGCAGCTCAAGGTTATCATCAGAGTAGCAGTACAGTAATTCTACCCTCTGTGTGTCTGTCACAGAGACATGTCCCCAGCTGGCTCCAGAGCACCATCATCTACCGCTGGCCCCGTGACCGCCAGAACCTGCTGCTGCGCCTGCTCAGGGAGGAGCGCTACATCATTCCTCAAGCGGGGTGTGGCCTGACCCTCACTATTCGCCCCCTCTCAGAAAAACTACAAAATGAGAGATGTGGAAAATAAGCAATCTGAAAGACAGGGTTTATCTTGTGTAGGCATGACTTTCCTTGATGACAGCGGTTATTACTGAATCAGATGTAGGTTTGTTCTGTTGATTCACACTTTATTTAAATAGTGCTGCTAATCTAACTGCATGCTATGAATACAATTCAATCTTCTTCCTTGATAATGGTATTTGAAATGAGAACAACACAGAACATTGTCATTAATAACACATTCTGTGCACTGTACTGCCTGGAGTATGCATAGCAATATAACAATTTAACAGTTTTTTGTAGTTATAGAGGAATTATGAACTGATACATACAAAAAGATGCTACAAATTGGTTTTTAAATGTGTTGTGATGGCTCTGATTGGGCAGTTGTAACATATAGTCAGGAGACGTACAAGCTTATTTTGAACATAAAAATATATCTGGCTAAATGCTCCACAATGTTCACAAGCTGTTCATCACTCACTTTGTCTGATGGCAGTTGGAAACATGAGCAATGAAATCAAGATCTGTTGGACAGAAACAACAAGCTAAAAAAGGTTAAAAAGCTTTGTACAAGCAAGTGCAACTGCAGAGTTGGATAATAATTTCCTGTGGGTTTATCAATGCAACCAACCTCTTTCACATTACAAATAGTTATTTTATGCAATGTTAATACAAGACTATTAATTAGTGCAACGTTGAAGAGAACCATCTTTAAATTAATGTAGTCGCAACATAGAAACTGAATGTTTTGTATTTAGTAATTTAGTTTTAAATTAACTTTTGAAAAAGCATTTTAAATAATCCATTCATCCATCCATTATTTATACCTCTTGTCCTAAAGAGGGTTGTGGGGGGCTTGAGCCAATCCCAGTTTGCATTGGGTGAGAGGCAGGGTACACCCTGGACAGGTGTGTCTAATCACAGGGCTGACACTTAGAGACAGACAACCACACATGACAGGAACACAGATAACTACAAACTACATGCGTTTGGGCTGTGGGAGGAAGCCAGACTACCCGGAGAAAACCCACGCAGGCACAGGGAGAACATGCAAACTCCACACAGAAAGGCCCTGGGTCAGCCAGGGGTAGAACCCAGAACCTCCTTTCTGTGAGGCAACAGCACTTAAGTAATACATAGTTGGCTAATTCAATTAATAGATTTATGACAGTGTATTTAAATGAATCAAGTTATTAAAATATTATAACAATAAAACACTGTAAAAGCCTGTAATTGTCCAGTGCCTTACTCCACAGTACAACATCAATGTATTTCTACATAAAGCATGTTTAACCAGAAGGTGGCAGCATGTTCCACTTTCAATCAGGGGTTACCTATTCAGGAAATAGTTTTCATTTTCATTTAACATTTGTTATTATATTTTGATATTACTTTGACTGGTTAGGAGACTAACATTGTGATGAAGGATTTGTAGATGAGCAACACGACGTCTGACAGCACAAACATCATGTCCACATGTGGCGCATTGACTCCTTGATAAGCCATCGTTGTGTGGGACCAGCTTTCACACAAATGTCATCATCTGTGCTGTCACTGTGCACAGACTAATTCAGCTTGTTTAGTAAACCTGACAAAAAAAAAAATACAATTTTTTTGTTCACATCAGTGCGTGGGAAGGGAACTCTTGTGCTGTCCAGGTTATGCAAACTCCACTGCATGAGGGTGAGTTCTGTAAACACAAGCCCTGCCAGTACCAATAAATCCACTGTTTGTTATTGCTCCAGGACTTGTATGTCACTCAACTCGGCCTTATCTGGTGAGTCCAAAGCTACATACCAGGCACAAATAGTTCCCCATAAAGGTCTGGATGTCTTGCTGCTTGTAAAATACACTCCCTGTACTGGTTCTTGTAATAAATCTTTTTCTATTTATCTGCAGTATAGCCATGACAACAAGCATCAGTCTTAATGAGGGGGCTTTTGGGGAATTTAAAGAAAAATGTAATTAATGTCTAATGAGGGGTAATTTTGTCCTCTTATTTCTTGTGCCACTCCCAAACAAATTTTATTTTAACATTTAACATCCAGGGTAGATTGACACAGGCAGTTGTGGGGGTTGAACCTGTCACTGCTTGACTCATAATGGATAATAAAAAAAGAAAAAGATGATTATTAAACCAGAGATATCATCAAATGTTATTCAGTGCATTCATCTTCCTTTTCAAAACCTGGTGCAACTAAACTGCCAACAGTTTAATTGCAGACTCACATGCATTATGCTACAAATATTTTTTTTGTTGTTGTTACAATTATCCCCAGCTTTGTAAACAGACTGATGATGGAAAGATAACGCTACTTTGGGATCTCTCTCATGTTTTATCGCTGCCTGCCACCAGTTTAAAATGACATGGGATTCACATGATAATGTCTGAATTTTCATTTTTCCATGTTATATTCCTTTAAGCAACACTTCTTTAAGGAGCCCACGGCCTGCTTTTCCTTGTTTTCTGACTTATCTACAATGTTACAATGTATGTACTAGTATTTCTATGTAGAAGCAACTCTGTTTATACACATCTCGCAAACTCTTGCTCTTGAGACTTTTTTCTAACAATGTAAAGTCTTAAGTGATATTTTAAGGATTTGCTTGAATGGTCATATTCTACAGGTAGTTGAAAAAGTGGGATTGTTTTCAACTGTGCGCAGTTTTGTGGCTATATTTTACCTTCCGCTGCTATGACCAGAGGATGTGTAGGAAAATACAGGGTCTGAGATTTCTGCATGTCCAGGAATGTTCCTGTACAGGGACTCACTGTTTTACCTGACCAGGTCTAACCTACAAGCAGCCGGCATGTATAGAAGTGTTGTAAGGCTGGAGAAGTTGCTGTGTCTGCATTATGCCAGTTAAAATATGGAGTCTCTCAATTACCTGCATTGTTTAGAGTGTTACACATCTCTTTTCATTGGTACATATACCATTGTTTACCTCTATAGAGGAGAAATTCAAATTAATTAATGCAGTTGTGGTTCGTCCTGCTGTCAGTTTTCATATTCTGGCTCGAACATGTGAGGCAGGATTTGAGGTATTGTCAAGTTGAAAATGTAGCTTATTTGTCAATGTTTTTTGTTTATACGTTGTCCTGGCTTCCTAACCGCTC
>NW_018128022.1:744517-747391 GCF_001952655.1 Monopterus albus | reverse complement strand
ATTTGGAGTTATGAGGGGTGCAAAGCTAATCTAGAGGTACCCAAGATTAAACATTAAATGGCTGGAAAACAGCAAAATGAGCAGCCATGGGCTTTTTAATCCACCTCTAACACCACCACTGAGGGGAAACACAGTGGTTTTCAGATGATACTTTCACCATCATAGTCAGACCCTTTGATCCCACTGGGCCCATCAGTACCAAAAATGTATGCACTCAGTGTACTGTAAGGCAGTGTAGATAAAAGCTCCACCAAATGCTGCATTAAATATAGCATATATAATATTTCTAGATTAGTGTGATATTAAATGGGTCCCTTGTATTTGCTCATAGAACTTAAGTTTGCTGCTGGCAAACATAAGCAGGCTACTGCTGATTGGTTCATTAGGAGTGCCAGACTCTCACTCAAGGTCAGCACATGCTCCAGCAAGCAGAGCCTCCCACTCGATCAAGATGAAAATACTAATAAAGCATTCTTCATTACTGGGGAGTTGTTGACTACGAAGTCCCTGGCGCAAACATGGTTGAACTAGCTGTTTGAAGAGGGTTATGGCTCAGTGGAGAGGAGAAAGCACTGAGCTCAGCACATCCACTGCTACTGCTTATCATGGAAAGGCCATTATAGGCATCTGAGCCTGAAGATGTGTAGGAGGCAAAATGGCACTAGTCGAGCGCCTGTGGGCGGTCCTGTAGATTCTCACAACATATACACATTTGAAGGTCTAGAAGATTAAAAAGCAAAGGTTTTCTCAGATAAAATCTTTAATCTTAAGATGCAATGACAGCAGTACTTAAATATTTCAACCTTTTGATTAAGCTTTGAAAATTAATTCAGTGAGTCATGATCAACACATTTACAGATATTTTCATTGGATAAATTATCACTCAATGTTGAAATTCATCACTCATGTATCTCTTTTGCAATGCACATTCTAATGCACATTCCTTTGCTTGTTGATATGTACGTACACATTGAGAGCCACTGTACCAGAGACAAATTCCTCGTGTGTCCAACACACCTGGCCAATAAAGCTGATTCTGAAATTCTGAATATGAAGTTTTTTATTTGCTTTTTCTTTTTGGTATTGAGGGGATATGTTTCTTTCCCCAACCATAGGACAACTATCAGCCAATTAGAAAAACAATGATAGTATTAATAGGATAGTATTGCTTTTTGACCCCAGGGTCAGGATTTGATGTTTGTCTGATCTTTATTGTGATACTGCAGTGGTCAATGAAGCAGGAGGCTGTCAGGTTTCACTGAACATTCCACAATCCTGTTTCTGGTTATAAAATAAGATAAAGTTTTAACATTATCTTTCATTACTTCATATGTTAGTTTTTGTTTCTTTGGTCATTATACATTATCATACACATTTTCCATTTTGCTTACGGTGTAATTTGATTCTAATACAGGGATCATATTACATAAGTGGCAGGTCGGGTATGGGCCCCAGATCAACACACAAACATATATTTCCATTCTCATAAAGAGAAAGAGTGAGAGTGATCACAAACAGTCTTTCTTTTGTTAGGTCACAAGCTCTGGGGGAGAGCCTGCACTCCAGGGGTGCCTGTTCTCTTGGGAAAGATCAGATAAACATAGACCAGCTATCTGGCGAGTGTGAAACCTTCATACTTTACTGTCTTGGAGGTCAAATGTGGAGTTAAGGATGTATATTCTACTGCAGTAAAAGTCACAGGGAGAGGGGGGAGTTTGTCCCTTGTAGTCATGGAGATTGAGTGGAATTAAGATATATTAATTAAAAGCACTGGAAAAAGGAACTGTCTTTATTTTTAAAAGTGGCTCCAGTTGTAAAAAGTTTTTTTATTTCTAAGTTGGAGTGGGAGCTGGTTCCAGGTGTGGGCAGCATAAGGGCTAAAAGCACTTTCACCTTGTTTAGCTCCAAATCAGGGCACCACTAGCTGATCAGTCCTTGCAGATCTGAGACACCTACCAGGGTTGTACTTAGCAAACCAGACCATTGAGAGACTTGTAGACAATAAGTAGGGCTTATTTTGAATTCTGTATTTAATTGGAAGCCAGTGCAAAGATCTAAGGACTGGAGTAATGTGTTCTCTCTTCTTGGTGTTTGTCAGTATTTCAGCAGCAGCATTTTCAATACAAAGTGTCAGATCTTGAATTTTTATTCTTGAGACAGTCAATATCCCAGTTTTACTATTCATATGAGTATGCTATTATTTTAAAAATAGCAAACAGGATGTTTTGGGTTAATGTTGGTAACTTCATACAGAATGCAATTTGCAGGATAAGCAGACAAATACACCAAAAAACATTCTGTTGATCCAACCTGACAGTTTTAGCTAATCAAAGAAATAGGCCCAAAATACCCATGAACTATCTCCTGATGGTGAAATAAGCGTCCATGGATAAAGTAATGAACAGCTATAGGTTTCCGCCTAGCCAGTCTATAAAATCACCAGCTATGCCTCTGACCAAATCTGTAACTGCTGACCATAAAACAACTCTGCCAGATGTGAGCCTTCCAAAATAAAACACTCAGGTGCTTTGTATCACTGCGCTTGTCACTCGCAACACTGCTTTTATTCCGAAAATCAAAGCCGGAAGCACTATTTGTCTGCATTTTGGAGGGCTTGCAGTCATTCATAGCTTAGCTAACTTGGCTACCTTGTTGTGGAAGAAGGGGGAGGATAACAACTGAGGGGCAGTTCGATAACACTGGACTGGCTGGGACTAGTTCTGAGGCGTGATTTGGAAAGATAACGCTGCATACCGGAAGTCTGAATAACGTGTTTCTGGCTGAAGAGATAGAGCTAAAATCCTCGGACACCTATAATTGCAAATACAACATGGACCCGACAGCGGCGGGGGGGCGGGGGGGGGAGCCGCGCCG